>NC_092466.1:5748060-6058060 GCF_047495875.1 Pithys albifrons albifrons | reverse complement strand
AGATATCATATCAATTTAATTTTTGCAAATTCTGTCTTCTGAGCATATACAGAGAAAAATTCCTTGAGGCAAAGAACTTAATGGATGGTTACTGTGAGGCTTTGTTTAAATTAAGAATCATGCCAAACCCAGGGATTAGAGCCCCATCACTTGCTGTATTTTTACAATTTTTCATTTGAACCCTGTTTTCTTGTCCTAGCTAATGATAATAAATGGGCTGCCAGTAGCAATTCCACCACCTGTTGAGCTTCATTTCTCATAGCCTGCCCCCATCAGCACAGACAGATCCACACAGCTCCAGCAAGCAGCTGAAGCAAGGAAAAAAGGGAAACAAGGACTGCTGTGTCTGGCCCTGCTGTGACTGGAACAAGAGCAGAGGAGTTTGCAGAGAGATCTGCACCTCCTTTAACCACAGATCAGCCCACTCAGGCAAGAAATGACGTCGGAATACAATAGAGTTGAACCTTTCTAATCAGAAGAGCAGTTGTATGGTACAATGTTTGATAGCAGCTTTTAATTTCAGACATCAGCATTTCCATATGAGCCATTAGGAAAGGAGAAAGTCTTTTTTAAAGCACTTCTTTTAAAACATTTCATTAATGCATCAGTGTTGACCAGGCTATGAGTCTGGCTTTGCACGTTACCAGCAATGATAGTCTCTATTCTCAGAAGGGAAAATGCCCATCTGGCATATTTAGCTATTAAAAGGAGTAATTGTTGTTACCTGAAGAGAGTTCATACAATTTGTTCATTTTTAAATGCAAGGTAAATTTCATTCATAGAAATTCTTGGTCACTGCTTTACTAGGACAGATGATTAAGGGCCAAAAATATAAATATGTGTAAATATTTTTCCTGTATCCATATGTAAAAAACAGTTTGTAAGATGGTGCAGTCTACATAGCTCACAAAAAAAGAGAGACAAGTCACTAAGTGGAACAAACTGAAACACTGACATATATCACTATGGCATTACTCTAGCAAAAAGGTTAGATGTTCAAGCCCTAAATACTGCCTTTAATGAGTTTCCCCTGAAAAATATGGTATTTTGTTTTCTGTTTCCTTCTAAAGGTTAAAAAAGCCTGGTTTTGTACAGTTATATAAATGCATAATTCCAAAGCTGTATACTGTTAAATTTCCAAGCAATCAAGCATTTCTTTTTGAGGGCAATGAGTTAAAATTCCACTTTCTATTGTTATTTTCTAATTGCACATGAAGAACTGCCTGTAGCAGCTTTGTTATTGCTGCCTGTCACTGCTATGATATGATGCTGTTTTGAGGCCAGAGTATGAGCACAGTGGAATGTGCCAGTTCCTGTGGGTGTTGGGAGGAACCACACAACGATGAGTGTCTGCATTTGATCACGGTGTAGTAATTTGTTTTTGTAAGTCAAAGTCTTCATCCAAAACCTGCTCCCATTTTACTATGGAGACAATGAACCAAAATGAACAAACAATCTGCTTTCAGAGTAGGTTTAGATGGGATATTGGAAAGGAATCCTTCCCTGGGAGGGTGGGCAGGCCCTGGCACAGGTGCCCAGAGAAGCTGTGGCTGCCCCATCCCTGGAAGTGTCCAAGGCCAGGCTGGATGGGGCTTGGAGCAGCCTGGGATAGTGGAAGGTGTCCCTGCCCATGACAGAGGGTGAGACTGGATCATCTTTAAGGTCCCTTCCAACCCAAACCTTTCTATAAGGAAATCTACATACATTGAATAATAATTAAATGAATGAAGCCAAGTTAAAACCCAACTGTTAGAGCTGAAAACAATTACAAAATAAAGGGTAAAAGGAAATAATTTACATTTACATTTGCAGCTCTAAGTTTGATTAGCAAATCTCTCAATGAAAGGACATGATAATATTCCCTATAGATTATTTCTCTTTCATGTTAGTTTCCCTCTTTTCTGTTGTGCTGCTCATAATACCCATAGTGTGCAAAACTTCTCTTTCTGTGCATTAATTTTGATTTGGGACATCCCAGCCACAACTGCACATGTACAATCTAAACCCCCATTCCAAAGGCAAGCACACAGTAATTATGCAATTTCCAGGGACATCCATCCATCCCAGGCTAAAACTCCAACATGGGTGAGGAGAAAGGTTGTCTTCAACATTTGATGTGAGATTTTTGATTCTTTGTCTTAAACCTATTCAGTTTCTGACCACATCCAGTCCTTATGAGTGTTGGGAAAAATTGTTTGGTTTTGAGAACTTTATCAGGGTCTACATGATTTTGAAGGGAAAAGAGAGGCTGTTATTACATAGAACCTAAGTCAGAGCCCAATAAAATATTCTGGAGTTAAAAATTTCACCTAACGGGACAGTGACCAAGCAGAACTTTTCCACTAAATTAATAGATAATACAGGTATTAAACCCAGAGGGCCATTAGTATAGCTCAGTAGTGCAGTTTATACTTAATAAGGAAAAGAATCCAAGTGTAGCTCCTTATTCTAAAGGTGTTGAACCTGGTTGTTTCTTCTGAGATTTCTTCCATCACATGGATGACATTCAGGGCTCAATAAAAATTCTGGAATTAAGGATTTGTACTTCAGGTAAAGTTTGTTCCACAGTCCTACATCTGACACTGTCTTTCAAAAGAAGAGTGAATTTTGGCATCTGATTGACACTGGTCTCTCTAAATTTCAGACCTACTGCCCTGGGAGGGGAGAGTATGCATGGCCTCAGTGTGGAAAAATCTGACAGTCCCAATTGCATAAATCCAGCACTTTGGCTCTTCTCTTGATATTTCTCTATCCCTAGATTCCATTTTTACAGATTAGAAACACACGTATAGAGATGTCCATTTGGGAAAGGTGGTGTGGCCTTAAACTCTGCCCTGCTGAGGTTCCTGGGGGGACCAGGTTAGAATTGGATGACTGGTATTGAAGCTGCCTATTAATGTTGAAAACCATCTGTTCTTTGATATACTTTAAACAGAGACCTAATTAAAGTTCTGAGAGAGTGATGCTCACAGAAGCTTTGTTTCCTTTAAAAAAACCCTTTAGTAGCCTGGGCTTGCATCCTTTAAGACACTGATTCAAGCAGCCAGAAAGTTTAGTGTATTTTGAAAACTGTAGGATGATCTTTCATACTTCTGAGAGAAGGAATAGTATATTTTGAAAATTGTAGGATAATCTTTCATACTTCTGAGTGAAGGAATCATTAGCACTGCTAAATGAGGCAAGGAGAGGAAAAGAGTCGAGTTCCTTCCAGTCTAGACTTGCACTATTTTATGGAATGTTGGTGCTGTAGTTCTTTTGTATCAGCAGCTTCCATTGGACCTCCTAGTCCAGTAGCTGGACAGAAGTCAAAAGTGATGTATACCAAATATATAACTGATAGTAGAAACAGTGCAGCCCTGAATAAACAGCAAACAGTAAAATTTCACAGTTCCATCAAATTCTTTTTGGATCAGAAATCACTCCCTTTTTGCATGTAACTGGTTTTTATTTTATTCTGTCATGGGACACACCACTGCCTTCTAACGTTTACCCGGCTACTGGCCTAAGAGGAGCAAGAAAGGAGACACTCATATACTGGCAAAAGGGAAGTTAGAGAAGCCCTGCAGGCAGGTGAGAGCAGCAGCTGGCTGTGACAGAGGCAGGATCTGGCAGCTGGAGTGAGACTGAGAATGAGGGAAAACCTGCTCATCTCAGCCTCCTTCACTCACTGGCCTTTCACGGTTGAGGGTGACCCCGAATTAGGTGCAGCCTGTGTAAAAGTGCTATGTCTTCTATATTCCAGCTTTTTCTGTTGCCATGGTAATATTTCACTTTCTCTCCCCCTTAGTGGGACCCTGAATATGACTTTAGGATTTTATGGAGCGACATTCCCTTTGCAGCAACAGCAGCTCTAAACTACCTGGTTGGGGGAGATAGAGAAATGGGATCATCAGTTTTCAGTTTTGTGTGACAGCAATTTCTTTGAAGTCAAACAGTTTCTAAAAGCTGATGTTATCTTTTTTTTGAGCATCCTTAGAGCTTTAAAGGCCATGACTATTATCAAAAACATTTTCTTCAGCTCATTTTATCTTCTGCTGAGCCAGTGTTGGCCTCCTCCTCTGAGTTAGAAATTCGAGTGGAAATCGCTTGGTATTTATGGCACAGATGAGTTTAAAATATTAAAGCTTATTTCACTAACTTTGAAAAAGCACTTGCATATTATGATACATTTCTTCCAGAATAATCAGAAATGAGTGTTTTGAGTTCTACAGAAATCATTTGAAACTCCCTGTCAAACTCTACTACCTCTATGTCAAGTTCTTACTTAAAAGCCAACCATTTCAGCTTCAAATTCACTTTAGTGACCTTCTGCACATGAAAGGAAGTCAGACTTTTCTTTCAGCTACTCAAGACTTCAAGGTTTTAATTTCTTCTGCAGTGCCTGTCACCAAACTCAGTTAGCAGTGGCTCCATTAGGATTATTCTCAAGTCTTTTGGGTCTACAAAAACTTGGAAGTAAGAAATCTTTTTGATAGCAGGGAATTAAAAAGCACGCCTTAAATTTTTAAAACACACGCCTTCAAGGGATTATTTTTAGCCCATTAAATTCCAAGTCAATCACTCCACAGCTCTGATGAACCTCAGACCAGGCTGTTGTCTCCTGGGCACTTTCTGACACAGTAAACAAAAACTAATGAGCTATAATTACAATCACATTGTTTACTATGTATTACTTGGCAGAGATAGTTTTTGCTTTCAAGCTGAAGTCTGGTTCTGTTCTGGAAAGTCACTCTAAGAATGGCACTGGGAAATGGCATATTTATTTGTCACTTCACTCTTCCCAGATGGATCTGCTCAGTTCATAAGCAGAAAAAGCATTTCTTCTGCCTTATTACTTACCCTGTAAATGGCATATTTGAAAGGGGATTTAAACCATGTCCTTCACTGCTTATGATTCATCATCATTGAGCATGATAAAGCCCAAGGAGAGCCTAGCTGAGATAAAAAATGCAAATGAAAGGTACCTGGTATAACCCTGAATTAAAGATCTATCAATGATTTGGAACGCAGCTTTCTATATTGACTCCAGTTACTTTTCCATCTGGCATTTGGGAGCTAATTCTGAAAGTGTTTATACATAATCCTCATGCTGAAAATACCACTGTCAGCAAGTGGAAGCCCCGTCTAGTCTGGTTATTCCAACTCTTTCATTTTCCACTGGTTTTGTGAACTTTAGCTGTAGAACTGATGTTGTAGGGGAAAGAAAGAAAAAAATAAAAATAAATACAGAAAATTAAAGAATGGAAAATAAAAAATGAAGAAAAAGGAAAAAAAGCACCCATTTCCTTCTAGTTCTGACACTCCCTGTGTGTCAGGTCTGGGTCCCAAAGCTGCTGTGTGTGCACCAACATCCTCATGATTTCTCTGAGCTCCCATCTGAAAGACTGAGCCAAAATAGCACTGACAAAAAAGGTCACAAAGCACAACCTGAAGCAAGGGCATGACGCCAAGTGGATGTATTTGCATTATGTCCTGCAGGTCTTTAATCAATAGAAATGAAAACAAAGTCCTCAGTGACTGGTCCACACATTGTGCAGAATCGGGTTCTCACACTCTGCTGTGTCTGGGACACTCACCAAAGGGGTGGCAGCCAAGTAAATACAAATACTCATAGAAAAGAAAAAAGAATAAAATAAAAATGAAGAAAAGAGAAATATTGATCCATAAGTTCAGTCATAGTGGGAATCCAGAATCCACAGGGACTGGAGGAGTGTTCAGCACGTGCTCAATGCCTGTACTGTAACTGGCACCATTTCTGCTCTCACCCGCCCCTCTGATCACCCACCTTGTCCTGTAACATGCAGATACACTCCAAATTTGGCAAGGCAGTGAAGAGTGAAAAATGGATTAATTACTGTGAAATAAGTTGCACTTAAATCACTGTTGCATTTCTTTGGATCAAAGACAGTTCTTTAAAGCAGAAATCTGGTTTAGGTCAAATTGAAGGTTTTTAATGCTTAATTTATATGAGATCTTTGACAGGAAAGGGGTTGCAGTGTAGAGAAAGACCTAAAAAATATTTAAAATTATTTTCATTATCCATCACACATACAAGTTCCTCTAGAGCACAGTTTTTTGCTGACAGCTGCCACTGCCCCAGGTGAAACTGTTCCCAGGTCCCACACCAGTTTCCAGAATGCCTTCAGGGCTGCTGGAATTACACAGTAAAAACATTCATTTAGAACATTTACAGAGCCACTCATTCCCCAACCCCTCACAGCGACACAGTACCTTGGGTATTAAAACTGTCTGTCTGAATGAGAAAGGATAAATACAAGGAGGAGAAAGAACCTGAGGGCAGTTTGGCAGCTCTTGCCTCCCAATAAACACTGAATTACCGAGTGGTGGTGCAGGAGCAAGGCAGCAAACTGAGGGCAGTGGGGATGGATCCCTTAAGATTCCAACTCCATCATTCTGCTGGAGAGGGGATGCCCTTCACAGAGCTGGGAAGGGGCAGTTCAGCATTCTTGGACAAAGCAACACAACTGGGTAGCAAAAGGAGGATTTATTAGTGTGTCCCACTGATAGTAGAGTTATTCAAATCTTCCAAGCACGACATTGTCAGGCAGTAAGAAAGGTTGGGTTATTTCCTCCACCCTGCCCAGGGCTGGGTGAAGGGATCCCTTCATTTCAGCCTCACTCATCCCTGTGTCCGTGGTGTCCATGGTGTCCATGGTTCAGGACCTGTCCTGTCCCTCCCTGAGTGCTACAGAAGTCATGTCCTGCACAGCAACTCTGTGCATCCTCACAAGAGCAATAGATACTCATCCACTGTAAGCGTCAAAATTCCCTTTTCCATTCACATCCATAACATTCCTTCAGGTTCAGCTGTAGGAACTCCACTGCTCTTTGCTGCTCAGCTGATGTTTGCCTGCACTTTGCAGTGTTTGTGTTTTTTATGGAGCAAGACTTGAGTTGAAGCAGTTGTAGAATTCCCAGGACTCACAGCCCTGGTGTGTGTGCTAAAATTAACAAACAGCACTCGGAGCACTTTGAAAAAGGAGGACTAAGTTATGCTTCAGGTATGAATCTGTGCATAAAAAAGCCAGGTGAAGCCAGACCCAGAGCTCTCAGCTGAAAAGACAAGTGACACGGTGACAGCATCTGTACTAACAGTCCTGCAAACCTGACCTGATTGGAGATCGATTTGTTATTGATGACAAACACATGTTAACTCAAACCAGGTTTGCCTTGGAGCAGCACCATCCACTCTGTGTTAACACTGATTGACTGAGCTGGGCACAGCCTGTCCCCCAGAGCTGGATGCAGGTCCTTCTGTCACTCAGGCTGGGAGAGGAAACCATGAGAGAGCTGCTGGGCAGAGATTGGAGTGTCCCATCCACCCCTCACTGCACCTGAGGGCTTTCCTCCACATGCTGGAAGTGTATGTGCTGCTGTGTTTGCATGTCCTGCAAGGCAGTGGGGGAGAAGGGAGGAATGGGAAATGAGGGAGCAAACGGTTTGTGAGAAATCCCTGAGTCTGGTTGCAGCCAGCTGTGGCCATTCTGTCAGTGAATATTCTGCAGCAGAAGTCAAGGAAGATGGAATCTCCAGTAGGCTGTGGACATGATAGACAAATGGCTCTGGGGCAAGGATCTGTTTTTGACATAAATCTGATTTTTCTTCAAGTTCTGTCACAACCAGATTTTACTTGTACAGTGAAATGTTACACTCCATTTTGCTCTGAGTAGGAGTCTTCTTTAAAACTTCCATTTTCCTTCTCTGAGAAAGGAGAGCAAAGCAACCCCATGGAATGGCAGCAGAGTGCTCAGGGAGGAGCTGAAGATAACCACGAGGCATCATCTGTTCACTGGCAAGGGCAATACGAAGAAACGCAGAAGGAAAACTAACTCCTCAGTCATATTTCCTAATCTGGAGGGACAAGTGGGTGTGGAAAGTAATGACAGCCTATAATAGCCTTGGCCAGCCATCTGGTAGGGGTTTATTTGCTCTGTAAAATACAGTGAGATTAATACTGGGTTCAGAAAAAAATTGTGGTGTTTGAAAATTCAGTCAGGAAAAGAGACCTCCAGAAGGAGAGAAAATTTCTTCCATCCCCAAAACATTTGTAGGGATGGAGGTTCTGTGAGTATATATATGACACGTGCACATATATATGTGTAAGTCCTTTAGAAAATTAACAAATATTTCATTAGTATGCTTGTTATGTTGTTGGGCTTTAGTGGGCTGAAGAACCAGCCACAGAAAACCAGGAAAGGATTCAGTTGTATCCTTTTTACACACTGAATAAATTGAAAGACATATCCACAGGAGCTTGAACACAGTCTCTAATCAACAGCTTTAAAAGAACACTTGAAAAGCTGCAAAATCAAATATTCAAAGTCTCAGAGATGGCTGGGTAGCACAAGTGGCATTTCTCAGGCAGCCAAACACAACTTGGAACATCAGTTTTCTTGAGGGCTGAGCTGCAGGAGGCTCATTCTTTTGGCACTGATGATCTGTTGAGGTCTCCATTAACCTGCAGCTGTGCCATTTCAGCTCGAAGCTGGAATTAACTTGTTTGAGGAATCTTCATGGAGCAGCTTTCATTGGAAAGGAAAATATCCTGCATGTTTTGATCCTGTGGTTTGTTGTGCAAGGCAACAACCCAAGGCTTGCCAGGTCTCTCCTTGTGTTTCATGATTCAAGTGTTGAGCCAGGACTGAAAAACCAATACTGGTGTGTCAAGATGAGCATAGATCAGCGAGACAGTTAATTCATAGAGTCATGGAATGGTTTGGGTAGGAAAGGCCCTCAGAGATCAACCAGTTTCACCTCCCTGCTCTGGGCAGGGTCATCTCCCATTAGGCCAGAGTGCTCAGTTGCTGTGGCTTATTGTGATTTCTGCTCCAGCTTGGTGAGTGTGGTCAGTGATCTGCAAACAGATCACTCTAGAGTGACTCCTGAGAGATCTGTAGGTGCCAATCAGGAGAAATGTTTGTGTGAAATGGAGAACCTCATTGAAACTGTCTCTGTGTTAGCTGGGACTGTGGCCACAGCTGTGCTCACCTGCTGCAGGGCAGCTCCAGTTAGGAATGGTATCCTTCTGGAGAGGGACAGAGAGAGGAGATGGTCTGGGAAAGCAAAATGGCTGAGGGAAGTTGTTTGGTGTGGGTTTGTTTTGTTTTGTTTTGTTTTGTTTAAACCTCTGTATGTCATGTGCCAGCCGAGTTTTATTCCCAGTGCTGGAGCCTTTAATGGACCTTTCAGTTGCTGAATGTAGTATTTGAAGTGGGATATGGTCTTCAATTAAGGGCTGGAAAAAGAGTTAATTTTGGACTTTATTCTATTTGTAAACAGCCTTTCCAGTTGCTGCTGAATGCTGTGTGACTGCTGGCTGTGGTCTGTCCACTCATCCCCTGGCACTGTGAAGAGGGAAAGGTGGTGTTGGGGGCCAGGCACAGGTGAGGCAGGAACTGGTTGAGTTTCACAGAAATAACCAGCAGCTGGTAGTTTGGGGGTTGTGTTTTAAGTACCACACTCCAGCTTTATGCAGAGTTGCACAGTGAATACCACAGGACCCCTATGCTGTTGGTGGGGGCTCTGGGCCAGGGAATTCCCTGCTGGGGACAGAAAAGGGGGATGAGAGGACTGCAGGTTTGGACACTGGTTTACAGACAGACATCATCATGCTCATGTTTTGGAGGTCAGTAACCACAAAGCAGAGCACTGCCAGCATTTAGCCACATTAAGAGCATGTGCCTTGCTTTGAAAAAGGCTCATGGATGAACAAGGGATGTGCCACAGGCAGCAGGAGCAGGAAAAGCTGCTGTGCCACAGTCTCCCTTCTGAACCCCTTACAAAGGATGGCCATGATGGCTACACTCTTGGTGGCTCAGGGAACTGGTGGAGTTTCAGCTTTCCTGAAATATCTGTGGCACTAAACGATATTTTTTCCCCTACTGGTGGTTGTGACTTAATTGTTCTTACCAATGTGAAGAACTGTTGGATTTTATAACAGTTGCTTTATAGCATAGAAAGCTGCTGGCAGATTTCTTGTTAGAGAACCTGTTTTATCTCCAGTGGTCCTGGTAACTTTGATAGCAGAATTTTGGAGAGGTCATTTCTATGTTTGGTTCAAGTTAATGAATAATTCGTTTTAAAATTGCAGGCAGTTCCAAAGCTGTTTCTACTTTTATAGAGTTCAAGTTGGAATTCTAAGGATAGATTTTCCTTCCAAATTTTTTTTTTTATTTTCAGTACCAAAGTGATGGAAAAAAATTATGAAGTTGTAAATTAAGTCCTTCCTTCTTGGAAGAAAGATAATAGGCACAGTAGATTTTAGCCACACAGGTCAGTCTTAATCTAGAAGGTTGAGCAAAACCTCCCTGGTGCAGTTACAACCAAAAACCCTGAGCATTCCAAAATAAAACATCTCAAAGATTAAGATAGTGCTCAGGTTTTGGAGAAATTCACTATTTACTCTGCTGTGAATAAAGATTGCAAAGCTCATCTCCAGCTGTAGAAAATTTATTATTTGGGAGAAAACCTCCTCATATGAAGAGCAAACACATCACACTTTCCACATACACTGCAGAGCATTTTGGCTGAACCTGAACTTCAGCTCAACACGATTCCTGGATGTTGGCTTGACCTTAGCTTGGGCCACTGATTCTCTCCAGAAATACAAAGTATTCATTTTAAGTAATTCTACAGGATTTCATCTTTAAACTTTCCCCCAATGTTTATAAAAGATGAGACAGTATTGACATCCTAATATAATTTCCCTTTCTCAAGTAGTTACAGCTTTTTATATTGGTTTGATGTTGGTATTGATTTTGAATTGGAGCTTTAAGCTGTTCAAAATATATACTCCATAAAAGTCTTTTTGAACCACTGAAATGTAAAATGCATTAATGCAACAACAACAACAAGAAGCCCAACCAAAAAAAAAAGAAAGAAAGAAAGAGGTGCCTATGGGAGCTTCTCTACTTGGACAGTTCCTCTGAATAATTGTTCCATTAAGCCTTGTCAGAAACTTAACTTTTTGTTAGCAATTGTCAAGTATTTTGATGCCATCCTACACTGCCTAATACTTTCCTTTATCCAAATGGAAGAGAACCAGCAAAAAACCTCCCTGCTTGATCTCCTTTGAATAAAAGCCAGCAGGTGACCACTCTAAATGCAAACAAAATCTCTTACAAATTCAATATTTGTATTAAAGCTGTTTTCAAAGTGTTCAGACCACAAGAAGCACTCAAGTTGCTTAATAGGAGATACTATTTTCAAGACAGTTTTGAATAATTTAAAACATCAATGCTGATGCTGGTTCTTATTTTTTGTTCTTGTAACAAGGGTATTATACCAGTATCCATCTTTTTGCTCATTATCACTCCAAGAACAGAAAAGATTAAACAAAAACATCAAGTAACAAACCAGCTCTCTAAGTTTTGATGTTTATGGCACAGAACCTCATAAACTCAACCTTAAAATGTCTTGTCAGTGTTAGACACTAAATAAAGATTTGGCTTTTATACTTTCATTTCTCAGTCTATCATTTGCCCATTACAGGCTTGTTTTTACTGAATTCTCATTGCCTTTCATTTCTTTTTAAAAACACTTTCTTATATATTCATCTGAGATGTCTTTTTGTCTGCATGCTGGGAACATCCGTATTTCAGTGCTCTTTGATGATGTTTTTATATTTAATTCGTGTGCTTTTCGTATTTGGTGCACTAATTGGCTTTCCACAGTCTGACTTTTCAACTCTGCATGAGAGATCTTAGTGCATTAAAACCATTTCTACCCTTATTTCCTCCCCTGTTCTCAGGCTTAGTATTTTTCCTTTTCATTAGTTCTGTGCCATCCACTTTCCTGTCAGGAATGTGTAGTCACATAGATCAAAACTGCTTCAAATTAACATCCTGTAATACTTCTTTCCTTGCTTGAGCCAGGAGGTTGGACCAGATGACTCACTGTGTTCCCTTCCAACCTGATGCATTCCAGGAGGTTGGACCAGATGACCCACTGTGGTCCCTTCCAACCTGATGCATTCCAGGAGGTTGGACCGGATGACCCACTGTGGTCCCTTCCAACCTGATGCATTCTGTGATTCTGCAGTTCAAAGGAATAGGGAAAAAAAAAGAAAAAAAAAAGCATTTATGTTTCACACAATATTTACTTCTCCATTCTGGTCTCTTCCCACCCTTCTACTCTAAACCCACTTATTTCCTTCAAAAAATCTTTTCCAAAACATTGATTATGAAAGCAATATCTGTTTTCAGAAAACTCTTCTCACCTGATAAATATATATTCTTTAAAAACTGTTTGTTCCAAATAAAACCAGGCTACTTACATGGCATGTACTTGCAAATGTTCTTTAGGTGGGCCATTCCTGTGCACCTGTTTTGCACTTCACATCAAGTGCCTTCTTTGAAATAAAAGCTTTAAAACCCCCCAAACAAATAAAATTCACACCCTCAAAAATATAGTACATCATCCAACACCAGCCCTATAAAACAACTCCATGTGTAGCTCCTCACTGGGTGGTTGTTGTACCAAAACAAACCACTCAAAAACCACCATGGGGCAACAACCCCCTGTGAGTGTGGAATGTATTGGATGTCACAGGGGAGGCAGCTCAAGAAAAGGTATTGAAGGAAATCGGAGCAGGAGACACTCAGCCAGTTGGATACCATAGACAGATCCCCTTCTGAAAGTGTTCTCTTTGCACAGGAATCCCACCTGAGAGGCACAGAGCAAGAGATTAACCAGGTTTTGGATCTTATCCCTGAGAAAAACCTGGATTAGACCTGAAAGCACAGATATTTGTACCAACACTGTGGGAAGCAGTTTATCTAGAAATGGGATTCTCACTTTTTCATTTGTCTAAAGCCAGACATGTCATTTATAATCACATGCTTAAAGAGTCTAACACTGGTTTTCTTTCTTTTCTTTTCAAGCAACATTCAAAAACACAAGCAAGATGCACTTTTATGAAGCAAGATCTGGGAATACTCTGAAGAACAAACTCAGTAAAGCAAAGACTCACACTTATGTTTCTGAAGGAAAATTGAAGAAAAGATAGAAAAATAGAAGGACAGATAAAAGACAGTATTGCATTTAGAGTCAACAAATCATCAGAGCTGGACCACATTGATCTGAAACTTAATCAGCATTAAGGTTGATATCTGCTAAGGAAAAATGCAATATATGAATTCAGGGAAGCCAAATGAAACGGTGGGAAACTGATATTAAGAGTTCCAGCCCTTCCCAAAGGAGTGTCAGTGGAGTGTCACCCACTGCCAAAGGACTGATAAAGCCAAAGAAGCTTCAGTCTTTTTCTTCACTTTGTCCCAGCAAATGATGATGGCTGGCAGCAAAACAGGGACTCAAGAATATATTTAATCTCTCAGTATAAATGCTTACTTCTGTTCAATGCATTCCTCTGCTTTTTTTTTTTTCAGCATGCTAAAATTATTTTCAATACAAGCCTGGATTTTACAAGGGAAGAAGACTTGGCAGCCTGTATCTATTTCCTTATAAACCACTTCGTTAAATGCACTGTATGAATTAATTAGAAAATAGAATAGAGAAATACAAAGCTTTGATGTTTATTGAGCTACTGGATAGACTAATTAATTGTGCTGGATACCATATCAGGTTTGGGGACTGAGTGGCCAAATCCATTGAAAGCTGATTGGGAAAGAAGTAAAGCAACTGGAGCCTAAATCACCCTGATGAGATAAGGAGCCTGAAGCACCGAAGTGGAAACAATGAAGAGTGTTGGACCATGGCATTTGAGTTTAATGGTGTGAATATCCATATCACAGCTCTGGAAAGGTTAGCTCAGCTACTGAGCAGATCTCAGGCTCTGGATATGGCATCAGCCCTTCCTCCACTGCTGCTGCTTCTTTCTCAGCACCAGCTTGGAAGTGTTGTCCTTACTTCCTGCTTAGAGGGTAAAAATAGGCAAGAGAAAGAAAAAATATTTTGGAAAACAGCAAGGGTTGGTTTTATACCTCATTTGAAAATCTTGGAAGCCTGTGGAAAAAGAACAGAAAGCATCTTGCTGGTCTTTGAAATGCCTTGAAAAACAAAGGTGATCAGAGGTCTGAAGCTCCTCTTCTGTGAACAGAGGCTGAGAGAGCTGGGGGTGTTCAGCCTGGAGAAGAGAAGGCTCCTGGGAGACCTTAGAGCCTCTTCCAGTGCCTAAAGGGGCTGCAAGAGAGCTGGGGAGAGGGGCTTTGGGAAAGGGCATGGAGTGATGGGACAAAAGGTGAATGGCTTCAGACTGGCAGAGGGCAGGGTTAGCTTAGGTGTGAGGAAGAAATTCTTCCCTGTGAGGGTGGTGAGGCCCTGGCACAGATTGCCCACAGAGTGATGGATGCCCCATCCCTGGGAGTGTCCAAGGTTGGATGGGGCTTGGAACAACCTAAGGGAAAGTGTCCCTGCCTGTGGCAGGGCATTGGAATGAGATGATCTTAAATCTCTTCCAACCCAAACCATTCCAAGATCTTGCTCATGTACCATCACACCCTCTCCAACCCCATGCAGGGAGCACTGCCCTCAGCCCCTGCATGGAGCCTCCTCTCCCAAACCTGACTCACCTCTGCTCCCAGTTCCTTCCTGACCCCCTGCCCTGCCCTATCCAGGGCACTCCTACTGGGCACAGGGGCTGGAGACCAGCAAATCCTGGGAAAGGAGTTTTATTTTAGCTGCCAGTCCTGAGAATAAGGTTTGTAGATGAGGGAGAGGCCAGGGGGAACCACTTGGGCTTTCTGTGCCAGTAATTAAAGCTCAGCCTTTCTCAGACTGAATTCCAGCACATGTGAGGGGCTGCACAACTGAGCATCTCCCATGGAGCTGCTCCTTTAGCTCTCCTGGACCCACGTGCTGCAGACTGCAGATATTCCAGCTGGGCTAATGGGATTAAAGAGCAAAAACACTTCCCCACTGAAGTAAACAGGAATGACAGGCTGAATAATATGTAGCTTTTAAGGTTACATTTTAGATGGTTCAGCTGACAGAAATTTTGCCCTGTTTGTCTCAAGTCAGAATCTTTCCTCCTTAAATTAAAATAACTGCTGATTTATGCAATCAAATCAAAAGTTGGAGCGAGTTATGTGGTCTTATAAGGTTATCACTTAAAAGTATCTAACAGAAATGGAACTGCTTGCTTCAAATAGACAAAATATAATCTATTAAAAAAAATCCTTTTGATATGACCATTAGTATGCAAGGGCAAAATAATCTGTTCTTTCCACAACATCTTCTATTTGCTCCAATGCAATATGAGATGCAAAACACTTTTAGGATTGTTTCCCTCCTACATTTATTTGGTTTATCTTTGTGTATTCATGCCAGCACTGCACACAATTGTTGTTTGCACCTTGCATTCATGGTTGTTTTATTCAACACTGGAAGCAAAATGGTCTGAATGACAAAATTAAACATCTAAAACAGGCTGGGAAACTCGTCTTTAATAATACCCACTTGGATTTTGCCAGACATTGTGCCATAGCCAAAACCCACTCAATATATCCCTGTCTGAAAGTATCATAATTTTACACAGATAAGTATCATAATTTTACACAGTCTGTGAGATAAATATATTTTAAATTGAAACCAAAACTGCACATAAATTGCCTGGATTTTCCTTTCAATAATGAGAAAAAATATTCATTGTTTAAATACAAATTCTAGAAAAAGCCCTTGGGTTCCTTACTCTCATATATGTGAATAGGTCACAGTGTTACAGGGTTACAGTGATAACCTGGTAAGTATGGCTTTCAAAGTCAAATGTCTCAAAAAAATTCTTGCAAAGTTTTTGGATGGCCAGGCTGATGGTTGTCATTTTTCTTTTCTTTTTCTTTTTTTTTCCTTCTCTTTTTCTTTCCTTTAACATGTTTTTCTAGTGAATTTTGTAGAGATAAACTGTTTTGCCAAAATATCTCAGGTAGAATAATTTTAGTATTTTTATTCTGCTGTTGAAAAAAAACTTGCTAAGAGTTATTTCTAAACAAGGCAAAAATGATAAAGCTATTTAAAGTTCAGCTCAAATAGTGGTTTTCTGTTCCAAGAAGAAAATTGGATCCACTCTGGTTCGGTGAATAATAAGGCAAAACCTACTGTAAGACTCTTTATTGTTTTTTCCATAACTGTAGAAGTGCTAAAAAAGTTATAATGAACCTTAGAACTGTGAACAGCTTCACCCAAATGCTGTTTGCTTCAGGCCAGGCTCTGCCCTCCCTGGCACCTTGGTGCTCCAGGCTTGCAGAGAAATTGTTCCTACTGATTTCCATTCCCAGTGATTGACTCCTGGAAAGGCTCACAGCTGATGGCATGACAAAAGGAATTGAAAGCTAAATACCACTTTTGTTATGAGTTTTGATTCAAGAAAGCACCATGGCATTTTATGCCTCCTTCATTTTTAAACAGACTCTTTTGTGTGGATGTCAAAACCAAATTAAAGGAGCAGCGTATGTGCCATGCCAAACACAGTAATTCTTTTGAAACCTGCTTTTCCAGTAATGATGCTATTCCTCTTCTTCTGTTTTAGGGAATGGGTGCTTTAGGAGGCAGTGATGTGTGTTAGCAACAGCTTTGTGAATACTCATCATTTTAAGAAAAAGTTCCTTCTATTTATTGGTCAAAATAAAGGGCAGAACTAGAATTTCAGGATGTTATTGGTACTGAAGCCTTAGTGCAGTGCAGACACCCTGCAGTTCATGGAGGGACTTTAGGAGTTTCTTTCCCACTATAAAAGTTACTATTTCTGAGAGGAAATGGTATAGTAAATGAAATAAAAGTAATTCAAATGTATGGAACCAGTAAATATATGGGATGAGGCATGTGACATAAAAAAGCCTTTTAATCTCTAAACCAAAAGCCAAATCACAGAAATACAAAACACCTGGTGCTTAATTGTGTGCCAGACTTGCTGGCCAGGTGAAACTAAGAAGTCATTAATTATCCCTGATTCCCAACAGCTGAGTTAGAACCTTTTAGGCAAGGACAGAAGGAGCTGCATGTCTGGAAGGAGCAGGAAGGTCTCAAGGGTTCAGCTTGAAAGAGGTTAGTGTTGGTTTTACATGTTAGCATTTTCAAGTTTATGGAAAAGAAAAAATTCTGGAGTATTGTGTGGAGGTTGGTGAGGAATTTGCTGCCTTGCTTCTGGTTCTTGCTGGGGGAGTGGCTGCATTTGTTGGGGCAGTCCTCAGGACAGGGTGGTGCCCTGTCAGTGCAGGGGCCAGGCTGGAGGGCTGCAGCTGGGCTTTGAACTCTGCACAAAGGATTTAGAGTGTGTGTAAATATTTTACACTCAAATTTGCTATCTCAGAAAAGAGGGAAGAACTCTACAGTTAGAAACACTGGGCTGCTACTGGGCTCTTTCTTGATAGCAAGGACAGGCAGGGGTAGTTTAGATATCTTTGCATTTTGTGCTATTTCATCCACCTTTGCTTTCCTCTCACCTTCTGAACTGACCTGGTTTAGAAAATGTAACCTCAACATTTGCTTGCCTTTGTGAAGGTTTTGCAAAGTAACAAATAAATTTAAAATTGAAGTAAAAAACTAATTCTCTGTTCTACTATAGGGTAATAAACCAGGCGGAGTGACTGGTTCCCAGTTCATCCCCCTAAATGGGTGGTGCCTGGTGTTATGGGTAAGGTGGGAGATGTTCTGCAGGAGACTTCTGATGGCTTTGTAATAAACACACCCTCACTACCTCAGCCCTTTAGTGCCATTTGTTGTGTTAGTTTTTACTACACTGAGCTGGGCTCCCACCTCTGTGTCAGGTGTTTGGGCACTTGCAGCTCTCCCCCTGTGCTGGGCAGGAGGGCACAGGTTGCCCTGGGTGGGTTCCTGGGATGGGTTGATGGATTCCCCCTGCCCTGATTTGTGTTCCCAGCACAGCCCTGCTCTCAGGTTGCAGTTGCAGTGCCTTCCCACCTGAGTTACAGGGTGGCAGTTAAAATATTGGCTGTTTGGCAAGTTACACAGTCCTTGAGAAATATTACCTGCTTCCCCAGGGTTGACAGGGCTTGAAAGGAAACATTTGTCACAGGAGTTCCTTGTTTTCTGTCCTTTCCTTACTCTTCCTTATGCATTGCATTAAAATAGAAGAGTGGCATGAGAGGGAAGGGTGATGAATTTCTTTAATTGTGAGGCTCTCTGACAGTGTCCCTGGGGGCCCATCACACACAGCAGGGCTCCTCTTGAGCACATCTCCTCCTGGGTTCTCATCACCAGCACTTTGCTTTACCATGACACCTTTCACCTGAAGCTCTGCTAGTGCTTTGCAAGCATCCATTGCATCTCAGCACTCAGGAGAATATAATTACTGTCTCCTATCCTGTTATAATTTGTGTAAAGGGAAAGCAGGGCACAGGGTAGTCAGGGCAAGGTGCTGCTGTCACAGGTGTGGGTGGCACTGAGGCTGTGCAGCCACAGCTGCTGGTGTGTAACCAGCTGAGAAGCACTTTTCTCACAGTGCTGCTCATTCCTGGCCCTTTATAGACTCACAGAATGGAAGGGGCCTCGCGGATCATCTCATTCCAACTAGATATAAAGCATATTTGCATTGTGGCTGATGAGAAAAATCTCATTTTAGGCCCATTTTCTAGGGTTTCTTATGAGCTATTTGTCCTTAGACTGTGCTTCTTAGTTGGGTGTGCTTATGATTTAAAGCATATTGCTCAGCATCAGCAAGCAAAGAGAAAATTCAGATTTTTCTGTACATTGTTGCATAGAAATAAGGTAATGGTGTAATATATTATGGTAATAGGAGAAAAAAGGAACTTGGTGCACCTTTTGTTAAAGCTCTTGAATAGCTCTTTGCTGTGTTTTTCATGGGGGCTGTGGCTGGTTGCAGGACATGAAGGTTCTGCTCCAGACCTTCATGCACAAGGAGCAGTGGGATCAATATCAATCTCTGCAGCCCAATGTGGGTACAAAGGCTCCCAAGTGTGTGAGATCAAAGTGAGCTGAGTGATGTTGTAGCTCCTGGGTGGCAGAGGGTGATGGAGACAACAGGCTTGGAAAGAAGCAAATGGGAGTGATTGAGCTCTGGTATTTGCCACAATGAGTAAATGTAATTAAGGATCAAAGAAAGACTGGAGAGAAAAAGGGTCTCTAATGCTGATGAAATTAGTCTAAAATAATGCAGATAATATTATTAGGGTGTGCATTGTCTATGGCTCAATGTTATACTCCTGTTTACTGTGGAATGGGTTTGAGTGAATTGGAAAGGAAGGGTTTTCTATTCTGCAGTGGTGACTTAAACTGGCAGCACATCTGGACCATGGAGCACTACAAGCCAAATTCTTGGTCTGGTGCAACTGGAATAATACTTATGGCATCTTTCAACTAATTTTTTTTCATATTACAGTCTCTTCTGAAAAATTGCTTCTACCTCTTCTTACCTTCCTTTAGTTTTTCCTGAAAAAATACACCAACAAATCCCAAGCCCCACATAAACCAGCCTCAACCCTAAACAAAACTTCAGTTGGGATTTCTGGAACCCGAACCACTTATAAATTTGTGGTGAAGTGTGATTGCTCTGTAATCACAGTACCTCAGTACTGCAGTGTGATTATATCTGTGGGAAGTAAAATACTGTAAAATAACTTCTTTTTCATTGACTGATCCCAAGGAGATGAAGACTCTGTTAAAAGCCTCTTTTTAAATATTGACAATATTACCTGTCATCATAAATATGGCAGGTAAATTCTAAGAAACTTTATTGGGACACAAAGGTGGTAACTGAGGGAAAAGGAAATGAGGAGGAATAGCAAATAATGTAGACTGATTGAGAAGATAAGGGAATAGTCCTCTTTCCTAGTGCCTAGGCACCAAAATAAGAATAGCAGAAAAAATAGAGAAATTAGAGTCCATGTTGTTGTTCCCAGAGCATTAAATCAGTCCTCTGAGATTCTTCTCATTAAAAAGTAGCTAAAATCACTTCCTTTGACCTTTTTGTGGACAACCTACAAAAATATGAAAATAATAAGTTGAAATGTGAAGAGAAAATGTGCATACATGAATCACTGTATGAAGACTGATGCTCTTTCCATCTCCAAGCACCACAGCAATGTGTTTTCTATGGGGACTGCAATACCTGGAGTGATGGGGATTCTGGTAGGAGTGACTTTGACTTCAGTGAAGGAAAAGTGTTCTGTGGCAGAAGGAGGTTGTCATAGGAGGGATATGGCTGGACAAATATTGCAGCCATGAGTTTGCCCTTTGTGTCTCAGAAACTTGCATTGCTGCTCTATAAGGGACCAGGGTGAGGAAAGGAAGGGAAAAAGCAGCTGTTTTGGGGCTGAAGGAGATGATCAGTAGGGATGGATGAATTTTGGTGTGGGGAAGGGCCAGCCCAGCCCCTCACATTGCAGAAAGCAGCTGTCACCCTGCTGTGAGTGGGTGTTGGGGAGCTCTGGCCCCTGCAGCCACAGCTGATCCACAGTCTCGCTGCTCCCTTGCTGGAGAAGCAGGAAAGGGGGGTGAGCACCAGGGTCATGCTGTGCAGGAGAAAGCAAAGCCCTGGCACGGTCTTCCTGTCACTGTTTAACGCAGCCTGAGCCTTGCTGGAGTCCAGGAAAGCTTGTTTATAGAGCTGAGGGTGGTCAGCTGTGACTGTCCTACAGCTGATGAACCTGGGGGATATTCCAGGGCCTGGCTGGCACCTGAACCAGGGCTTGGCTGGTCTGTGCTTGCTCTCTTCATCTGTGTCATTGCACTGGACTTGCTCCCATGAGAACTGTGGTCTGACAGACCTGAATACAGGGGGCAGTGCCCATGAAACCTATTTAAGATTATTTTTACTAGCACAGGGTTTCCTCAGTGCTTGAGATCAATCAAATGGAATCCATCTGTATCTTTCTTCTGTGTTTTCTTTACCCATTATCTTAATTTTTTTGCCATTCTAAATCCTTCGAACTGTGCTCTCTCCCATGAAATATTTTGACTACAATTGGCACAAAGGATGTTCTCCAGTTCACAGATCAGGTATTTCTTATGACTTTGATGCCTCTTTGGGAGCAGATCTGTTTGTTGCTGCCTATGATTGTGTGTGAAGTAGCTCATGGACTCTGAGCTCCCACAGATAATTACATCCTGCAACAACTTGCATTGATCATGGGCTGGTGAAGTGAAGGCAGTGGCATCAACTCTAATTTCATGGGTGCTTGGGACAGTCCCCAACCCCACTGGAAACTGCTTTGGTTTGACAGACATTGGAAATATTTCTGTGAGATGTGAGTAGCTGCTTTCCCAGTGCATTACTGGAGACATTTATAGAGCAGTTAATTACATAAAGCCTTGAGGAAAACCCCCAGAGGCAAAAAGAATATTAGCTGAAGCTGCCCTGAAATAAAGTTTTGGAAAGTTACAGAATGCCTGACAACAGTGATAAACTTTAATATTTTTTCCACTTTTTCAAATAGGACTGTAAAACTGGCAGTTCTGCCATTTGATGTACGAGGGGTATATTTGGTTAGAGCAAATCTAAGTGTAAATTTTGTTTCCCTGGGGCTATTTTTGAATATGTCTGTGTAGAGCCTTGTTTCTCATTCAGGTATGCAGGAACTCTGCTGCCAGTAATATCACAATGCCAAAGCAGGTTCTGAAAGCTTTTT
The DNA here is from genome assembly GCF_047495875.1 of Pithys albifrons albifrons. NCBI lineage: Eukaryota > Metazoa > Chordata > Aves > Passeriformes > Thamnophilidae > Pithys > Pithys albifrons. The sequence goes on along the minus strand of NC_092466.1, from coordinate 6,036,482 downwards.
TTTTTTGGAACTCCATCTTTGCACCATTTTTAACCTATTCAAGATTATTTTTGCTAGCACTGGGTTTGCTCAGTGCTTAAGATCAATCAAATGGGATCCATCTGTATCTTTGTTCTGTATTTTCTTGACCCATAATCTTCATTTTTTTGCCATTCTAAATACTTATTACTAAATCCTTCAAACTGTGCTCTCTGCCATGAAACATTTTGATTGCAATTAGCAGAAAGAATGTTCTTGAATTTATCTGGTATTTCTTAGACTCTGATGCCTCTTTGGGAGCAGGTCTGTTTGTTGGTGCCTACAATTTTAATACTATATATTATTGCCACGGTTATAAATTCACCTTCTTTGTTTTGAAAAAAAAAAAAAAAACAACAACCCAACTGTTGTGAAGAATCAGATCTAAAAGGATGAATTCCATTGTCTCCCTGACATGTGGGGTTTTGCTGTTACCAGTTTGAACTCTGGAGCTTCTCCTTGGTAAGACAGAATTGACACAGAGGTTTAATCTTGATACTTCTGGAGCTTTTGGACCTTCCACAAGATTTTGGCTTTTAGGGATGTTTTTTAGGTTACTCTAGTTGTGTAGAAAAGTTTGAATAATAAGTGATACATTTTTTCTTTTCCAGATACCTTGTTTGATATATAGAATCGATGTGTATTTAGGAATATTTCAATGTTGAAATACAACTTGCCTATCTAGTATTCAGATCTCAGTGTATTTCCTCAAAAAGGCCCATAAAAAAACCCTGAGTAAGTTGAATGTCTGTGTAAGCCCAGCCTATAAATTAGGTTTGAGAGCAGAAATATGTTAGCAGTGAAATATTTCTTCAGGCAGCCCCATAAAGCTTTGGGAGACTCTTCTTCAGTTTATTTCATTCAATCTGGAAAAACAAACAACAGTCTCTCAGCATCCTTCTCACCCAAAGGGCTGTTCTGCCTCTGCCAGGGAATGGGCTTGTGGTTTTAGGGAGAATTCAGGCCTACAATTCTGCTAGGAGTGTATCCACTGTGTCTCTTATATTAAAAAGCAGATCTAATTATTTTTACTTACAGATGTTCTTTCTCCCTAAGAGAGGCATTGCAAGATAAATTGTAGAATTAATAGATTCTTTTAATTCACACGTGTATCCACTATTAAATGTCTCATGCTTTTCTTTTTTTTAAATGCTCTTGAAATATTTTTAATCATGTTTTCTCAGCTCTTGTCTTCCCAGTGAAGAATATAAGGCAGTTCATGATAAAATTCTATTGTTTTTCATATGCATCAGTATGAAAAGAATTTAATAAGGGACTAGTCTTAGACTGTTTGCTGTAATCAGCAAGTTGGTTTTCATTAAAAGGAAATTAAAATTTAACAGCAGAATACATGACCTAATTTCTGTAGAGAGTACATAAGGATATACTTCTGTGCAGGCAACTTTGGTGGATCCAGTCTGAGTGGTTCTAGATTTTATGGCAACCGATTTATAATTAATCGCCCACAATTAATTGTACTTTAGGATTGAATTGCTGTAGGTGAATGCCTTTCTGGAGGTTTGAAAAAAACCCCAAACAACCAACAATTCTTCAAAGGAGTAACATCCTCCATGACAACAGTCCCAGTTGCCAAAACAAGAATAAAACCAGCAGGTTGGCCCCTGGTTCAGGCAAGTTTTGGCAGTAGAAGCTGAAATGTAGTTTGAAATGATCCATCTCATTGACAGACAGATTGATCAAGTCCATTACAGAGTCTGATGAATTTGCTGAACTTGATTTACTCCCTGGAAAACAGTGATGTGAGGAGCTGCTTATATAAGCAAGATTAGCATCTGTGCTTACATTAGTTGGAAAAAATTAGGAAGGTTATTAATGCTTCAAATCACTGACTGAAATTAAAAGAAAAAGAAAACTCAACAACTGGCTCATAATGGCACATCCACTCTGTGGTGTAATTATGTGCATCAGCCTTTCTCTGATTAAATGCAGTTCCTGTTTCTATTAAAAAAGAAAATCATACAATAATAAGAAACCTCCCTAAAACACCCACACCTGTTTCTGATTTAAAAACCAGCCCCAGTCCTAAGGAGCTTTGGACAATTATCAGCCCTATGCAACATCCTTCCATTTGGGGTGCTGGGAATTGCAACATTAAACCCTCAGGTTTGATCAGTTGGGTGGGTTTCAGGATCTGGGCACTTCTGATCTCTTCATACTTTTGGAAATGAAAATAGCTGGTCCCTGCCTTTTTCAGGGTTCTGTATCTGCTGTTTCTCCAGCCCATGTGTGGTAAGGGATGATGGTGTGGCAGTTTTGCTCTTGGGACCTTGCTTTGTGCTCAGGTCTGATGTGCAACTCCTTATTAATGTGGGCAAAAACTGCATCATCTCCCTTCTCTACACCAAATGAAGTGATCTAAAATTTCAGCTCCTATTGTTATGTGAGTTATGTGTGTTCCATTTTTAAGATAAACATGTAGTTTTTATATTAGTATACTGGATATAATTATGAATTGCTTTGTCTCTAATCTTTCAAGTTGTCATTAAATTGAAGAATGACAGGCTTCTGAACATGGGACAAATCTACTTTGTCTGAAATTACTTACCAGGAGACTGTATAAACACTGAAAACAAATTTAATAAAGGAGGCACTCCAGATGGTTGGAGGTAGACTTGGGCATTCAGAACATTCCACATCATAATTGCAATACCATGCACAGAGATACACAGTGATGCTCTGGGGAATTTACAGATGAGATGCACTGCAATCTGCTAGGAGGCATAATAGTCACAGGGTTTTATTGTCACAGAAAAAGCAGAATATCTACTGAAGAAAAGTAATTGCTGACAGTTTTTGAGCTGGCTTTGATGCAACATACATTTGTTCTACCCTTTAGAGCCTTGTTGCAAAAAATAAAGTGCACATGAAAGAAGAAACATATTGCTCCAACCTCCATGGCTTTTATGTGCAATTTCCCCCAAATGATTCTGAGCTTCTTTTGTCCATACAGGTGCTTAGTTGGCAGTTTGGTTCTCCCAAAGGTTCACTTTCAATGCAGCCCTGGCAAGAGACCATTGGATTGTACAGCTCAGGTCCTGAATAACAATCTGATGAGAAAGGCTTTAAATAAATCTGGGATGCTGCTCCCATCTGAGAGCAAAGAAAGAACTGTAATTCAGGACTCTGACCCAGAAACACCTGCAAGAGAAAAGGGAATCCCCCAAACATCTGTGTTTCTGGTCTCCAGTGTCACTGGAGTATGGCTTTGTTCACAGTATTTTCCTCATTCTTCTTTTGTCCTTCTCTTGCTGATAAAAATCCAACAGGCAGAGTTCCACAGTTTGACTTGTCAATATAACTTCAAATACCCACTTCTAATGACTTAAAGCATGGCCAAACTGCAACCCAGCTACAAAGGGGTGGTTAAAATAAGGAGGCTTTGTGCCACAGACTGTTTGCCAGCATTAATGCTGTGCTCCATGAGCTTAAGGCCACCCCCCTGCAGAGGGAAGCAGAGTAGCTTCTAGCTGACAACTCAATATTAGCAATATATACTTAGTCAGATGCTTAAAGGTGTTGAGAAAATTTATACTGGAGTTCAGTGGCTCTTCCAGGAAGGAGGGGGATTCTGCAGGTTCGGTGAGGTTCTTTTGGAGATGTGCTTCAAAGACACCTGGTGTGATTTCATTTCAGTCTTATTATTCATTCCCTGCCCAGTGAAATGGGGCTGCACATCCTGCCATGGATCAAACTTTCAACTCCTGTCTTGGAGGGATGTGGTGAGCAGTGGAGTTGTCTTCCTTGGTGAAGGGCAGCTCATGTGCCCTCAGAATTGGAAGGTCATCAGTCTTGGAAGGGTTGTATGTGGACATTGATCTGGGTGAGAGAATTACGCAGGTTGACAAAGAGAATATGTTTGTAATAATTAGTTCTACCTGCTGTTGTTGGGCTTTGCTGACAAAATATGCTCTTCCAATCAGATTGCATTGGCTTAGGCACTGGAGAAAGTCTTGGTTGCCACTGGAATACGTTTGTCAGTGTAGAAAAACACTGAGTACATAATTCCTATCAGAAGAAGCAGCAGTTGGGTATGGATTGACTGAAATGGAGCCAGGGCTGTGCCCCCCTGGGATCTGCAGGGTCATGCCTGGGCTCAGAGAACAAATTTTGGCTCAATAGCTCTGGGAAGGGATGAGAACATTCAGAACTGGGAGACTGCACAGGTGTGATGACCAGTGGTGTTGGGAATCTCTCCAGCTCAGTAATTCAGAGTGATGGAGTAGTTTGGGTTGAAAGGGACCTTTAAAGGCCACCTAGCTCAACCCCCCTGTAATGGGCAGGGCACCTTCAACTTGGTCAGGTTGCTCAGAGTCCCATCCAACCTGACCTTGAACATTCCCAGGAATGGGGCATCCACCAGCTCTCTGGGCAACCTGTACCAGAGTTTCATGAGACAATCCTGACAGTGCAACTGTTTATACCTTCTCCTCTAAGAAAAATAAAGCAAACATTGTAATAACAAAAATTTACACCTTGGAGAACTGATTTCTTTGCAATATTAATGTAGAGGCTGGATAATGTACCAGGGGAGCACTGCCAACAGAAATTTGACAAAAGAATGAGTGTGGATTATAGAAATAAAACTATTGAACCTCCTCTTGGCACCTGCTCTAATCCATCAGAGCTCTGGGAAATTCAAATGCATAAGCAAGTCCTGAAACAAAACAATCACTATTCCTTTCAGTCCCTATTTTAAAATTGCATGTGCCTAGTCATGGGAAGAAAAATAAAACAAAAGGTCTGAAATCAGTTACAGATTTCTGTACTGCATTATTTAAGCTGCTCATGCCTGTGAGATGGGAGCATTTTACTGCTGAAAATTGATTTCTGGACAAAACAGGGATCAAAGAGGTAAAAATTGGAACTCAAACCGTGTTTTCTTCAGCAGGCAGATCTCAGATAACTGTGTGGTGGGGAGGCCTGGCAGCAGGTTGAGCTGGGGTTTGATGATAGGATAAAACTGGCTTATCTGCCAGGGATGGCGCATCAAAAATGCTGTAACTACACAATACAAAGCTCTGATCAGAGACAGCTTGCTCAGAAGGGTGAAGTTTTGTTTAAAGAAATGTTTATGGATTAGCCTTATAGGAGGAAGGATTTATCCCATGCCTGAAGCTTTGTCAGTGGGCATTGACTCATCAGAAGGTAGCATGAAATTCAGGCTGTGCTCTCTGACTAAGCAGAAATGCAGTTCTGAGCCAGTGTCTGTGCAGTTGGTGATTCAGTGGTGCTCCAGCCAGGGGGTCAATCACTGTGGAGAAAAGTCCTAAATTCCAGTCCTTAAGAACAATGAATCAAGATCTATGGACATGGCCAAATCACAGCTATGAATATTATTTTGCAAGGATAGTATTAATTTAATTTGCCTTCCCAACAAACTTAAAGGAGGAACTGTCTGCTTTTTTTTTGCTGTAGAAAAACATACTGTTTACATAAGAAAACAAAATACTGATGGTGTGAAGAATAGATTCCTAAAATAATCTGAGTTATCAACTAAATACCTTATTCAGCTGATCAAAACATTTATTGTAAGAGTAGTGAGAAGTGTCTAGTTCTTGGCCTGTTGAATCATTGTCCTGAGTTATAGTAGGGGTGTAAGGAAAGATATCAGGAGATCAAGAGAACTTTTTAATTCCAGGGTTTGTAACTATTTTTCAAGTAGGTGAATTAAATCTGTGGATGGTGAAAAAACAATTCCATACAGCAGGACTAGCAAGTGTAACATTACTTGTTCTCCTCTGTCCCCTGGAGATCAAGAAGTTCATCTCAAATTAATCAGATTCAAAATAACAAACCTTTGCTCTCTAGCTCTTCCATCTGAGGAAATGTTTCTCTAATCCTCTTTGTGGGAAAAAAAGCCCTTACTTACACCCAATACCATAAGTTTTTCTGCTCATTTCGATTTTTATTTTGTCTGTATCCAGTTCCTCTTTTCTCATATGACTAAATTAAAACCAAAACATTAATAAGACAGAGGCTGCCCCCTGAGTGTCTTGCCTGCATTTCATTTCCTCTACTGTTTTAGAGTTCTTTCTTACAAGGAGTTTGCAGTGTGGCAAATGCAAATCCTCCAGAGGTGAAAAGATGCCTTGTGTGAGAGAGGGAGCTGTTCTGAGACCCCCTGGGTCATGGAGTGCTCTGCTCTGAGTAGCCTGACTGTGATTACAGCAGCATTGCACACACTGAGGGGCTGCCTCTGTCCACTTGGTGTGATGAAGCTTTTAGAGCTCAGTTCAATGCCAAGTGCAGCTCTTGGTAATTTCCCACAGCCTGAAGTATCTGAGGATCCACTTCTTAAAATCCCTGTCAAATAAACACAGCAGAGCATCACTCTGTAGCTGCCTATTCTTCAGCCCTTGTGTGTATCAAACCAGCGCTGCCACCTCAAACTTATACTGGTGGTAGCAGAAGTTCCTGGTGCTCCCCTTCCTCCTCCTGCTTTTATTGCCCTCAGATTCTACTTCTGCCTCAGGGTCTTGCAGTGTTTGTGGCTTGCAAGAGAAAATGGACAACTTTTGAGAACACTGAATCAGTAAATAATGAGCTGATATAAAGTTTAGCACTGTGTGATGGAACACTTGCCACAAAATGACCTATTGCTCAGTGTTCTATACACTCAATGTGTTTATACACTTAAAAAAATATCAACTTTGGAAAGGGGGGAACAAAGATGTGCTTCTCCTGATTCCTTAATGAAGTACCAGGCACAATGCCAGCAGTCACAATTGCAGCTCTGCTTGGGGGCTTGCTGAGCCCTTTGTATGATTTTTGCACAGTTTTGCAATTTACTCCTGCTATAGCTTTGAAAGTATTTAGTTTTGCAATTTACTCCTGCTGTAGCTTTGAAAATATTTGAGCATAATTTGTGTGTGTGTGAAAGTTGCCTGTTGGCGCGTTGTGTTGTATCATTGTATGAAGCACCAGTTGCCATTTGTTGGGTGAGGCTGACAGGCTATAGTGGGTCTGGTTACAGCTTAACAATGGTGGTGTGGTGTTAGAAACTGCAGGTAACTCCCAGCAGAGTAGAAGAGAAAGATGGCTTTTCAGAACAAGGATCTTCAGAACTATTTTCATTATTAGAGGTTTTCCCCCAGTTTATATTTTTACTATTTATCCACATGGCCCAGATGTGCATTTCTTTGGTACAAATGGTGCTGTACAGGAGCACAATAATTTCCAAGCTGAGGGTACAGTGACTTAAATTTTGTTTTAAGATACGGTGCATATCCCCAAATCTTTAATATTTTTGTGGGATTTGAAAGATTTACAGGATGCAAGCAATATTCACACTGATTTATGAGCCAAGTCTGTGTGGGCATCAAGCCCTGGGACATAAAAGGTCTCAGTTCCAGAGCTTTAACTGGCTGTGCTTAACATTTCTCTTAACTACCCTGGTTAAAGTATGTTGGCAACATGTTTTTCTCAGGGTGTAATTTATCCCTGTCTTGTATTTTGGTGCTGGATATCGTGTTAATTACCTGAAAGAGATGCCATTTTTAGTGTGGTGAAGGAAAGAGGGACTCTGAGTAAGGAGGGTATTTCTGCCTTTATGGAGAGATTAAATTAGAGCTGGCAAGGATGTGAAGAGGCTCTTGGGGAGAAGAAACAGTTCCCATAAGGAATGCTGTTCATTCTTTTAAAGAGAAATTATTCAAATGATTTTGGTGTTAAAAGCCATCCCTGCAACAAAGGTTAAGGTTGTTAAATCTGAAGTCTTGTTGTTGTGTCTGTTTGCCGAAACAACACTAACAATAATTCATTCCTCCATCTTTTACTGTGGCTTTGTACAAGTAGCTGTCAATAATCAGATAATTGGGTGGGAAACATAATTGCCACACTTTGGGACACCGTGTTGAATTAGCAGAGAGAGGTTTCAGCTCCCACGCTGCTGCTGAGGGACACAGGGAGCTTAATGACATGCACAGGCTGCGGTAGTTACATGTTTTCTTGGGGAATTTCCAACAAGACAGTTGGTTACTCTCTCCCCTCGCTACTTTATCAATGTCTTTTTACACTGTTGTTGCTCCAGCCAGATTGTTTCCAGAGTACCACTTGTCTCTCTTTATGTGTTACATCCGGCACCTTCAGGAGAAAGAGTAGAAAATTTATATTTAAACCAAATCCTTATATTTAAAGCAATATTTAGGAAATAGTTTGTTCTTCCAAAGAATCTGAGGTGTTTAACCATCACTTATGCCTTGTTCTGACAAATGTTATTGACTTCTTGGCTGTCCCTGCTCCATATCAGAAACATCCACTGTGGAAGATCTGCATGATCTGGTATTTCATGGTGTCCAGCAAATTCCAGAGGACTGAAAGGGGAAATTATCAGTCTCTTGGGACTTATGTGCTTGGCCTTTGCATGTGCAAGCTAAAATCTGAGAAATGTGTTGTGTGGTGGTTTTGATTGTGTTTAAGTAAAGCAGGTTGTCTTATTGTTTGAAACTCTTCATCAGATAAGGACAAATTAACTTGGAAAGAGAGATTGTGTCCAAAGAAATGATAGTCTTAGAAAATACCTGGCATTAAACTCTTTTCTAGCTGCAGTTTAAAGCAGATTTCATATCCTGGGAATAATTAGCAGCACTTTCTCTTAGGGAGCAGAGCACCTCCTTCCTGCTCACTGCACCTTTACCTGGGAATTCTGTGGTGGTTCACATGATGCTTCAAAGCACAGCTGCATCCCAAATTCCTTTTTTCTTCTGCTTTTGTGGGATCACATTTGCACCACCTTTCTAAATGGAGTGAAAATATAAATGAGGAATCTCTGACTTTGAGGGATTCACCCCTGAGCTGCAAAAGGAAGGTCTTTGAAGTGTCAGTCCTTCCATATACACTCCAGATTTACTTAAAACTTACATTATGAATTTTTTATGTCTATAAAATTTTGCTATCATGTTTCATAGGTTTTATAGGCTTTGTGTTCAAATAATTAATCAAATATGTTTTGCACCCAGGAAAAAAAGTTTCCTGAATGAAGCTGCTTCCCACTATCCTGCAGCTTGTTGTTTTTGTGTGTCATTGTGTTTTATTTATATATTGCCAGTAGGTGGAATACAATCAGCTCATCTACCTGTGATATTTTGTGGGATGTAACAATTTTATAAAAAAATATGGAACATTTTGTACCATATCAGGCTGTTTGAGTGTTGGAGGTGTCAGCTAATTATGTTGTTTCTCCCTAATTTGTGATGTAGCCCTTTATATTATTTATCTTTCTGTTTGATAATAGCATAAATCTCGATATGATATGAAGATAGATAAAATCCCCCTGCCCTTCCCCAAGGGAAGGTCCCAGTTCAAGCTGGATGGGGATTTGAGAAACCTGATCTAGTGAAAGGTGTCCCTGCTCATGGCAGGGAAGTGGAACTGGATGATCTTCAAGGTTCCTTCCAACCCAAATAATTCAGTGATTTTATGAAAATCTGAAATTCCCAATTCATGTGTATTTGTATCTTTCTAAGATGAATAACTCCATTTAGATGTTGTACTTAACTGGCAGAAAGCTGGAGTGGGTGGTCTTAATCCTTTGCATTTACTGTGATATAACTCATGGAATGTTTAACAGTGTCACTCTAGGCCAAAAAGTTACAAATGAGATTTTTAAAAAAAAATATTTATTATGAAACACTCCTTGTAATGCTATTTTCCCCTTGTCAGCCTAGTGCTGTTGTTCATGGATTTATAGCAGTGGCAATTTTGGTCTGTATTTTGATATACAAAGTTGAGCAGAAATATTGTTCCTTGTTATTGCAAAGGTTGTAGCAGAGAAACTCACCTGATTTCACCTAAAGATATCTCCAAGCAGTTAAAGGAAAATGATGTATTTCTGTCAAGCCATTAAGGGACCATTTTGGTAAAAAGTTGTCCTTGCATGAGTCTTGTTTTTATGGGGCAATTATAATTAGCCAGGACTGCTGCAGGTGTCAGCCAGGAGTCAGGGGCTGCAGGGAAATCAGGCAGATGAGTTTATTGCTCCCAGTTTGGAGTGATGGCATGTCTGAGCAAACTGCAGCAAAGAGTTTCTGAGGAGATGAGAACTCAAATTTTATCACTTCTGAAGGTCATAGCATATTAAATGTATCACAAATATACATAAACAGCCATAAAATGCAAATTCCCTGTATCATATTTCTGGTTGGTTTCTTTGACTTGGCTTCTGCTGGAATCAGGTCTGTAGGATTTATTTCTGGAGAGGCTGAACTGGTGTGAGTGGAGAATTGGCACAGATAAAACATAAGGACTTTTTTCCCCCCATACTGAGGAGTAATAGAATTTTTTTTAAATACAGCCTTTGTCCTTTATTGAAATCTACTTTGTCACGATGGGTGACTAAATCTTAAATTATTGCAACAATGTGGTACAAGGTGCTATGTTCATTCTTAGATTGGAGGTTCAGATATGACTGTAACAAGCAGAAAAGGTGATAAATATATTGGTACTACATATATTAGCAAGTCTGGACTGATATACAGCCCTTCATGGACTAGAAGGACCCAGGCCAGGATATTTTTTTTCATGCTGGTGTTTAGTCTTTCACATTTACTGACTTAAAGTTCCTGGAGTGCTCACTGAAGATATTACCAATAGCTCTAGTGATGACTTTTAAATTACTATAAAAGCTATTTTCCTCTCCCCAAACCCTAATGCTTTCCCAACATATTTTTCACTCTTTCACAGAAAGAAAGAAGTCTGAAAATAAGAGTTGCAGAGATCCTTGGAGAGAAAAAAATGTGTAATCATAACTTACAACTCTGCCAGTTTTTGTCTGAAGATGTGGGATATGTTTTATGAGCATTTTAATTTCAGTAAAATGATTTTCAGCTTCCTAAATTCACATGACACGGCAGTGAAATATTTTTTTGTTTGGTACTTTTTTTTGAAGAGTTCTGGTCTTCAGGGTTATTCATGGAGGCCATTGGAAGCTTTTCTGAACTATAAGGTTGCCTTTTGGTAGGCTGTGCTTTCAGAATTATTCACTTGATTAAATTAGAATTAAAAACATTATTTAGAGTTTGCCTTCAAACAATTTGTTTAATTTTATTGTATTTATGCTAGAGTTTGCTTTGGCTTGGTATAAAATTACCAGTGAATTTTTACCCTTTGTTTTTTGAAAGAAACCCAAGAACCTTCAAACAAAACTGATTTCCTTCAACAAGGATATTTCTATCTCTCTCAGACCATGATTAATGACTATTTTATTTAAGTCCAGAATTTGAGGTTTAAATAATATCTTTTTGTTCTTGTCTGTGAATGAAAGAAGGTTGTCAAGACTTCATGTAGCTCTTGTGTTTGAAGAGAAATTTAGGTGCTATAGAAATGTGGTTATTTAAAACAATTTGCTACATTACATATCTCCCTGTTCCTGAACCAAATGTGCAGGCAATGCTGTGCAAGGGTAATGAATGTAAACTTACAAAATGCCAGGGATTTTATTCTGATCCAAGACTTCTGTTGGAGAAAAAGCTCCACAATGAGCATCAGAAACAGCTTTGAGATGTATAACATGACAAGGACCTAAATGTGTTCATGATTGTGTGGTGTTTGGTTAAGCACTAAAGTGTGAATTCCATAATAGTATTGTATCCAATTAAGATTTAAAATCCAAGCTGAAGTTTAGAGGAAGCTTCTCTCTCTCAATCACCTATTCCAGTCAGGCTTCTAATCTGAGGAACCTCCACAGCCAGTGGACAAGGACAGGCCCTTGAGCACTCCATTCCTTCTATGCAAAGTGGAGTGAATCATTCTCTGGCTGTGCCTTTGCCTCTGGGGAGTTTGGAGAGGCTCTGGATGGAGGAGCCACAGAAGATCTTAGATCTCTGTTTTCAGACAACAGTGCAACTAAAACCAAGAACTCTTTAGCCTTGAAGTAACCAAGTTCAGCTTGGTGCCTTCAGAGCAGGTTTTGCTGCAGCCACCACTCACAGGGCTGATGTGCAGGTAAGATACAACACTGGGTAGTGAGTAGCATCACAATGTTTCTTCCTGGTTTTCCACTGCAGCTGTTATTAAATTACTGAATTTTTCTACTCTGACTGCTGTCAAGGGGAACAGTCTGCCTGCTGTGATGGATGGCAGCTTTTCCCATCACTGCCGCCTCCTGATTTCATTTTCCAGGCATGTCTACATCAAATTTTATTATGAGAGATTCTTGCTTTGTGATTTCATTATCCAAAAAGAAGGAAAGACTAGAAGCATAAACAGTTTTGTAATAAAGCAATATGTAGATTTCCAGATTCATGTTCTGAAATGCTCACTGACTGAGAGAAAAATACAATGCTTGAGGCAGAAAAAGGCAGTCAGGGAATTGAGTTAAGGCCCTGGAGAGCTCAGCTGAGGTCTCTGCCAGTACAAATAGGGAATCAGGAAACATCTGCCCCAAAGGGTTTCGGATTTATAGACAACATAGGCAAACTGAGAAATTAGGAAAAAGCCAAGAAAAATGCCTGGGTGGACATGACATGGCAGGGACAGAGCCAGACACAAGAAAATGTTGGAACTTGGACCTCCATGCTGCTTGTTGGGTGGAGGCTCAGCCCCTCTGCTGGGAGCCAGGAGAGCTGCTGGTGGTGACCTGCTCCCAGGTCCAGGCAGGCAGCACACGTGGTGTCCTAAAGTCTCTGCTTCTGAAAACTGGAGAGTTCCTGTGGGGAAGGGAACAGCCTGATATATCAGGACATGGGCTGTGACTCTTGTCTGCAGAATGGCCAAGTCCTGCAAACTCACACGCTGAACCCACCCCAGCAGAGAGGGGGTGAGGATGAACTGGGGGGTGTTGTGCTGTGGTTCCTTATTGCCTTTGGGAAAGGCTCATTTGAACACATTCTGGTGTTTGGTTCTCTCACCCCCCTCCCTTGGTCCAGGAGCTCTCCAGACCCTGCCCAACACCTGGGCTTCTCCAGCTTTGCCCACTCACCCTCCAGAGATCTGCTCCATGTAGCTTCTCATAAGCCCTGTGCAGCTGGATCAGAAATTCCAGCAAAGGATGGACTCAGGCAGCAGGAAACAGAGGAAAATAAAATGCAACCTGGGATTTCTAAGGAGATTTAAAGGATCAATTTGGCCAACATTGCATGAAATCTCAGGTTTAGCACTTCAGCTCCCTAAAGCTTTTGTTTTGAAAGTCTTAACTTAGTAGGGAAGAACAAGAAATTTTAGAAAGCAAGTGGTAAGAGTCCATTTCACAGAGAGAGGGCAAGTCTGACCCTGCCAAGGATGTCTGGCCTCTTGCCAGAGGGGTCTGGGAGGGCTGGGGCTCAGTCAAAGAGGTTACATGTGCTGGTCCTTGTTGAACAGCAGCACAAAAGCAGAGCCAGGGGTGCTACCAGTGCCATGCTGTGCCCAACACTTTCCATTCTGACTCCTGTCAAGTGCCAGCTCTGAACTGAGACAAGGTATAAACAAAACCAGGAATGTGCTTGGCATGTGGTATCCAAGGCTTGGGGATCCCAGAAGGACAGCAGAGCTCCTGTAACCTCCCAGGAGAAAGGCTGGAGAGGAGAGCAGTGGAATTCCTGCAGTGACAGGCCAGACTGAGCCTTGCAACAAGGCTTGTGGTTGAAGTGGTCAACCCAAATGCTGCTGTAGTTTTAACTTTCAGTGACCTTGGGGATGTTTAAAGTGCCTGAAATTATAAAAGCCCAATAGTTATTATACAATTTTTTTCTTTCTATACCATAGTAAACAGTATAGATTACTTAGATATATGCACTACAACCATGTTAGTCCTGGTTCATTTACTGTCAATAAACTGTCTCCTTATTAAAGAAGAATGATGATGACAAAAGTGATAGTTGATGTTGCATTGCAATTAAGAAATAAATATCATAGAGAAGCTTTGGCTCTTATGCTGAATGTTCTTCCTCTGAAGTTTTAAGTGCAATCACATAATGATGGTGATTGTAATGCCATGTGAATGTCACAGGAAAATAAATAATGGTACAAAGAAATAAGCTACAAAGCACTGATTTAGTCATAATACAGAAGGAATATGTTCTTTTACCTGTGGAACTGCCTTAGACTTGCCAGCTATAGCAGTTAAGCTGCCTTTTGCACAGTGTGTGATAAACCTAAGCCAAAGCAGCTGTTTCTGCTGTTGAATATACACTTCTGGTGTATGTTTATCCTTTTGTGGTATTTTCTGTTGTGTTAAAAAAATATCATTTCCCTCCCAAACTGGACCTTCTACCTTGATTTCTCTTTACACTTTTACAAGCATAATAATTTGACATTGCCCAGGTCTTTATTATGTTAATTGACCATCAGGAATAGCTAGGACAGGATCATTGCACTTCTGTGTTAAGAAGTATCTTGTGCAAAACTGTGTGGAACAGTCTTATCCTAATATAGTAAAAAAACCAACTTGTGAAGCCAAATAAATGTGTATTCAGTGTATTAATCCCACGTATCTGAGCACTGAGTCCTGTTGAGAGCACCCAGCATGCTCAGTGTGGTGAGTAGTGTGTTAATCTGTGATCCTTGGAAGATGAATTAATCCTGTAAAGGAACACAACTTCTCCTGAAAACCTCCAGCCCTTGGTCTATGAATTCATGTATTGTTTTGCTGGAGATGACAAAATTTGTCCAGGCACTATTATGTTCCCAGTGAACCTGCAGCTTTTCCAGCACACTCTTGGAATATAATCCCAGTAAATTTATGAATGAATGTGAGTGCAGGCTCTGTCAGCAGAGCCTGTCTCTATACTTAATTACTGCAAGCAAGTTACAGGAGTAATGACAGCTCTCAAAATATAAAGATGTCATGGTTATGGATTTTAAGCATAAAAAGAAAATTTGTCCTTGTTGCACCCTTTGATTTGCTCTGTTCTCTGCAGCCCACAGGGATCAAGCTGCTCTCGAGAGCCCCAAGACTGAAACTTTTCATTCCTTAAACAAAAAGTGAGGATTCTTACACAGCAGTCTGGTTTAAATATTTGAGACTTTTAATAAATAATTCTGTTCTTTAATCTTGTGATGCTGCTCTCATGGCATTTAGAAATGGGCCTTTAATGACCCATAAAGTCTCAACACTCCTAAACATTGAATGAGAAGAGCATCAATCCACAGATCTGACTATCAGGCACCTATGGCTGAATGCACCCTCAAACCAGAGCATCTTATGCATTAGCAAGGGTTATTTCTGCAGTTGAATTCACAACTCATATGCTTGCCCCTCAAAGAAAAAGAACAAAAAAATTTGAAATCTGCTTTTTCTTATTATTTTAAAGAAATCCTGCCTTGATGATCAAGATGTGTTTGTATTTCTTCCCAGATAACAGTGTTTAGTCATTGAGGTGTGACTGCAAGAATAATAGTATTTATCTGAATAAGCCACTTGAATTGATTTTATTTTTCTGGAGATAAAACACCCATATTCATTTACTTAGTTTCAATTTGTGTTAGTGTCTCTTCTCTTGCCAATCAGCAAAGCAGGCGAATAATTATATCAGTGCATGAAATTAGCCCTGACCAAGAGGAACACTGCGTAGTCTGTTGTATAAATAGACTGATTCTTTCCTTCCTAATTTTTTCAGTTCTCTTTAAGATGAGACTCTGTGCAGTGTTAAACACACAGGGCTTATTCACTTGTTTGTGCTGGGTGAGTGAATTGGTGCTTGTGGGAGATGCCAGATGGGCTGTGGGAGGGACAGAAGGTCTCTGTGTCTCCACCAAGCAGCAGAGTGTGTGTTTCCCAAATTATGCTGCCAAGTGCCTCAGACCTGACCCACAGGTAAGAGGCTAATTTGGATGCTCTTTCAATCCATAGCAAATCTTTAATGTCCTGGATGCTCCATTTCTCCCTGGCATGTTGCTGCTCAATGTGGAGGTTTAGGGGCTCGTCAGCCTCAGCCACCCTTTGAGACAAACACACCCTGCTCTTCAGAAAGGATGAATGAAAAGCTACACTGCTTGGGCTGCTAAAAATTAATAACATTAATTAAAAAACAGAAGGGAAAATACACATAGTTCACTTCCCTTTCAACCATGGGAGGTTGAAAACCACACATATAAAACTTATGATGGCTTTTCCTGTTTGTATTGCTGCTGTTGGTAAGTAAACAGATAAATATCTTAAATATATTCTGCTGTAACCAGGTGCAGCTGGAAAACAGAAGTCCATATTCATTTAAAGCTGAAATTCCACCTTAGCTTAATAAAAACTTTCCAAAGCAGAGAATTTTGAACACCAGAGTTCTTTGTGTCGCAGGGAGGGGCAGGGGAATGGCTGATCTCAGTTTAAGCCCTGTACCAGTTTAATTTGTTCTCCAGTTGTCACCAGCTCAAAGAGCTTAAGGACTGTTGGTAAGATTGAGAGCTACAGTGTGTCTTCTTGAAAAATATATGCATAAGGATTTGCAGGGCTTCTGGTTTGTTGCTGCATATTTTGTGCAGTTCATTTCCCAGAGCATCGTGGATTTGCATCGAGACTTGATAAATTCATCTTGAGCTTGGAATGCCAGCAGGAAAATTTCTCAGGTTCTGCTTTGTGGAGATTTTCATAATGTGTTTTAGGTTGGAAGGGGGATGATTAATTTGGATGTTTGGGCAGGAAACAAAAGCTGCAAGGAAACAAATTGGATTGCACGGGGGAGACTGGAGGAGGCCTTTATTTCAGAACAAGACTTGTAATTATGTATTGTTTTATCTATTTCACTGTATAAGACTTTCTCAGTAATCACAATAGAACATCAATCATTGCAGGTATTACAGTCCAAACCAAAGTTAACAAGATTTTTTTTCTGGAATACATCTTCTTTGTGAGAGAAATACTTTATAAACCAAATATAGGATGTTTAGAATTCCAGCAGGATGGGTTTGTGTCTGTGTAGGGAGTTAGCTGAAATTGGAGCAAACTCTTTAATTAATACAAAGATTATTTTTATTATAGCTAGTCAGAAAATGCCACTGCTTTTTTTTTTTTCAACATCTGAGATAAACTGTAGAATCATAGAATGGTTTGTCTTGGAAGGACATTACAGATAATCTAGGTCTGCCCTCCTGCCATGGACAGAGACACCAATACATAAAAAATACCACATTCTGTCTCTACTTTTGTCCTTCATGTAAAAGGCCAAAATCTACTTTTTTAATCCAAAAAGTTTCAGTGCATTCTATCACCAAAACATAAAGTAAAATGGGAAAGTTTTAGCCAAAACAAATTTTAAAATTTTGAGTGAAAGTTCTTACTAAAGTTAATCAGATTTTGCTGTCCAGAATGTATCAGTCAAATGGAATTTTCAGGCAGAACTTTCAAATAGTAAAAATTGCCTGATTACTGTAAATTCATTAAACAAAAAATTATTTATTAAAATTATTTATTATTTGTTAATTTATTAAGCAAAAATGCTGCCATTCTCAGATGGCTGAGTTTGAGAATGTTTTTACTGCTTGTTTATAACCAGTAGTGGAAGAAAGAGGAGATGGGGAATTAGAGCAACAGGTTGTTACTCTTGTTTTGTCAGGCTGGGTAAGAATAGCAAAGAATTTGTACCTTTTAACTGGACATTTGTGGAAAAGTGTATTCAAAGTAAACAAAGCAGTTCACAGTGCTAGAGACAGAAGTCTTCCCCCTACTTTATTGCCCTGGGTGGAAAAAATTAGAAATCCAAAATTTTTCTTTCCTTTTAATTTGTTCTCCCATGGCAAAGTAAATTTCTTGTCAGTGTGGGACAGGCAGATTCAGCATCACAGAAATGACATTTGCTAAAAAATAGATGTGAAGTCAGAGTGGGGACAGAACAGCACATCACAACCTTAACAGAAAGGAGAAACTTCCTCCACTGGTGTGTTATTAAAGATCATCTTCAATTGAAGTCAGATCCAACAAATCTGAAACAAAGAAAAATTACTAACATAGCCAATATCAAATCTCTCTCTCCTCAATAATTTTTTTCCACACCCTCAGCTGTATTTGGCACTCAAGCCCATGGTTTCCTTCAGCTTCAATCTCAGTATAAATATTTGGTAACAGCCTTCTGTGTCTTTATTTGTACCACAGTGCAATGCAATGGAGCATCCAGGACTTCACACAGTAAAGAATGGATAATTTCTGACATTTGCATGTTGCCCTCTGCAAACCTTTGGTTGTCCAATAAGGACAACATTTGGACTGGATTTGGAAGGGGTTAATCCTTTGCAGCCCACTGCAAATATTTAAGGTTTAAAGTTTTTGTCTGCAGTGCACAAGCTCATATGAAATTACAGAAGCAAAGCAATTCATTGACTGCGCTCTGAGTACAGAGCTTTGAAATAAGCTCTTACACCCAGGTGGCTCAGCCAGCAGAATTCAAACAATGGAGATGTCTTTCTTGGCCTCTTAGATCAATGTCTCATATTAATGAAGTTACTGTTTGAAATACCATGGGGGTGAATCCTAAAAATCAATCTGTTTGTCTTTAGACTAGAGGCAGAGAGTGTTAAACATTCATCCTTCCTGCCTCTTAGGTTGGTGCTTCAGCTCCTTGTGTTAATTATAGTGTCAGTCTTGTTAACTATTATTTCAGTTTTGCAAGGTCCTGAAGTTGCTGTTGATTTGTTTGCACAATGTAAAAGAAGGGAGGGTAAGAATCAGCCCTGGGATGCTCTTTCACTCCTGTCCCCAGAGCAGAAAACATTTCAAAATAAGGGTGCAGAGGAATGAAGGTGAATAGAAAGAAAAGGAGAAATAAGGGAGCCTTCTTTGTGTTCTGAGGGGACCTGCTCAGAATTCTTCTGACAAAGTCCAGTTTCAACTCCAAATTCTTGTTTGAACTTGAAATGTTTTTTTGTTTGTTTGTTTTGGGGCACTGTGATCTCAAATACAACTTGAAATCCAGGGTAGAACTCCGATTTCCACACAAAACCCTTGGCAGGCTTTAGGAGAAGCATGGTGTGCATCTCATCATCTCTTCTTGGGCATCTGGCTGGGGTTTTGGCTTAATAGAATGTGTTTGATCTGGCTGAGAGGGAGTTAGTTTTCCCCCCAGCAGCTCAGAGTGCTGGGCTTTGTGTTGGTACCCAGAAAGGGGTTGGTAACACACCAGTGTTTTGGAGCACAGCATCAAAGCTCTCTCCAACATTCCCCCTAAACAGCAGGGTGAGAGTGGGCAAAATGTGGGGAAGAGACACAGCCTGGACAGCTGACCCAAACTGAGCAAAGAGAGACTCCTTAGCATATTGTATCTGCTCAGCAAGAAAAGTCCAGAGAAGTGAGTGGACATTCATTATTATCATTCATTATTATGACATTTGTCTTGTGGAGCACTTGTGGGTACTGCAGCTCTGCTTCCTGGGGATTGGCTGGACACAGCCTGCTGATGGGAAGCAGAGAATAAATCTTGTTTTCCTTTGTTCCTTTGCACTGATTTTCCTTTATTAAACTTTTTGTCTTGAACAATTCTTTTTTTCATCTTATTTCCTTCACTCCCTGTCTTGCTGAGGAGGGGAATGATAGAGCAGCTCGATGGGCAACTGGAGTCCAGCCAAGGTCAATCCACTACACAGAAATTCTGAAACAATGGGGAAAAAAAGGCATTTTTACTTAGGTTATAATGGGACTTTAAACCTCCTGAAACTTCTAATTAGTGGCAAACCTGTTCCTCCTGCCTCACCTTGGCACCTTAAGACCTACATCATTAGTGCTGTGTTCTCCAAGTACAAATATAACCTGCTGGAAAGAAAGGTTTAAGGAATGTGCTTCTGGCAAAGTTGGTATGACAGGTTGGGCTTGCAGTGCTCCATGTGCATGTTGCCTGAGCCATTCCCATGGGATGGAGCAAGCAGGTGAAGCTGTGCTAGTCCAGGGCATGGGCTATTGCCTTCCAGACTGGCTCTGGGCACTGGGTCTTAACCAGCCAAACATTATTATACAATTAGCTCAAGGACACACACAGAATAATTCAAGTATGAGTAGGAGCAGTGTTAATGACTTACTGTTTTAGAATAGAGGAGAGGCAAGAGCCTCCATCCTGCAGTGAGCATGGAGTGGCTGTTCTGCGAGCTCTGACCTCACCCTCAGAGCTGTGGTTCTGCTGGCACTCAGTATGTCTGAAAAGAAACCTGTAAAAAACCCCAAACCCACCTTGTGTTTTCCACGTGGCCCAGGTGCATACAGATAATCCACCTGCAGTTGTGCCCACGGGTTCTGAGGGTTCACTTGCAGGAAGGTGCAGTGGGACTGCACCCCAAGGCTGTCCAGGTTGGGCTCACAGAATCTCTTGGGCACAGCCACCACTGTGGAGCAGGGCTGGCTCAGACACAGGTATTCAATCTCCTCTCTCACTGCCAATCTGAGCCAGGAGCAGTGAGAATAAACCCCTGGCTTGCGGCTGTTGGAGCAGTGCAGTTGTAGCTCTTCTTGGTGTGCTGCCTGTGCCAGCAGCGTTATTTCTGCTAGGGCAGATTTATGGTGTGTGGGAGGCAGTTTCCCCTGGCATTAGTACACAACAGACTGCTGAATAAGTACCTGGGGAGTGAGTCTTCCCTCTGGTGTGTGCTGGGGGCTGGAAAGAGGCTGTGTCATGGAGTGTGACCTGAGGGAGTGTTTAACTGTGGGGTCACATCATTGCATGGCCCCTCTGGGGCTGTGAGTGAGCTCAGCACTGAGTCAGAGAGCTGGAGAGCCTGAGCAAACCCCCTTCATTTCCTTGGGGTGAAGTGGATGACCATGATGAACTTTGCTCACAAGAGCACTGCAAATTTAACTGCTTTAATGTGCACAAAGGGAGACAGCAATGACTGTGTAAATCCCGAGGTTGTTGATGATGACAACACCAGTTTAGATCTTTTTTAGTCATCCACTGTCTTTTTCAGAACTGAACAAAAACCTGAGAGAAATTAGTCTTCTTTTCTCTTGATAATGGACTCATTTTGCTTTATTGCTCTGTCAGGTTTTGCCCTTCAGCAGAGCTCCACTATGTCTCATAACTGAAAGTACCACAACATCCAGAGCAATAACTATTATTTACTCCATTCCCACTGGATGTCTGTGTAATGGCTTTTAGGATAACATTTCTCCCAAGCCCTGGTTCATACTGTTGTACACAAAATTGGGTCCTAAACAGCTTGGAACTTTCAGATTGCTAAAACACAAGTCCTTTTGAATACAATGAGTTTGTAGATGAGAGATGGGAATTCAATAGCAGGAAACTACATTTTTATACAGTAGTAATTGTCTTACCTGGGGAGATGACAAATATATATATAAATGGTCTGTTACTATTTAATTACTTTTGCCAGACCTTAACCACATCATCTCCTTATCTGCAGTTTGAAATCCTGCCATCTCTCCAAAACCTTAGGCCTGTCAATCAGATTTAGGGAAGATGAAGCAGGATGCCAAAAATTGTCCTTCACTGCAAAAATGAATTCAAAGGAAGGAAGCAGGGTGAGAAGGAAATGTTAGCTATTCTTAATTAGAGATGACAAGGCAAGACTGTGAGCTACCCACCAGTGTGATGGGAGTGGAGTTGTCAGTCTCTGGCTGTTTTGAAGTGCTGCTGGTAGGAGAGCAGAGCTGGAGGGCATCACCTGTAGGAAACAAATGTGTGAGCAAATTGGGCAGCTCTTACTCATTTCCTAGGGGAGAAAAGGATGGAATTACCACAAAAGGTCTCTTGCTTTATTTTAGATTTTATTTCATTTGAAAGGCAACACAGAGTTTTGAACTGCTGTTTTGAATAAGCTGTTAAGCCCCACAGGGGCCCTTTTGACTTGCACAAATGTTGTAGACAGCATGAAAACAGCCAGTATTTGGCTTTGGGTTTTTTCCACCTTGGTGTTTTTATTTTTGTTTATGTTCTTTAAGCATCCCTGCCACTTTGGGCAATAATTCAACTATCCCTATCTCCCTTTGTTATATTAGTGCAGAGAAACTTTAGTGTGTTTGATATTGTACTCATGGAATCATAAGCATATTTACTCAATTTAGCTGGACATTTTTTTCCCTAAAAGTTGATGCATAAACATTATAAACATAGCAATCCTACTGAACACCCCATCATTGTGTACAATAGATCTCCAAATTCCTTTCTACTCCACCAAAACTCTTCATTTATTAAATCATTACAACAAACACAGTAGTTCTTATATTCTGAGGGATCAAAGAAATCCTCAGACCTCTACACTTCAACACACATCACTCAATTCATCTTACAGTTCCAGCTGTACAATTTTGTATTAGGAAATATATTTTAAACATCTGGGGAAGAGCTTACAGAATTTTTTAAGCCATTTGATTAACATGTGTTTTTTTAGTTCAGGTCTATGTACAGGTAAGGTCCAAGTTTCCCAGTAGGGCACATTGGTTTGACAGTGACTAACAGTGTACCTAAGTTGCTTTCCATCTCTGTTAGACACAGAAGTAAAGTATTTGTCAGGATGACTCTGTAGCCAT
Organism: Pithys albifrons albifrons; assembly: GCF_047495875.1. Lineage (NCBI taxonomy): Eukaryota > Metazoa > Chordata > Aves > Passeriformes > Thamnophilidae > Pithys > Pithys albifrons. The sequence continues at coordinate 6,014,071 of NC_092466.1, read as the reverse complement.
GGCCAGGAGTTTGCTTTGTTCCCCTTTGTGAGTTTGGAGATGTTAAGCTTTAATCTCCCTGACCCACTGCTATTAACAGATTTCCCCCATTTTGTGCCTCCTCTGGGGTTTTCACTTGACATTCTCTAACTATGCAAGAGAGAGGGAAGGTGAGAGTAGCAGCACTTGGGCAACTTGTTCCAGACAATTGCCATGCAATAGTGTTTATGGAGCTTGAATGTCAAGCATTTTGAAAATCTGAGCTTGACTGAGCAAGATTTAATTATTAACAGAAGAACAATGTTCCACAACTGTAACCCCACCTTGTGCGTGAAGAGATATTGCTGGTTTTATTCACTATAAATTCTGTTTAGCATCCCAGAGTTTAAAGGTCAACAAAGAAACTGATCCTGTTATGCCTGGCATAAAGTTTTAAGAAAACAAGTACTCCCTGTCAGAGAGTCTGAGGGGAAGCGCCTTGTGTGACGTCCTCAGTTGTTACACACAACCAAAGTTTGGGTGTCTGTGTTACTGCAGTACCAAACCTGAATGTGGTGATGTATCTCAGAGGAGCTCAGGTCTGGTTTATAAGCATGTTCATTTGGTTGTGTAGTGGGTTTTTTAGTGTTGTTCCTGTAAGCTGACAGAGCACCCAGAATTGTGCCATGTCCTCTCTCCAGGACACGTAGAGATGGTGATCAGGACCTGTGATTCAGCCTAAATCAATTTATCTGTGGCTTATCTTCTACCTGTGGCAAGGGCCATGCTAGGGATAGTCCTTCCACAAAGCAAGTGCATCCTCAGAGAGAAACTTTACCAAGATCAATGGCAGAAAAGTCTTCCATGGATTAAGTCAAGCAGCAATAATTGCCACAAAACTCCTTACAGCTCATGCAGAATTTCCTCTGTTGTTCCTGGTAGCAGCTCCATGTTAATAGTTTTCCACAGGCCAGTGCAGATTCCAGAAGGAAGCTCTTATAACTTCTTTTTGCACTGAACAAAAGTGAAAATACAGAAAAGAACAAGATGGTTGATGCAGGGAGAACAAAGTGCCACAATATTATGTATAGTCATCTCCACAGAGTACTTTGTGGTGACACATTTATTAGTGTTGTTTGCCAGAGGCTGCCCATAGTTAAAATCATATATCTTGGGGACAAAGCTCTGCATGTTCCCAACAGCATATGGCTCAATGTGGAAACAAATAGCAACTGAGTTCAAAAAGGCATGTTTCTGTGCAGCCACTGATGCCTCAAACCATGGCAGTATAATGTATTTGCAGTAATTACCCTCTGCAGTTCATAATTACCCAACATATGCAGAGTGGTGGGAGACTCTTTGAGGAGCTCTGGAGAGTTTCCAGCAGAGGCAACTCAATTGTTAAAAACCAGCAGGAGAGATGGAAATGAGACACAGCCCTTTCATTGCAGTATTGGCCTGCTCTGTGCTGGACTCTGACAGGAACACAAAATTTTGTGACTCCAGGAATTATATATCCCAACACGTGTTTAAGTGAAGGGAAGTTTTTAAATTATTATCACTCCCTGTGCCTCACCAGAATCCAGCACACAACTTTCAAATTATTTTGTGTAATAAGCGACAGTCAGAGTGCCTGTTCAAGAGCCATTGATCACCTCAGTTGCTCACTCCTGCTACCCTTGTGCTTAAGAGAGACAATTTTTTCCCCAAGTTTTATGACACAGATTTTTATCAAATCTCTTGTGCAAGATGCTCAAATTAAAAAAAAAAAACCCAATATCTGAGGGAGGAGTTGAACAGGGATGATGACACTGCACAAAAGTACCCTGACAATCTATTTGCCATAGCTGTGCTCTTCAATCACCTTGAGATATTTATATCTGTCTCTTCACCTGTATCTTTGGTGTCTAAACATTTTGTATAAAAAAAATTAATGTGAAAGTTTCTTGTGTTAAATAAAAGGAAGATTATTTCCCTTAGTGGGTTTCTCAGCACACATACACTGGTGGGGAACATCAGGGAGCCTCTTGCTCTGCCTCAGGACCTTTCCCCCTTCTCTGCTCCCCCTCCACTTGAGGAAGGGGTTGAGATGGAGGCTGAGCTCTAGAGCAAACTTCTGTTTGCCCTCTTTTCACCTCCTGGCAGGTACAATGCTTGTTTTGGCTGTTCCAAGATGCCATGGATTCACAGAGTCACTTAGGTTGGAAGAGACCTCTAAGGCTTGTCTTTCCTCCTGCTGCTGACCTTGTTTTTCCGCTGGGCCAATGTTGATGTGAGAAATCTTCACTGCAGACTGCTCTTCTTAGGGGCAGCTCTGAGAAACAGCACGTGGTGTTTCTGTAGCATGACACTGGGTTGTGTTTTGCAGTCAGTGTGGAGCCAAGCCAAGCCTAAAATCAGGGTGATGCACTGTCTGGAAGCTGAGTTAGTGCCCAGGAACTGCTGCTCTTCTTGTTGGCCTTGTTGAGGTATTACTTTTCATACCTGGGCTGGGAAATGGTTGGATTTCACTGACTGTATAAAGCCAATGAATAAAATAGGCTGTTTTACATTGGTTGAGCTTTTGCTTCTCCTGGCTGTCAGTCCTTCCAGCTCTGTCCTGCCTGTGGTCACTTATCTGTCACTTCATGCCAGCACAGGCTCTGTGGGGCAGAGCCTTTCTCCTGATGGATGGTCTGTGGCGATAGGACTGAGCTCTGTGTGTTGGCTTCAATCACTACAGGCTGGCACATTTTTCCTGTGGTAGTGTTAGGGCAGAAATTTTACAGATTTTTGGAAACCACTTCTCTGAAGGGAAGGTGTAAGTTAATGGGAGTGCAGGTGCTGCTGTGTCAGTTCTGAACAGAAAGGTGACAATTTACTACAAAATACATTTAATATGCACCCATGATGGCACCAAACAGGATGTGAATTCTCCTATGAAGAGAAGAGCATGAATTATAACAAACCTCTTTTTTTTTAACCAGTTAAAGTGGCTTAAGATAGCCACTGGCTTACTCCATGCATATCTGGCTAGAACCTTTCTAAACTGTTTCCTTTACAATTTCTCTATCCTTCCTGTAGTTTTATCTTCAATTATCTCCATTTTACAAGCTCAGACAAATAGCTTTATGCATTTTTCTCAAGGTTTCATCATTTTTCAGTAACCTTGTAAATGTCTCCACTTAGTTTATTGTGCTTTTTAAAACCTCTCTCTAAATATCTCCTTTGCCTCGTTGTCTCTGTTTTTTTTCTAATAAACTCTGATGGAATTTACCTTTGAGGCTGATAGGTAATGAAATAGAAACAGGGCCAAATAACACAGCTCTTGACTGCTTTCCTAGGACTTGCTCTAGTTTTATGTGCAAAAATACTGAAGTTTCTCTCCTAGTGGAAACATTTATTAGAGAAGTGACAAGATTCAGAATGTATCTGTGAAAAAAAAATTTTAACACAGTTGATTTATTTTTCTTTTTGTGTATATTTAGATTTTTTTGTCTTCTCAAATTGATCTTCAGGTGAACTTCTTTATTTTGATATAAATTTCTAAATGTTGCAGCATTACTGCATTTAAAGTAATGAGATTTTGTGCCAGCAGCTGGTTCAGAATAGGTGTGTGTGTTTTTCACTCCAGCCATGGCTTAGCCATTGTCAGACATTTCTGCTCTTAATGCTCACCATGTGCAAGGAAACAGATTTAGGGAGCTGCTTATCAGCTTTTAGGAAACATGAACTCCTTAAGCTTTTCTTTATCTGGAGGATGATTTGCAAAAAGAAACTCCTATTAGTGTTTGAAGCTCAGACTGAGTTTCTGTGCACACCCTCTGGCTTAACAGCATTTTTTTTGCTTTCCTCTCTAAATATTTTCATTCTGACAGGGGGTGTAGCACCATGTGAGACTCCTGGTAGGTCCATCCCTGTGTGCTCAGCTCCAGGCTTAGCACCAGAGCTCTGCAGATGCTCAGAGCAGGAGTTGGGAGTGTTTTTCTGGACCAGATCTTCAAAGCCTGTGTGAGAGGAAATCAGCGTTGATGATATTTAGTGGAGACAACTTTTTTGGTGAGACATCCTCAAATCTATAAACCAGGGCAGGGCTGACAGTGAGGAGCTTAAATGTGAGGTGACAATCATTTCCCTTTAAATACAAAGTTAAACACCAAATAGAACTCAAATTATTCCTGTTGTAGTTTATTACTTATTTTTATATTTCCATGAAGAACTATTTTTCAATACAGTGGTGAATTTTGTCATTGTGGAACAAGGTGTACAGCAGGTACAATAAATCCCAAGCAGTGGGGAGGTGGGGGTGGGAATCAATGAATAAGAAAAGAACAAAATCACCTTGTAGAAAGCTGTGAAGTCTCCTGAATCTTACTTTTCTTATTTTTTTCCATTTTTTTCTTCAATATTTTATAAGCTACAAGAAAAGTCCAGGTTTGATTATACAAAATTACTTAACTTCTTTCACTCAATCCTTTAAAATTCTGAAAAATATACTATTGTTAAATATTTTAAGCTCAGTATAGTTTATTAACATTAAGCATTTTGAGGGATCTCTAAGAGGTGAATATTCCCTTTTCAGACTGAGTAAAGAGCCAGTCTATGAGTCCAGGTTTGTGTCCTGCTGCAGCTGGCAAGGTGGGGCACAGGGTAGGGGGTTTGATATTATTTTGTTCTTTAAAATTGGGATTAATTTTTTTTTCTGGAGAGTTGTGACTCTTGTACCACTTTCCATAACTGTGCAGATCTAGTCTGCCTTAGGGCAGCAATTTTGTGTGCTTCAGGGAACTCTTGTATAACTGAAAAGGAAGGGATACAGAAACACATTGGTTAGGCAGCCAAGATAAAGTGTAGGTCTGCTGTTGCATAAGGTCTGACTCCCTGTATTTATAAAAATAAAGCAGAACCAGTTCAATTTGCTTTGGAATCCCTGGAAGAAGAAGAATTTTTTGGGGAGAGGTGAATGCTTCAAGACACAAATGTTCTTTTCTTGTAGTTCCCTAGATCATAATTTCCAGTGGGGACTCATGTAAAAAATTGCAAGTGTTTACTTTTAAGAGTTCTGTACATCAAATTCTTTGATAAGAACAGGACAACAGTCATTAAGATTGTTGTTCTAGTCAGAATTTGGGGCATTTGGGAGGCAGTTCTCAAAAGTAGTTGAACCCCCAGTCCTGCTCCATTTCAGTGCAAAGACTGTATTGTTATAACAAATGCTCAAACAGCCCAACCTCCAAACAGCAGGGAAGGGATTGGGCACCTGATATTAACCCTCTGTGCAGGTACCCAGGAGGGAAAATAAGAGTATTCAGTGGGCTATTAGGCATTATGGCTGTGCATCTGCCACCTGAGTGTGTCCCTGGAGAGCTGGGTGGGCAGGGAGCACTGCCACTGTCCCCAAGCTCTGAGGCTCTGGCAGCCCAAGCAGACCCCTGTTTCTGTGTTTAGCAATCCTCAGCTAGTCTTGTCCATCTTTGCCTTGAGCCTGTGTGCAATTTTCTAACATGAACAACGGGTTTAATACCAAACTGACTCCTTTGGTTTTTTTCTGCACCTGCCACCTGCTGCCTTTATTTGATGTCCCTGTTCTTATTCTGCAGAGATTGTGCACAAACACCCCCTGTTCTCTGTGGAATTCCAGCTTGCATCACTGTTTCTCCCCTGAGCATCTCTACTCCAGGTTAAGTCCATCCTGCTTAGCTGTTTCTTGTAAAAAAAGCCTTTCCATGCCTCAGCTGGTCTTTTATTTTCTTTCTTCACAGACTATTCTGAGTTGGAAGGGACCCACAAGGATCATCGGGTCCAACTCTTTAAGTCAATGGCCCACAAGGGGATTGAACCCATGACCTTGGCATTATTACAACCAAGTTTTAACCAACTGAGCTCATCTCAGGGTCCTTCTTGACCTTTTACATTTCTGCTATTAATAGGGAGGTACAGAAAGATGCAGACACTTCTATAAGATTAACAAATAAAGCAACATTTAATGCTGTCAGGTACTTGTCAGCCTTATGTTTGCACCTCCCTGCTAATAACTGATTCCAAGGCAGAATATTAATTTATCTTTATATCAGCTGTCATGGTCTTGTTGTCTGATTCCAGGGTCTTTACAGCAACTCCTCAGCAACGTGTTTTTATGGATGACTGTTCATTGGGCTCTGAATAGAGATATCACTGCAGGACACTTTGTAGCCCTGTATTTCCAAAAAGAGAACAGAACCATTTCAAACAGTGTTGGGACTTGGGGGTGTGTGTGAAAAATCTTTGGAAAAGCAGAAGGTCTTTATAAAAATGCAAAGTATTTTTAGAACTTTAGTACTTTAGCAAAGTATTTAGCACATTTCAGGTGTGGGTAGGAAGTACATGTATAGGGTGTTGTCTTCCCAGCTCCAAATATCTACTGTTTACAGATCAATTTAGCACTTTAAATTGTATTTTCATTAAAGAAAGTTAAAAATTGCAAGTATTTTTCATGAAATTTGAGTTCTTTATTTGAAAATTTTTGGAAAAGGTGTGTTGATTTTTGCTTCTACTCATTTTTTTTTTACCCCATTCTTCCCTCTTCAGTTTTGCTATTGGGGGAAAAAAAAAGCCCTGAAGTCCAAAGGGAACAGGGAAAATCTGACATCATATAATTTTTATTTCTTTTTTTTTTTCGTGGTGAAGAAATTACTGTGATTCTTTAAAAGCAATGAGCTTTTCTGATGAGCTTTTGTTTATCTTTAAAGCAGAACTTAAAATAATTGCAATCAGCCTTTGAATGCCCAGCCTGACCAGGCACCATGATTTTGGGAATGAAGGAGGACTGAAGGATGTGCCTGAGAGGCAACACTTGAGCTGGGTCTGATTCCACACCTTCTGCATGGCTCTTTAAGGAGCTGCAATATATTTTCCAGCCCTTTTTTCATGGGGTTCTCAGCAAGTGTTCCCACTATTCTTCTTGATGGGGCTCCCAGGGAGCCTAAGGAATGATTGAACATTGTCCCAAGGACCTGCTGTGGGGCAGATGCTGGATTTGAACCCCTGGCTCTGCCAATAATCAGCCCCTTTCACAATCCTCTGTCCCTTATTTTGGAGTGCCAGGAAGGGCACTGATGGTTAAATTGTACAATTCATGCTACTAAAATGGGATTATTTCCCCCTCCTCTGCATCTTTGTCCTTTAGGACTTGCTTTTAAACCAGTGGTCGGGTTAATGCAAAATTCTGCCCCTGAAACCTCTCCTTTGAGGGAATTCTTTTCAAAATTGATTGATTAGATCACTGATTCTTCACAGTTGAATCTTTTTACTGAAATATGTTACTTTTGGCTAAAGTGTCATTGGGTAAAGGTCTCCTAGTCCAGATGATCAGATTTTAGGTATGTCCAGAGCAATAAATGTGTTTTCACTGACAGGAAAGTGAAGGGAGGATGTCCTTAGTTTCTTGCATCATCCACTGAACTTAAACATGCTATTTTTGAAGGGAATCAGAGCTGTGAGAGGCAGACATCTGATAATATCATCACAGAACCATGGGATGGGCTGGATTGGATTGGGAGGGACCTTAAAGACCATCCAGTCCCACCCACCCCACCATGGGCAGGGACACCTTCCCCTGGAGCAGGCTGTTCCAAGGGCTGTCCAACCTGACCTTGAACTCTTCCAGGGATGGGGCAGCCACAACATCCCTTCTACCTGAAGGAAAGTTCTGGCCAGGTGGGGGTTGGTCTCTTCTCCCAGGCACTCAGCAACAGGACAAGGGGGCATGGGCTCAAGCTCTGCCAGGGAAAATTTAAGTTGGAGATCAGAAAATATTCTTTTCAGAGAGAGTAATCAGGGATTGGAATGGGCTGCCCAGAGAGGGGGTGGATTCCCCATCCCTGAAGGTTTTTAAACTGAGATTGGCCGTGGCACTGAGTGCCATGATCTGGTAAAGGGACTGGAGTTGGACCAAGGGTTGGACTCAATGATCTTGGAGGTCTTTTCCAACCCAGTTGATTCTATGATTCTATATTCCATCAGAAATCAGAGGCAGAACCACAAGTTCTTGGAGCAGGCCAGGTGCTTCTGACCTGGGGTTGCTTCTCAGAATGCATTTAACCCTTTCTTTGCTGAGCAACTTAATACACTGTGCAATAAGCAGGAAGGTTTTGGGCTTCTGGAGCACCTCTCCCACAAAACACTTCTTTTTCTGTTGTAATCTGGATAATGGCTCAGTTCCCACACTTATTAAATGAGGGACCACTTACTGGGCACAAGAAAAATACTGATCCCCTTTTAAGGCCAATTACCTTCAGTTTGATGCTATGTGGGTTTCCTGTTGCTCTGCCTCTCTGTCCTGGAAAGGATAAAACCTGTTTGCCAGACCACAAATCCCAGTGTAAGCAAACATGAAGGATGGAGTTAGAGACCTGAAATCACCCTGAATAATGGTGCTCCACTGAAATCACAGCTGGCACTGCTCTCAGGGTAATAGAGTTGCATGCAGGGGCTGGGCTGTAATGAAGTTTTGTGCTGTAGACCAGGGAATTTGATGTAATCAGATTGATGGAACAAAACCAGCTATTCAAGGGAGAGGCAATTAATCCTCCATTTAAGGACACTCAAATCAGCAAGACGTCCTGTGTTAAGGACATAAATAAGTCTTTAATGTGGGCTTCATGATAGGTAACTCCTGCAGAGGCATCTATCAACTGTGTATAATGGTAATTTGCAACTCCCTGAGGAGTTAGAGACAACAGCTGACAATTTCTCAAGTTTTTTGCTTCTAGTGCTCACAGCAGGGTTGGCCTCTTGCTCAAGAAGTGGGCCCAGCCCTTGGGAAGATTGGTATCACAATAGTTTTCTACTGTTTTGAAGAAGACAAAAAGTTGGCTTGAGGAAAGTATAATGTTTGCTCTAAGAAAGGATATGTTGGACAACACCAAGTTTACAAAAAAAAACAAACCTAACTCCATCAAACTTGTGGCTCAGCTGTGCAAATAGAAGCAGGGCTGGTCTGTTGGTTGCTTAGCCAGAAGAAAAGTGCTGATGAAGGAAGGAAGGACTGCATTTGGTATAACCATGGGTGCTTTGAGACAGGTCTTAAAAAGTCCATAAATGTCTGAAAAACAGACTCTTTTCATATGTTTCACTGTTGAATGTATGTGAGTTGTTTTGTTTTTTTCTTGGAAGTCCTTTTCTGTTTTCTTAGTTTTACTCAGAGTGGAATCTGCCATGTCCTAACTGATCTAAACAATCATTACAAAGCCTGTTTAACTAAAGGAAGAGAGTCAAAGAGTGTCTCAGATATATCTTTATAAAAACTAAAATATGTTACCTTTTCTTACTGCTTTTTGTTCTCCTGAATTCTATGCCATATTCTGGGGGCAGTGAGATTCCTAACCCTTCTACCTCTGAGCAATGAGAGCCCAGCATACAACTCTCTGCCCCTCTGAAGACCAAATTTCCACCAGTTGAATCAGTGGATCAGATCTTGATGCCTCCAAGGTTCTCTGTGTCCAGGGAAAAGAGGGTTTGGCCACGTCCACCCAGGCATACAGTTCTTATTGACTCTTAGTCAGGCTGTGTGAATTCAAGATTTCTTTTGCCCTCTCTATGAAGCACCAGGGGTGGCTGCTTATTAGTCAAGGTTTCCTTATAAGCAGCCCCAATAATAGTATATGAAAAGATAAAAGGAAAAGGTGAGTTTTAATGGAAATGTTGGAAGTGTGCAGGATCAGGCACAATTCTGAATCTGTGCCAGGAACTTCCAAGTTGCTCTGGAGGAGTCAGAGCCCAATGTCACCCACAGAGTGGTTGAAGCAGCTCCACAAAACATCACCCCACAACAGGAGCAGCCTCAGGCAATGATGTCACACACAGTCACTGCAGCATCGCTGTATCATTTCTGAATGCAAGAGCTTGAGCTGTATCCCAGAAGTGAATGACTAAAGCATGTGGATACAAAGGCTCACCCCACCCCTTTCTTCATACTGCAGTGCAATTAAAACCAAACAGAAGTGAGGTCAGAAGAGGAATTTTCCCTCCAGTGCATTATTAAATCAAGCCTTTAAGGAAAATTAAATATTTAACACTGTTGCTGTATTTATTATTACATAGACTTTCATATCTACCAATATTTGTTATTTTTTATGTCTTTGTAGTTTTTCCTGACTTTTTTAACCAATTGGATGAAAGTCATGAATCCAACTTACTTGCAAAAATCAGTTAATGTATTCCACAGAAAAATATAACTTCTGGGTGGCAGTGAAAGTATTATCTTATGCTAAATGAAAAAAAAAAAGGAAAAAATCTTCCTGTAGATCAATCTTTTTTCTCCTTCCACATTTCCTATACTGTGAGATTCTTGATGGATAGAGATAATCAAGGTTTTGAAGGAAAGTATTTACCTTAGTAATGGACTAGGTATGTTCTGTGCAAATGCTATTCTTTTAAAAAACACATAGGGAAAAGTTTCCTGTGTTGTCAACAAAAATGCTGTTCTATTTCTCTTTCATTATAAATATGAAGAGTAAATTGTCCTGGTTTTCCTCTCAGTGTGATTTAACTTTAAGACGTCTCGCTCAGTCTTTTCATCTCTACATGAGGCAGTGCCAGTTCCTGAATAATTTGTTTTCACTGCACAGGAATATGCAATAACTGTATTGTATAATGATACTCACAGAGGGTTATTCTGAATGTATATCTTAATAGGGGTGTGACAGACTGTATGAATAAGAAAGTGAGTATTAAATGGAACAGGAGAGAAACTGAGAATTATACAGTAGGTATGAAATAATGTATTACCTACACTGAAGGGAAATAACAGTGAAGGAGGCAACAAAAAAGGGGAGAGCGGGACTGGGATGTGAAGCTGCTTTCAGGAGCTGTGTCCCATCCAGCTCTAAAGGAAGGGGGTTGTGATGGTCAGGAAGGTCAGGATAATTCCACACATGTCACAGCCAAAGGATGACCCACAGATTTTATAGGATGTCTACAAGAGAGACCCAGACACTTTGTCTGGAAGATAAAGACACAATTCAGTGTTGAAGAAATTGTAAAGATAGAGCAAATAAACATTAAAGAAATGGAATTAGGGAAAATCCTGTCTCATGGGAGAAGCAGATGCTGATTAACAATAACTCTGTCAATAAAGGTTAAACAGTGATATATCAGTGGTCTAATGACAAGAGCAGGCATGAGATTGGGAGAAAAAACCCAGAGCTTAGGAGGAGAAACCCTGCAGGAGAAAAGATGGGCCAGGGATACCCCCTGGGAGACTGCCTGTGGTTTCTCCTCAAGGAACAACAGCTTCAGTTTAAGAACATCAGTTCTCTGCTCTTACCTGCCTTCTGTGACAGCTTTTGGACTCTTGCAGGTGGATGGACAGGAAGGTGTTCCCACCATACTGGTGGGGTGAAAAGGGAGGTTAGGAATAGGCAGTAATAATGATTCACTTCTTAACCCAATAAAAAGGGAAAATGTGGGACCAAAATGAAGCCAGAAAATAGTCAGCATGAAGTGATAATGAAAGTTATGCCCAAGGTAGACACCTAAAAAATTTCACGCTAATTTTGATAATTTTCCTGCAAACTCCAGTTCCTTTTCAGCAAATTAAAAGCTGAGTGTAAGAAGTCAGGAAACTAAATTTATTTCTGCCTTTTATTAACAAGAGATTTTGATTTCCTTGGGAACAGATACACCAGGCATCAAAGTATTTCTTTTTATTTTTTAATTTTTCATGTGACATTTTCATTGGACACATCAGAGAAAGCAGCAGAGCGGCTGCTTTGGCTTTAATGTTTGAGAAATAGAAGAAACAGATAATTCATCTTCCAGCAGATGTGAGATCAGCATAAATGATGTTGTTTTGGGGAAACCAGTAACATTAACTAATCAAGTGTAGAAACCCCACATTTCTCTTGAACTGCTTTTCTTTGCCATGTCCCGAAGCTGCCAGCAGCAATCACTTTGTAAACCAGAAAACAAAATGGTAATTGAAAATTCACTTAAAAATGCAACTTTCAGAATCAATCCAGGTATTCATAACCCAGAAAAAGGAGTTATGCAAACCTGATGGATTATGTTGTAAAGAAGGAGCCAGTGGGTGAGATTAATCAAAGTGAAAAGTGCTGAAGGAGTTTGACTGAATGTTTGAGGAATGAAGAATGGGTATTATGGGAAAAAAAAAAAGAAAATAATAAAAATCAAACCCAAAACTGGAGAAGAAATCTAAAAATTTTAAAATGGAAAGAAATGGAGGTGGAGGGACTGATGCACCAGCTGAGATCCAGAGGCCCTCCCTGCCAGCAGGACACTGTGACAGCCCCTGGGCTGGCAGGAGGTACCTGGTGAGGTGAGGGACAGGCAGAGGCCGTGAGGACCCAACCACATGGTCTCACCTCAGCTCCATAAATATGGAATTTCTCCTCGGAGATGATGGGCAGGAGACAGAAGACACAAAGGAAGAAACCTTTTGATAATCTGCAAAGAAAAATCAAAACACACCCAAAATCCACACCAACCCTCCCCTACCCAACCTTCTCTACTACATTTCTGCCCTCCAGGAGTCAGTGTAAATGATTAAACACACAGATACTTAAACCAGGCCAAAATAAAAGCATGAACTTCCAGTAGCCCGTGGCAGTAGCAGCACTGCCATAAGAGTGTTCCCATTGATGTTGTCTTTGCTTGGAGTTATCTTTGAAGATGAGTCTTTTCATGTTGGGCCTCAAAAGCTGGTTTTAACTCATGTTTAGCTTTGGGAACAAGAAGTCACATTTGATCTGTGGAGACACCAAGGCTTGAGAGCCTTTCCGCAGCAGCTCTCTGGGTGAGGTAAAGTGCAGGACAGAGGGAGGAGAGAATAAATTTCTAGTTTTCTAAGGAGGAAAGAGAAGCTTGCAAATATCAGCAAGTGTAGAGACAGATATGGTGACTTTGTGCTATTATAAAACAAGTTAATGTTTCAAATTATTATGAATGTGAGAAAATTTTCTTGATCTTTAAATAAAGTAATTTTTTGGTATTTTTTAAGATTAATTCTGAGTTTAGATTCCTATTTTAACTTTCTAGGATGTACACAAGCCTTTCAATATCTGTTGCATTAAAGAAAGATGAATACCTGTTGTTCCCTCACTGTATTAGTTCTGGAGTTCTGTGGGTTTGGTCCATCTCCCCAAGGATTAACCTTAAGGTGGAATAAAGCTCCATTTTCCACCTGAATGCTTAATGTGATATTCCAGCTTGATTCTCCTTATTCTTTGTGCTCATATGTGTGTTGGCTTGAGGGGGAAAGGGCTGGAAGATCAGCACTACGGGGCTGGAACAGCTGACCCCAAGGGCAGTCTCATGGCAGGACCATTTTGTTTTCTTTGATCCAGATGTGTTCTGTCACCAAGACCCTCTGGTTCTTGAGAACCTCTGCCCCAGATCCATATTCCACTATATGAAGGGATAACCCATCCAGTGAACTGTGATGTTGGCAGTGTCCCCAAGCAGTGAATTCCCTTGACACACTCTCCAAGTCTAAATGTTAAGTAAGACATCCAACTTGCAGAGTAGATTTGAATTCTTTTCATTAATTTGTAGAGCAATTACATACTCTTGCAAAGTCAGTATGTTTTAAGGAAGCATCTAAAAACCCAAATGGATTAATAAAACAGCTACAAGGCATGAGTATGTTAAATATCCAGTTTTTAAAACTAACCTTGCAAATGCATAAACATTTTGTTAAATCATGCAGAGCATACAATAAAATGCATATGTTAAACTGATCATCTTTGCAAAGTTTACATAAAGTACATTAAATGACTTTCACAAACCAAAAGTGGCTTTGTTAAATGGATTAGTAGATTCAATTCCCTGTTCATTCCACATTTACTGCCATAAATCTGTCAATGGCAGCCTCATTACACCTGGTTTACACGTGACACTGTGCTCTGTTTGTAGATGCTGAGCTCTGTTTAGGATGGGTCAATAGTGGATCAATCCTGATTAACTCTGAACATTTCTTTTATGGATCTAATGGTAGTTAAGGTGTCATTCTGACTATGCAGCAGGGCAGGGTCATGTCACTGGCAGATAAGTGGCCTCTTTGCTTTCCTCTTTTGCTCCTCTATGGGATCAGAATATCTGGGAGCACTTGCAGGACAAGGCTGCAGGTATTTTAGTTCTTTACACCTTAATTTCAGCAGCTGCTTGTTCATCACTGTATGACTGCCATCTAATTGTGAGATATACATAGATATATATGTATATATATAATGTTATTAATGAGTAAGTCTTACAGAATCACAGGATCATTTAGGTTGGAAAAGACATCTAAGAATATTAAGTCCAACCTTTAATCAATCACCACCTTGCCAACTAAAATTCAGATTTGATCTGTGGTATATTCATGTGAGCAGTTTCATGGCCTTTGATACAATTATTCATATGAATAAAGAAACAGAATATAATGTTTGTGGAATTGAGGTCTGCCCTGCACATTCTCAAAGGGGTTGTTTGTTGGTTTAAATTCTTGTTGCATCAGAATTGAAAACAAAGCAATCAAGCTCCACAAATCTTAGGAAGTAATTTCTGTAGCCTTACCAGTAATAAAGGCTTATTTCTGAACCGGTATCATCTAGTTTAGGCATAATTAGAACAAAGCACTGCTGTTCTGTGGATGTGGCAGGCTTGGCTTTAGTAAGCTGCTGTGCAGAAGGCATTTTGTGCTTCAGTAATTTAAATTCATTTTTCCATTTAGGAAAATTAGCAGGTAATTATGTTTAGTGCATTGCAGATGTATAAAATCAACCATTTGCAGGAGAAATCAGTGTGTGTCACAGGCAGCTTTGGCTGCTGGAGCTGAGCAAGGGGCGGCTCTGGGTCAGGAGGGAGCAGCTCTGAGCAGCATCACCACATTCAGGACAGTGTATGGATGGGATGGGAATATGTTCAGGTTTAGATTTTCCTGTGCTGCTTTTGCCTGTGTCCCCAGCTACAAAGAGGCATTTGGCTCTAATCTGGAAGCCATGTGGCACCAAACATGCACCTGCTTATTATATCTGTCCTGATAACCTCAGTCAGTCCCTGTCCCCTTCCCACCAGGATCTGGTTTCCTGCAGGTCTCTTCTCCTGGTTTAGTTTGGATATCAGGAATAAGTTCTTTACAGAGAGGGTGGTCAGGCATCAGAATGGCCTGCCCAGAGAGGTGGTGGATTCACCGTCCCTGGAGGTTTTTAAGGTGAGACTGGATGTGACACTGAGTGTCATGATCTGGTAATCAAAGTGGAGTTGGATTAAAGGTTGGACTTGATGATCTCAGAGGTCTCTTCCAACCCAGCTGATTCAATGATTCTATCATTCTAATTGTTGGCATCTTCTGAATATCCATTTTATCTGGGAATTTGTGTGTTGGGGATGTGAAGATCCACCAGCAACTCAGTTGTTAGTCACTAGGGACTGTGAACCCTCAGACCTTGGTTAGACCTTTCAGCCAAGGGGCTCCTCTCTCAGGAGTGTCAAAGGGTGATGCTTGTGCTTGAATATGAGTGAAGTTGTGGGTGTTTCTGCACAAACCTTTAGCAGATGTTAAAGGCATCATTCTAGGAGGTGAATACCCTCAGGAATTCAAACTGAAGCTTTCCTCCTACCTCTCCTTGAAGGCTCAGTGAAACATGTGCCTCAATTCCCTGTCAGTAATTCTGGTTTTGGCAACGTGCTCTTCAGGTGAGGTAGAAGACAGAGCAGCTTTGGCTGTTACCTGCAGAGAAATCTGTGAAAATCCACATTTTTAACTGGAAAGTGAGTGAGTTGTGCTAATTTGAGGGTGGTTCAGAGTCCATTGCATATTTACTTTCTAACTAAGGAGGAGATGTAGGTGGGGCAAACACTGTTCTTCCTTAATGCTAAATCAATGCAAAGAGTTAGGATTTTAATTATTTGCAGAAAATTCTCCAATGTGCCATTGGATCAAATTATTTTCTTGATTACAGCACTGCAATTCTTTTAGTTAATCTGGAATTGTATTCCTTTCTGTTAAAAAAGAACAAGGATAAGTGCTCAGTTTGCCCTCAGTTTGTTCTCTAATTGAAGCTGCAACCCTTCTTTGCAGATTTATGGAGTGTATTATGAAATATTTTTCCTGTGTGTGTGTGTGTGTATAAAAGTTGGATAGATGGAATATAGGATTAGACTATCACTTGTATGCAGGAGGAACATCAGGTACCTGTGCCATAGGTACAGTCAATGAAATTTGTAAATTAATTTGGAGTATGCAGAGCAATCCAATAGAACCCGGAGTCTGAATATGGTGTGCAGAAAATAGAACTTTGATGGCAGCACTGGTGACATGAAGTTGGTCATTGACACATCCACAGTGGATTTGTGATCAGTATTGGCATTTTTGCATAGGAAGACTTGCTTGTTTGATGTTTGTTGATGTTATCTGTGTTACTCTGTGACTGGTTGACACCAGCTGAGACTTTGGACAGTTTGTGCAGACTTGAGTTACCAGTGTAACTAAATGTGTTCATCAGATTGTTTTCTGTGACTGAGTCTTGCAAAAGTTCACTCGTTCATTTGATCCTGTGAGTTGGGATGGTTTCTCCTCACAAGCAGAGATCCTGTGAGGGCCAATGCTGCCCCTTCTCCCTCTCTGGGTCTCTGTGTCCCTTGGAGAGGGTGCCTTTTGCCAGGTGTCATCTGGTGCCACCCAGATGTGTGGAATGTGACAGAACTGCCCCAGCCTTTGTGGGGGATTTCTGTCACCTGGAACCAGCAGGACCCTCCCAACCCCCGGCACAGAGCGTGGCATTCCCAAAGTTGGCAATCCTGGCTGTGCCCTGTGTCCTTCCTGACTGGGGGAAAAGCCAGGAGTTTTCAATTTTCCTCTTTCCAAAAGTAGCAACTTTAGATCCTGGTGCAATATTGCACATGAATGATTTTATGTTCAGCATTTAATGATACAAGCCATAGTAATGTGGAATATTGCAACAGACAGATGCAGATGATTATTTAAAATGTTTTTGTAATTAAGTTGCCCAATTCCATTAGCCCGTAAGTGTCTACTATTCAGCATAACTAATAGGAATTTTATGGGGAATCAATTAGGATGGGAAAGCAAATTCTTTAGCTGTTATGATCTGAAAAGATAAGAATTCAGGAACAGAAATAAAGTTTCTCATTTCTCCTAGGATTCAAACAAATTATACATCTGTTTCAGGGAGTGGATATGAACCATAGCTTTTGATAGAAAAGCTGCTTGGAAAAAAACCATTCTAAACCCAAAACTTAAATCAATAAAACTGGGTATTAAATAACATGAAATGGCCAATATGAGTGATAGAAATGAAATACATAATTAGAATACTGGTGTGCTTGTGGCAGTGGCTGAGAATAAGCAAACTGTTCACTGAAAGCTTCTTAGTGCTTGGATTAGAGTAATGTATGCCTTGAATTAGTCTGATTTGGCAGGGCAGAAATGCAGGCTCCCAAATGCACTTAGAAAATAGGGGGTAGTTATGTGGAATTACCTAATTGCCCTTTTATTGCTAAGCTGATTTTTTGAAGCATAGGAGAGAAGTGTAAGAGGATTTATAACCATCAATTAGGGCCTGGGATCCTGTCACAGTCAGGGCTTTGTGTGTGAACTGATGGTCAGAGCAGGGGAACGTTGGCCACCTAAACCCCACATTCCAGCAAGAAAACAATCTGGGATTATATGGGTTAAATCCCTTTTTCTGTCAGGTAAATTCTGTGCAAGGTTGTTGAGGTATAAAATTCCAACACAGACTGACTTATCGTGACAGAATCATAATTTCTGGGGATTTGAACAGCCTATTTGAGCAAAGAGATTGTTCTGAAATTCCTTACTTTTGTACCCACAGGGACTGGATTTTCTCACCCTCAGGGAATATTCCAGATCCCCATACCATGACTTTTCCTGCCTGTTTTATTTGTTGTGGTGGTTACTTTCTTTCAGCTGAGATGTGATGGTCTGAGAGGTTTTATTTCTTTGATTTTGCACTGTAGATCCCCATAAGGTTGACTTGCCAAGTTTTGACTTGCTGCCAAGATGCAGAAGGCATCAGAAAAAAAAAAAAAGAAGGAAAAATAAAAGAAGTTTCATTGAAATAATTAACCTCCTGTTGGCACAAGTTAAACTTTAAATTATCTGGCATTGATTAGGGCTAGTGATATTGCCTGATTACTTCTACTACAAAAAACCCTGTAAGAAAATTGTGTCTTACATTGTAACTACCTTTGATTTTTCTAACAGAAGTAATAACACCACCACTAATAATAGCAATTATAGAAAAGCCCCAAATATTTCTCTTTTTTGTGGTGAATGGGACATTCTCCTTATCTGCAGTAGATTTGGTTTTCTCATAGTCCAGATACTTTTTCTTGCTTCCTTTTTACTTCCTTATGTATTATTATCTGAGGAATGGTGTCAGGTCCTTGTTTAGACCTTTAGAGATCTTATGACTGAGGACCTGGAAGTAATTTAACAGCTGTCTGATCTGCTCTGTTCTGCTTATATGCAGTACTAAAAGCAAAAAATGTCATAAAAGGTAGAGAATTTTTCTAAAGGTTCTTCAAAATGCCACGAGCAGCAGCCCAGGGAACAGGATGTGTAGCCAAAGTTTGTGTTTGTTTTTAATCTCTGGAGAACTTTAAGAGAAAGGAACATCATTGTCTCTGGGAAAAAAGGTTATTTGAGTGAGTGAAGCACTTTAGATATTAACAAACTGATCTGAAGTTTATGTTATGGGTAAAAATAGTCCTTTTTATGTATTACAATTAAAAAACCCAAACCACCCTTGCTAGCTGCTCATTTTATACAGCAGTGAATCAGAAATTTTCTATTCATATGACTGATCTACAGATGACTTTTTCACGTATCCACAGATGCTCTGACCTGGAAAACAGCCAGAGCAGTCCCAAGATGACTAATTTTGCCTCATCCTCATGTCATACCTCAAAGTCTGCCCAGGAGCACTGTCAGTCAGTGCCCTCCCTATCCCATACTCTGAATACACATGGAGACTGGTGACCTTGAGATTTTCTGCAATTCAGAGAACACATTTAATTCTCACAGACTGTATTACAAGTTCATTGTGAGACAGTTCCATTTCTGCTCTTCCTTTCAGTGCTACAACACTAAACAAAGTTTTCAGTCCCATGGCTACTCTTGGATTCCTTTGTAAATATGTCCTGCAAATCCCAGTAGTTCTATCCTTGTACCCTGGGCAGGACTTTGGTCTCTGACAGGACATGTCACTGTGCTGGCCTCCTGTATCTGGGTAATTTCCACCAGTTTTGCTATTTTTAATTCATTCTCTTAAATGAGAATAGTAAATGGGGTCCACACCCTCAGAGATAATTCCCAGTGAATTTTTGAAGTCTTGGATGTTGAATCCAAGATTTTGGTAATTTAATTTCAGTATTTAGGCTCCTAGAGCATCATGTGTCAAAAGCACTTCTTGTGTTCTCATTTCATGTGTTCTCCACAGCTTTTCTAACTGGGGACTCCAGGCTTTCCATGGGGGAACTCAGCAGCAAAAGTGAAAAAACAAAGGGCTGAGGTTGGAAGGCACCTCTGCAGGTCTCCTAAACCCTGTGCAGAGCAGGGGCAGTGGGACCAGGTTGCTCAGAACTGTCTCCAGTTGGCTTTTGTAAATACTCATGGATGGAGTCTCCATAATTTCTCTGGGCAACCTGTGCCAGTGTTCACCACTGCAGGAGTGAGATGTGTTCTGTAATGTTTAAGTGGAATTTCCTGTTTCAGGTGGTTGCCTCTTGTTCTCTCACAGTGAGAAGAGTCTGGCTCTATCTTCTCTGCTCCCTCCCAGGGATAAAACACACCCAGAGCCACCTCTTCCCCAGGCTGAACAGTCCCAGCTCTCTCAGCCTCTCCTCCTATCTCAGGTTCTCTAATCCCTTCAGCACATTCATGGCCCTTTCCTGGACTTGCTCCAGTCTCCCCGTGTCTCTCATTGGACACAATACATGTGAATGCAGCCACCAATGGGAAATACACTTTATCAATAAACCCCTGTGTTTCTCTACTCTGTTAAATGCCATAGCAGTGCTTGGCCTAAAGATGTCTGAGTTTGCCCACAGACTTCAGCATGGTACATTTTTTGTGTGTTTTTCCCCACCTTCCCTTTGCATTTCACACAGTAGCACCTGGCACTGTCTGCTTCCCAGAGCCCCCAGTAGGAATTGTGATTGCTTATTCCTTTCTGCCAGGCATCTTCATTGAGAATATTATTGCTTTTCTCTCCTTTCTTTCTCTACCCTTTAAAGTTACTACCAGTTTTTGTATTCCCTATTTCATTTTACTGGTTACTGCCATTATTAATGTAGTGTTTGTGCTAAGGAGACCACCCATATTATATTTTGTTACAAAAAATCCCTTTTCCAAAAGTTTAGTTCTTTCCCTTGCCTGATTTTTTTTCTTCATTGCTTTTTGTGACTCTGCACACGAGAATTTTGTTCTGAAGTTGGGAGGAAAATTGAAGTGTTTCAATGCAACATGAAGTTAAACTTTGGATGGGATTTTGTTTGAGGAAGCAGAGAGAGAGTAAGAGAGTACTGTGTGAAAGGTGAGGAGGAGAGGAAGTCACACTTGGAATACAAGTGCTTTTCAGAGGTTTTTCATATTTTGCCAATTGCTTTTCAGAGGTTTTTCACACTTTGACCATATCTCACTTCCTTGCAATGCCTGGTGTGGAGCTCAGTGTTAGCAGTGCCATACCTGGATGCCAACAGGACATAAATTTGATATTGGTTTGCACATCAGAATTTGTTTTATTGGGAGAAGCTCTTATGAAAGCTCAAGATGGGTGAGCAGTTCTTAGAAAGACTATGAATGCCTTATTGCTGACAACCAGCAAGCAAAGCTGGAGCAATTCAGAGCCCTGCTTTCCACCCACCTCCCTTCATTCCTTCCCAAGGCCAAACAAAAACTCACGAGAAAATACACCAAACCCATCCATCAGCAGGGAGGAAACACATGAGACATTAGGGCTTGGAAAGGAATCAACCACACAACTCCCAGAGTTATTTCTAGGATGAGAGACTTTATATTCCTTAAAATTCACATTGAACTTATGCATTTAGCATCAGGAATAAAAAGTACTGAGATGTTCAGCAGCAGATCTTCCCAGCTTTCCCTTTGCAAAGCCTGGAGAGGAGCCACAGTCACTCAAAGGCTTCAGGACTGTGTGTGTCCAGTCAAGCCAGCTGAGCTGGGACAGAATCACTCCCCCCCAATTTCTGAATCTTTTGACTTCAGTTAACCAGAGAAATGCAAGTCAGCAGCTTGAGAGGAAAGTTTTAATTAATTGCTGCAAGGTAATTAATGTACAAAAATGGATCCTATGCCATCTGTCTGGTTTGTCAGTGTGGGCAGGGGGAGGGAGGCAGCTCCTGGGGCAGGTCAGAAGCTCAAGCTGAGGTCAACAGGACCTTTTCAGTGCAATGCAAACTCTTAACTCTCAGTTATTTGATTTTAAGAATTAATTATTTGCTTTCATATTTTTATTTCTTTTTGGTTGGTTCCTTTCTGGCCTGCTTTTGGCTTGGCTTATTTGTTTGTGTGAATTTTAGTCTTTACTATTTGAGGATAAAGAGATGAAAGATTTTTTTGAAACATTTGAAAAATTTAGTGGGAACCCACTAGCTAATTTTGTTATATTTTCTTTTCCTTGGGAGCACTATAGGGATGATAGAGCAGACCTGACTGTGCAGAGGAAAATCCTAAAAATGCAGCAAATAACAAATACATTGAGAAAAGTGAAACAAAAATCTTTTTGCACCTTCAATTTGGAAATAAAAGTTGACAATTGTCAATATTAAAATTTTTCAGTAGGAAATACCTGTTAAAACATTGTTTTCTCAAATTATCTTTGTTAATGTAAAACTGTTGATGAGACATAGAAGGAACCTTGGAATCTTCTGAGCACTGAACTTGTGTCTCCTATTTCCTGAAGCACCTTCATCATAATGCAATGACATTGCTTTTGTTAATGTTCTTTTTTTCAACAAGTGATTTTTCAGGGACTTGCTGCTTCCCATAAGACATTCCTTTCTGAGAGAAAGTAAAGGTAATCCTCAGTGGTTATAGTGGGCAGTAATTTTGATAAGAAGGGGCTATTTTTCATGTAAGTGATGAGGAACATTAAGAGCTGGTCTGAAATTATTAGATTAGATATAAGGAAGAAATTATTTTTTTTGCAATGAGGGTGGTGAGACCCTGGCACAGGTTGCCCAGGGAGGTGGTAGATGCCCCATTCCTGGGAACATTCAAGGCCGGGTTGGACAGGGCATGGAGCAGCCTGGTACAGTGGAAGGTGACCCTGCCCATGGCAGGGTGTGGGACTGGATGGACTTTATAGGTCTCTTCCAACCCAAACAATTCTCTGAGTCTATGAGTAGCTAATGAATCTTTTCCTCAAGTGTTGTTAAATTGGAGGGAATCCCCCCAACTTTTGGAAATGTATCCATTTGCCTGGAATGCTTTGTGTGGGAATGCAGAGGCACAAACCCGGCAAGGGGAGAGTTAACCTGCTGCAGGAGAGAGTCCAGGATGTGTTGGGAACAGGGAGGAAACAGCGCCCTGTGCAGGCTCTCCCTGGCACAACTCCCCTGGAGCTGGAAGTGCAGGATAATATTTACAGCTCCTCCAGCTCAATGCACTGTTCTTGTGTTCAGGGCATGTTTACAAGGCGCTGTGGAGATGAAAACTATTAGGAAAGTGCCTTGTTTCATGATTAATTGCCATGATTAATTGCAGAGCTGGGTTGTGTTCCTGGTGCACATCCTGTTTGGAATGGAGACTGGGAGGGCTGGCAGTGAGGGCTGTGCTGCTGCAATGAGGGTGATGAACCATTGCAGAGAACCAATTACTGTGTGTGAAGTGCTGGGAAAAGGCATGTGTAAATTGCTGTTCTGTCACATGACTGCAATTATTTTAGTTTATTTGTCAAGCAAGAGACATTCTGGAATTTATGGAGCAGATCCTTCACTCTCCTAACAGGTTTCATTGCCATGATTTCACTTGTGTTAGACTGAGTTACACCAACTGAACTCCATGTGCTATTTGCAGGAAATTGCTCTCTGTCCCTCTAGTATCTACCCCTTATCAAACTCTAATACTTGTCTACAGAAAAGGGAAAAGAATTTTTTGTTTTTACATCTCCCTTATCCATTTGGATGGAGGGAACACTTGGTGTAAAAGCCTATAGAGTTAATTTGGCAATGGTCTAAGAGCAGTTACAGCAGTGAGGTTAATGGATGGTATTTGGTGCTGTATGTTGTGTTTCCAAACAGGTACACGACATACCCAGATGAGATGAGCTCTCTTGGTTATAACTTGGCTGTAATAATGCCAAAGTCATGGGTTCAATCCCCTGTGTGGGCCATTGGCTTAAGAGTTGGACTCGATGATCCTTGGTCCCTTCCAACTCAGAACAGTCTGTGATTGTGTAATAAACTTATTTTGTAAAGTGAAGATGTATAGGAGCAGATACAGAAACTACTTCATGTAATTATTGTGGGATGAATTAATACTTGAATGGTGTTTGAGCTACAGGATACTCATTAATATAAAGAAGGCACACAAAGTTAATTAGAGTTCATTTTAGATGTTCAAACTGAATTTTTCTATTGAGCTATAAAAACTTAGTTCAGGAGGTGAAGGACAGTGATCCTCAAGTGGGCATGTGGAAAGGGCATCATGGAAGACACTGGTGCTCCCTTATTTTTGAGTAGGTTGGCACTGAGCCTTCAGCAAAGAAGGGCTGCATCAAGTGGCACTGCTCTTTATTTTCCCCTGCAAATCCAGCATTCCATTAATTACAGCTAGATAAGAAGTTAAATGACCACTTGGCAACTTAAGAGTTCCTAAATCACTTAAGAGCTATCTGGTGCCATTAAGCATATTCTTTAAAAAGTGTGGTTAGTTTGAATTATTGTTTTTTCTCCATCTTGAAGGTGGGAGAAGATGAGGTGACAGAAAGATTTGACTTTCTGATTGTATAATGTTTCACAAACTGAGTATATCAGAACAAAAATCAAAATACAAGTGTGTGGTACTGAACTTTACTCCTTCATTTCACACTGTAAATTCAAATAGAAAACTATTGAAGACTTTATTTAAGCATGTAAAAAAAAAATAATATTTGGAAGCCTTTTGCTGAAGTCGTGTCCATTCCTGAGTCAGGCCCCATGACAGGAAAATATTCTGAATTCTGTTAGAGAATGTAAATTAGTTATTTGCATATTTTAATCATCTCTTTAGAAATGAATGAATGTTGCTACCACGGGTTGCATAATCATCATCTTCTCCATTGAGCAGAAACAATTTAGTCAAGTGAACAATCTCTGGGAGTGACTGTAGCAAAAAAGTGGAAATACTTCATTTTCCTTTTGGTTATTTTTCATGTCTCTTTTGTTTTGACATTTATTTTGTTTTCATAAATTATAGAATAACTTGAAACAATCACAGAACTCATTTATTAGGATTGGGTTTAATACTAAATTGCAAACAAAACAAGTTTTGTCACTTTGCTCCAACTTTGGCTGTGAAGACAAACTGAAATCAGGAGCACAGCTGTCAGACCAGAGCCAAGAACTGGAAAGCTCTGAAGTTTCTGGTTTCAGCAGAAGCTGTAAAAGCATGAGAATAATCCTTTCAATATCTTCTGGTGGGTTTGCTTTGGCTCTTTGCTGAGGCAGAGAGGATGGTGCTGGAGGGGCAAGTGAGGTTTGTCTCCACCTCCCCTCCCTCTCAGCTCATGGAGCTCATGGAGCTGAGACACTGAGTGAGCTCAGAGCCAAACCAGGGTGGAGGCTGAGGGACATGGGACATGGGTGCAGAAGAAAAGGGTGGCTGGACCAAAACCATGCAGGACAGTGTAGAGAAAAGGGTGAGAACAGTTTGATAACACTGTGCAATATTGGTATCTGGCAACTGTATTATCACACTCTGTCAGATATCCCTATGTTAAATTTCCATGAAAGAAATTTTGGAATGGAATCTCAGAAAACATTGTGATTACCTTTTTTTGGTTTTGGTTTTTTTTGATGTATGATTGCTTGGGATATGTTTTCTTCCAGGCTGATTTTAGCTGTCACAAGAAATTCTGAAAGTGCAAAGGAACTTATTCATAATCAGTTAAGTCTGAAGCATTTGGGTTGACAGGTTGAAGCAGGGCTGCCTTTGGCCAACCACACTGGAACCAGTGGTGCAATTCTGCTTTGGGATCTTTTAATGTGCAACTGCAAGGATGAATTATATTCACATGTCCTCAAATTATACATCTGTAACTGAGAAGTGGGGAAAAACAAACACACATTCCATCCTTGGAGATACCCCAAAGCCATCTATCTGCACAAATGCCTCCAGGTGGACATTTCTGTGTGGTTTGGTGAAATTGGCTCTGCAGGTCCCTCCCAGCCTCCAAAATTCCATGAAGATGGTCTTGGTGCTGGGTAAGGTTGAGCTGCAGAGAACTGAATCTCCATAACCAAAACGTGCTTTAGCCTAAATAAACACCTATTCCAACACCTTCTCCTTACTTACTGTTCTCACGCAAATGCAAATTGGACTTAAGAAATGCAAATAGTTGCTGTAATGTCGTATCCTAATGGTGAGTACTCAGCATAATTATTTAGTTACATTTCTAGAAATGGATTTGAAAAAATTAAATTGCCCAAGAGGTTTCAAACCGAAAGATGGTTTTTAACCCGAGGTCGACTGGAAATGAAGGATTTGATAATTGTGATTTTTCAAAATCTATTAATTGGAGTAAATATGAATGCAGTTTCCTTCAAGGTTTTTAATAACAGCTTGTATTTTTTTTTTTAGCTGATACAGCATTGAGCATGATGGAGTGTTTTTGCTTGTTTTCTAGTACTAATTTCTCAAAACATGTTCTAATTCCTAAATTTCCTACTCTTTTGTTATGTTTAATAGACATTATTTAGTTTTAGAGGTGGTTTGAAATGCCACATGTAGAGTTGTTTATCATCTTATCTGTATTTTCTAGGTTAGCTCTTTATGATATCTCTTGTGAAGGTGCAGATAAACTTTTTTCAAGACTTGAAAGAAACAGTCAGCAGCTCCTTATCAGCAGCTTCTTGCTGTCCCTGCAGGGCTGCCCTTGGGATGGGAAACAGCAAAATCACTTTGCTTGCACTTATATTTACCACTGCCTGAACGAAGAGTTTTGTAAAGGTACTCCCAGTCTGAAGCATTTTGACATTCACTTTTGTCTTCGTGCTTTCATTTCCAATATTTGCTTTTAAGAAGAAAAAACATCCCAAAAGATTAATAGTAGATAATTCAGTTGAACTGATGCAATCTGTAAGGATGGCCACAGTGTGATCATGGGGGGAAAAATCACTTCATTGATCTGACATCATAAATCTTGGGACCTTAAGTGCTTATTCCATGCCACTCACTCTCAGCAGACAGGTTGGCCTCACTAGTAAATTTAAACCTGGTTTGTGCCTGAGGGAATATTGTTACAGTTTGGGCTCTGTCTGGTGTGTGAAATGAGTGAATGGGTCTCAGCAGAACTCCTCAGTAGCAAATATTATTAAAAATTGCTATTAAAATACTTTTATTGCTATTATTTTTTTACAATTAAAATAATTTATTACCATTAAAATACTATGAAAATAATTTTTAAAAATAGTTCACGGCAACTATGTCTTGTTTATTGTCTTAATAAAACAGAAAAGATGAAGAATTGACTGTCCTTTCCACCTCTAAAATAGTACTTTCAGAAGGAATCTAAAGCAGTCAGGGAAAACTTGCTCTGCATTGACCAAGGGAGGTGTCAGTGACTTGCTCCAAACTCCTTTTGAGAATTCTGACTTGAAGACTTCCCAAGAGGAAGCACAACCACTGAAAGCCAATATTTCTGCTGAGCATTTCTATTGCTGCTCAACCCCAAATTCTCATTTGCAGACCCCACTAATGTCCCAAACTGCCCCTAAAATGAAGGGCAAGCTCACTTTATACCACACTCCAGATGCTCAGCAGACCTAGGGGAGCCCAGCACAGCTCCCTTCTCATCTCCCCATGAAAATGAAGGGCCAGAGATGGGGGAAATGTGGACAATATTTGGATCTTGCCCAATGTTTCTGTTGCTGGTTACCTGTTACTTCTGCTGAAGGAACCTGAGTGTGGGAAAGACAAAGACAGAGGTGACCCCAGAAATCTGCAGTCTACAAGAGGGACATTGCTATAATGAGGTGAATTTCCTCATTTTCTTTTAGGTTTCTTGGCAATATTTTCTGACTTGATTGCTTATATTCTATTTGTTATCTACCTGCATGCGATAAATGTGCTTAATCTCTTTTGAATTCCTACATTAAACCTTACTGGCTTTATCACTTAAATTTACGTTTGTTTGCTAGGCTGAGAGAATTGGTATTAACTATACGAATTGGTTTCAAGATTGGTGGTTTTGCTCTTTCCTAATAAAAATTGTGAAATGATGATTTTTTTAGATTTTTATAGCCCTCAGGGGTTTCTTTTTTCTTAGTAATCTTTATTACTTCAGCAGAAATGCTGCTGCCAAGTCTCGATTTTGTTTTCAGGAGCAAAGTCCTATTCACTGTACTCCTATTTTGGAAGAAATTGCATAACCATATTTCTTTGAGAGCTAGAACACTAATAATTGCCTTTTAAGTTTTAATCAGGCTTTTCAATATGGCACAAATTGCTAAATTAATTGACTGGTTTTAAGATGCCTGACAAATCACTGAAGGGAACAATTGCCAAGTGAGTTTGTCTTACAAAACCTTCCGAGGAACTGCCCTTGCAGAAAGTTTGCAATTTTATTTTTCTTTTAAATTTTGATGAGCACAGACTGCCAAGGTCTTGACCATGATTGGCATTTATATAGCTGTATAAAATAAATATAAGAACTCCTGGTGCTTATGCAAGGTTCCCTAATCCAACATGCGTTCACAAAACTATTGCAATGTTGTAGATGTTTTCTGCAGGATTGGATTCTGAGAGCAGAGAAGGCAGAGTGGGAAAGAGGGGGAAGAGAAAGAGATATATCTTTTTTAAACTGAAATGCTTTCAAAGTAATTAATGTAAGCCTTCTTAAATCCATTTTCTGTGCATTTTGTCCCATCTGCATATGTTGTTGATCAGGAAAAATCGATGTTGTGCCTTTAGAAGGAGGAAGTCATCTAGGATGTTTTCTTCCATGTGTCTGTAAGTGTCAGGGAAATCTGACCTTCAAAGATGTGCAAGCAAAATACAACTGTAACACAGAGCTGTAGTGCTCTCCTTGACCTGTCTAAAAAGCACTGGGAAAAAATTTTTTTACTGGAGAAGGAGACTGATTTCAGTTCATCTTCCCTACTCCCCCATCTGTATCAGCTGTATGTCAAACAATGATAGAGAGAACATAGAGAGAGTACTGTTTTCTGTCAGGTTGTGAGCTGCATAAAAGCTGGAGATGTGACAGATGTTAAATACAACTTGATTTTCTTTTTCTCTTGAGAAATCACAGTTTGGAAATTCCACTGCTTTTCAATGCTGCAAAAAGCTAAGAACTTTGCCCCAAAGCTTTACTATCCAGTCCATTAGAAAATGCTACAATTTTTCCCTAACAGCATCACAATTTTGTTTCAGTAAATAGCCACCTACAATTTGACAAGTAAGTGTCACATTTGCAGAGAGTCATTGCAGACCTTTGAAAGCTCTCCTGACATCCATCAGGGAAGAATAAGGTGCTGAAAAACAGAGCTTTAGAGAGGACTGGAAGTCTGTAAAATAGGGCAATTATTGATAGTGGTCTATTGTAGACAAACAAAAATTGCTGTTTGCAGTCACACTTGAATAAGTAGTACCCATTTTATACAAGTGTTTTGTTCCTTACAGATGAACCTTCCAGGTAGGTCAGGCACTGAACAATGTGCTCTAATCCATGGATATGCATCCAAAGTCTGCCACCTAATTCAGAAGGACTGTCAAGCTTAGCATCAAAAATTAGATCTCAGAGATTTTGCCTGTGGGATTGATCAGGAAACCCCTACAATGGCAGAGGAGATGGGCAAGGACAATGTGTCCAAACCTCAGAATCATGTAGGATGTGACTGGCCCTGTCTGTTGCAAAGAAACCCAACTTTATCTTGACGCAAAGGGAACCAGAGGAGGCCTTTGAAAGAAGCTGAGTGGATCAGCTGGAGGTGTAAATATACATGTGGCTCAGTCCAACAGGGTATATAAAACCTAAACAAATTAATTTTGAAGGGAGGAATGGGATTGAGCTGGTTTAACCCAAGTGTTCCTTCCTGGGACCCTCCCTGCTGTGATGGTGAGTGTATTACAGAGACTGGTAATAGGGCTCACACTGCTATTGGGATTGAGCTGCATATTGTAATTCTCATATTTTGCTAACTCACACTTGTTGGGAATTTTCAATACATTGCAGTACCACTTTGCTAAATCAAAAATCCCATGGAACAGAAAATAACTAAATTTGATATTAAACACTACACCCTCCACATATAGAGTATGTAGCAGAGCCAGGTCAAAAAATAATATTGAACTCTGTCATCTTAGCCAAAAACCACAGCTCCAGTCTTAATGGCTTATATTTAAAGACAAATTTATACTACAAAGTAATTCTTACCCCAGTTTTCCAAACTATGAGAAGTCTGGAAGTGAATTTCATGGCTCAAACCCACGCACACCAAGTGCTCATCTGTCCACCTGTGTCCAGACTAAATTACCAAATGAAGAAGACCAAAGGGACAAGCAAACCTTGGTAAATGTGTTGTCAGAGGGGAGATTATCCAGCCTGGGGCACTTCAGCTGAATAGCAGGAGTTCAGTGTGGATCCCTTGCTACTCGTGCCATTTGTTTGATGTTGAGACTGAGTGTGATTAGAAGATGCAGCCTAATCTGAAACTGCAGCAGAGGGAGGAGGGAATGCGGTGGCCAAAGTACCACAGGCAGTATCTTCTGTTGCTCTCAGCCCACCTGGGTGGCACCAACTACATGGACACTTTTAGTGATCTTTTGGTTCATGCGTCCTTCATTCATGAACAATTTGGTCCCCTTTGGCAGTCCATAAACTCCCTTAATAATAACCTCTCTTCATGAAAGAAGCACCAAGAGTCTTGGTCTTTTCCAGCCTAAATGCTTCTATGATTCTATGAGTTCAGTGTTACCCATTAGAAGTTCACAATTTTCAGTGTTGTGTTCTTAAATTAAAATGACTTCTTGCTGTTTTAACAATTCATAAATCCCAGACACAAAAAACCCCAACAACCAGAAACCCCAAAACCCCAAAAAACCCCCAAACCAAACATACCTCAGCAAAGTTACATTGTGCATTTGAATTCAATAGAGACTGGTATAGCTTCAAATAGATACATGCATGTATAGAAGTATGTTTTAGGGACATGTATATTATTGATGTGCTACCCATCTGAAAATGCATCACTTAACAGACCTCTGGTCCATTGGCTAATGCCATATCTGAACCATGGTATGAAATTCAAGGGAATGAAGAGATTTTGTACTACAGCAATGTAAACTCACTTAGGGAGGCTTTTTAATAGAACCTGATCCAGAGTCCACTGTATTGTGGATGGATGTCACCTCACTTTAAGTGACCTCTGGATAAATGTTTCAATGTTCACACAAACTGCTCAGATTTGTTCTTGCCTGGAGGATGAAGCCAATTAGATTGGGACAAATGGGATTACCTGCAGCCCTTTCTCTGTGTGTCTGCAGCTGTTAAAAAAACTGTCTGGTACTTTCAGCTTTGCTCTCAGGAACACTTGGTTGGAAGACCTTTTGCCCTTTCAGAGAGATAGAACTGACATCTGAGGAGAGGAGGAATTTTGCTTCCAAACACCTGATCCTGATGTTGTTGTATGTCTGCAAAGCTGCATGTTGATCAAGCCCTGATCAGTTGGCAGAGCAATGTCATAAAATGCTACTCAGTCTGTGAAACCGGGTCTGGCACTGGGAACTGACTCATTTGTGGTGCTTGAAAAAGTTGCTTATAAACAACAAGACTGATTTAAACAGATTTGACATTTAAAAATATCGGTGTTAAATCCTCATTCATTTGTATGCTTGTGGCTTTTGTTGAGAGACAAGAACAGAATAATCTCTCTGATGTTGTTAATAATGTTTCCAAGTCATCTCTAGAAATTTTGAACTGTGATTTTGCTACTTTAATAATTGTTATAGTCACAACCATCTTATCAAACACAATACAGTACAGAGAATTTGAATTATATAGTAAATTTTCCTTCAAATTCAGTGACATAATGTACAGGATGGAAAACATTTTTAAGACCTGTTTTTCAGGAAAACAGTTGGAACAAGTTAGTTGATTCTCTCCATAAACAAGGAGAAATTTAACATTGTACATTGTGATTGCCAGATTTGGCAAAAAAAATGTGATGGTGGTGTTTCACTCAGACCACAGGGGTGTTTGAAAGGAGAAAAGCCATATGGAAGTATTCCCTGAGGAGGCAAAGGGAGATGCTGGAAAGGCTGCTGAAAAAAGAGGCTTATTCTACACTCTCTTCTTTGGAAGCACAACAGTGTCACTGTCCACAACCTCTGGGAATTACCCCAATAAAACTATGCCAATTTATCTGGACTAACAATCTGAGCTGATGAGATTTGGTTTGCCTTTCCTTGTTGGGTGGTCCTGGACAGCGCGGGAAAGCCTTTGTGTGTTCAGTGCCAGACAGGACACGCTCCTGCCCTTGGGTTCCTGTTCCCCCAGCCACCCTGCAGTCCCATTCCCTGCTTCCTGGGGTTTTACCATTAAAGCTGGATGCACAAGGTTCCAGCCTTCTGTCTGGGAGATTTTCCAAGCAGGAGGGATCAGTTTAGGGCTGCATCTGCTTTACAGTGTGGGGTTTTACTTGGTGTCACCTCCACAAACAGCCTGTGCCTAATATGACGAGATCTCTTATTATTTGGTCATTTGTTACAGTGTTTAATGAATGTCATTATTAAAAATAGCCACACTATATTCCACGTGACTCCCAGGCATCAGGTCTTGCTTTGGATTTGAGTTGGAGGAGGTTTAGGGTGAATATGAGGTAAAAGCTCTTCCCCCAGAGAGTTGTGGGCACTGACCAGGCTCCCCAGGGCAGTGGGCACGGCCCCGAGGCTGCCAGAGCTCCAGGAGTGTTTGGACAGGGTGAGAATGTTGGGGTGTCTGTGCAGGACTAAGAGTTGGACTCAATGATCCTGGTGGGTGCCTTCCAACTCAGTACATTCTATGATTCTGTGATCATCAGTTACTTATTGAAATCTTGACTGGTAATTTCTATAAGAAGGTACTTTGTCACCATGACAAAATTACTCTTGATTTATCCTGGTATAAATGACACAAATGTTCCAACCTGCAGTACAGTCATTAGTTTTAGAGCTATCAGTACAGAACGTAGCCAGAAATTTAGTTTTGGCCATATTTAATGGAATTACACATGCTAAAAACAGAAATGTGTGGGCTCAGCTCAGTCATGTTCCAAAACACAGCCATGTGTTTCAGGTACTGACTAACTCAGGGGCACAGTGTTGTTTATACATTGGCTTTGGCATTTTCCCACTTTCACCATATCAGACAGCATTGATTATATAAGGATCAAAAAAAGAAATTCCACATTCTTTGAAGGCTGTGATATTAATAGCTAGTATTGATTACATTCCATGTGATTTTGGAATTGCAGTTCAGCTCTGTGCATGGTGTTGACATGAAAACAAATAAGTTAATATAGAAATTCATGAATTTGTTGTCATATATCCCCAATCTGGTGCTAGTAGGGAATATTAGACTTAAATATAGAGGTTTCAGCTGAGTAGAAGCATCCATTTTGAACAAAAAGGAAATTGTATTGTATTTTAAATCTGTTGCAACTCTTGTCACAAAATAAAGAGCAGTGAATTAGACCATTTGTTTTATTTTGGTGGAAAACCCAGAAGGGCTATTGGAAATTTTGGAGTCGGCCATCCATGCTATTTCTCATTCCCTTGTAAGTTCTAAAAAAAAATCTATCCAACAGTTGGTGTACCTGTTTTGTCTTCTTTCTGTCATTGCAAGCTGATGCAAAATCCTTTCTTGTGACTCTTTTTCTGGAATATAACCGAATTTCAGATTATTAGTTTTTGCATTCAGACTGTCAGCTGCTGTAGTCAGTGTGAAGACTGAAGCTGAATACAGATAAACAGGTTGTGAATTTTGCCTCTATAGAGTTTATCTAATTTTCATAGAAGTGCATTTACCTGTAGGTTTTTTTGCACAAATCCTCTCCTGAGATTGCATCCTATGATACCTTAAATAGACAGATCCAGAATTCTGAATTAAGCTTCAGGAGATATTTAAAACTCAACATTTTAGGAAATCAGAACTCCTGACCTTGAAGCTGTCTGAAATCTGTCAGATTTGGTTTGAATGCCAGAGCACCACAGAATGCAGACATGACTCAGTCTCATCTTTGGGCGAGTTGCTTACGAGTTGGTGCCTCCAGCAAGGAACAAACCCCCCAACTCCAAGCCCTGCAGGACAAGAGCTGGCTCTGCCTCTGCTCCCAAGGACATTCTCTGCCAGCACACAGGGCTGAGCTGGGCCCTACTGCTTGATGGGACTGATCACAAAGTTGTCTTAAAAGTGGTAATTTATTTGGAAGAAAGCTGACCTTTGCCTCCTGGTACAGATGAAAGGAAGCAAAATGAGGGCCCTGAGCTGAATTCTCTGTGAGGACATTTGAAGAGGGGCATGTGTGAGGTGTAGGCAGGAAGGCTTCGTCCTCTAGACTGCCACTGAGATGTTTCAGCTCTTTTATTTTATAAAACACCAGTTGTCCAGTGCTTGCCAGTGCAGCTTGGAACACCTGCGTGAGAGTTGTGGTAAAATGATCTTGTTCTGGGGAGCAAAAGCACATCTTGGCACCAAAGAGTCAGAGAGCAAACAGTGACTCCCTGTCCTCACCCATGGGCAGCAGAGCTCCAAGCTGTGGCAGGTGGAAATAGAGGCTCACTCATGGGAGCTGTTGCCAGGAATAAAGGTTTGTGTTATTTTTCTGTGTCTGGTTTAGTAATGGAGCAATTCTGCACTTCTTTTTCTTGCTTTGCCTACTATTTTTCAGAACAATGTGCAGGTCTGTGACTGTGTGCTGTCCATACAAACAGCTCCATATTCACTCAGGCTGCAGTTCAAACTCACACTTTTAGGCTGTCCCAGTAGTTAAGGACATGGTACAGCCCATGGACAAACTCAGCAGCTGCAATTCCTGTTTTCCTTTGCATCCCTGCACTCCTAACCACTGAATTCCATCTCAGCTGGTCTTCACAACCTATGACCAATTAACTTGTCTTTTAAATACCTTTCAAATGTCTTTAATTCTCTTTCTCCATGTTATGCTGTTCACCAGCACCTCAGCATTTCCAGTGGTTACAATAAGGAACCACAACAATCACCTCTTCATTTTCCTCACTACTTGCAAGAATAGGACATAAGAGGTGGTTTTACATGCCTGAGTCTGTATGAAAATGATAAGAAAAAGGGTTTGCTACAAATAAAAAAAGAAGGGTTTTGTTACTGAAGGCCTTTTGTGGAAGGGAGGTGTCTGGAGAGGAACCTGGGGGATACTGTCTGTTTAAGGCCACACAGTTCTCTCTACTTCTTTCAATAATTACTCAGTTTAGAAGCTTGTTATTTTTGACCATATGGTGCAGAAAACAACTCGAATGATGGAAAACCTGGGGCCAACCTCATTTCACCAGGAGGTTCTGTTGTTTTGCAAAGACTTTGGCTTTTTGTGCAAAACTTCTCCTTAATGACTAATTATGTTCTGATGTCACTGCTCTCTTTGTTGATGTCAAAGTATTTCCTGCAAATGACTTACTTTCCTAATCATCATTGCCATATTATTTTTGTCTTCTCTTTAAAAAAAAAAAATCATCTGACTTAGTATTCAGGTAATTGGGCTGTGGATAAGTGTCTGCTGTAAAAAAAGGGACTAAAATTAATCCTGTCAGACACCTGCATATTATATGCAAATAACTCCTGCATTTACATACCAACCTGGGCCTTCCTTTGCTTGTTGAAGACTTGATTAGCAGAAGTGGCTGGAATCACAGTTCCTCAAAATGGAAAATAATGCCAGATCTGAGGTAAATAAAATTCCTTCCTAAACCAAAGAAGGGAGTCAGAAAAATCTAAACCATTTCAATAAATGGACTAAGAGAAATCCACCATTTGAAGCATCTGAACAGAGGAAATATGTCAAAATGTAGCTTAAACCTGCATTTAGACAGGTAGGGAGAAGGTGTGATGGATTTATATATGAATATTTGAAGTCTGCAGATAAATCAGGAGAAATATCAGCTCATTTGATTTAAGCAGAAAGTGGCCATGAGTTTTAGGAGTATGAACATACATTCAATAGAATGTGGATGCTTAATAATAACCCTAAAGATTGTTGAGTTTTATTTGTTTGTTTTTAATAAATGGAAAGCCTGTCCTTGGTATGTGAAAGGAGAAAGACTCATGTATTCCAGAGGACATGAACATGCCAAGTGCCACAGGGTTTGCCACACTCTGCCACTGCTCTTTCCACAGTGAGATTTTTATCATTATCTTTGCACAGAAAAATCATCAGTTACTCAAGGAAAGACCATCCAAAAAAGTCAAGCCTGCAAAAATCTGTACAGAGTGATTTTTGTTTCACTGTGCTTAAGATTTCCTTGATGTGTTGTGCTGGGATGACTCCTGGGTCTTTCTTGCAGGGAGAGTAATTGCTGTCATTCTGCCTAGAGCTGCTGCTCTTGATACATCACTTCAGTGGATAAATTAACAAGTGGTGTTGTAATGGACATTTCTTTTTGAAAAATAATTTGAGCTGAGCCTAAGATTTAATGAACCATGTGCGAGAACTGTGTGTTTATTTTTCTATTCCTTTTTTCATCCTACTCATACTGAGGAAATTGTATTTCAAAAATTGAAATTTTAAGTAATATTTAGCATTATATACTGTTGCAAAATACTCTGTGATTTTTAGAGCCTGGTTAGTCTCCTTCAAACCAGATTTTTAAAATACCTGGTTTAGACCATTCACATATTCATCTGTCTCTATTCTTTGGGTTTTATTGGGGGTACCTGCACTGGGGCAGAATTTCTGAAGCTTCTTCAGTCAATGTATTTAAGGAAAAAGGAGGTCTGGGGCATGAAGATACCAGTGCACAAAGATCTGTGGGACACTCAAGCAGTGCACTGAACTCATGAAAGTGAAAACATAGAACTGTAATTTTCCTCTTCCTGTGCTGTCTCAACCTCTGATTTTTAGCCTTTGGAGCAAAGGCACATTGTGTGTTTGCTACAAGAGCTGGAAAAGGCTGGCTCTGGTCTCATTTGCTGTTGGAAGGCTTTACCATCATTCTACCAGAGAAATAACATTATTAAATCACTGGAAATGTGCTGAGATATTTTTTCCTAAGTGCTGCCTCGAAGTGTGGCTTTTCAAGGTGGTTGATGCCACCTGTTTTCATGGGCTTTGGGCTTTCAAAATATCAAAGTCATTATCTTTGACTGATTTCTTATAGACAGACCCTGTGGTGCAGCTCAGCATTTGGAGCGAACTTTCTGATGAGGCTTTTTTGGGTTTTGTTACTTAGTATGTTTTGTATTTGTGATTTTGATGAATTTTTTTACAGTATTCTGCTGAGAGATAATAAAACAAAGCACTGCAACAGCCTAAGATTCCATTGGGTTCTCCAGAGAGCTCTCACAACCACAGGTTGTTCTTGCAGTGAACAGAACAGTCCCCTCAAACCTCATGATAAAGCCTGAAGATAACTTGAATAAAGTATATTTGGCTAGTCTAGCATCATATAAAGCATATTTTATCCATATCTTGAGATGTATAAGCAGTGTATTGTTTGTTTTAATAATGATGTATGTGCAGCACTTATTTAAGCTGCTTTGGATTCTGAGGTGCAATTACCATCTGAACAAATGATGTGTAATAATTTTAAATTTAAAAGTGTTTAGTTGTATATTAGTAGTGTTCCAGGCAAGGTGTTCATAACAGTGGTGGGGTTTGTTGGTTTTTTTTTTTTTGTGTACACCTTTTACTCAAATCAAGCTGCTCACACTTTAATGAAGTCATTTTATCAAATACAAAGAATTATTTATAAAATTTCACATTCAGCCTTGAGTATCTGGAAAAAATATCTTTGAAAGAAAAACCAAACAAACCCGAAACAAACCCCAACCACTTCTGCTCACGAATTGCTGAAAAGAAATTTAGACAAAGCGCCTTGAGAGCTGGGAAGGTGTAATTTGGCTCCTGACTCTTTGTGTTGATGTTCAGAATGTCAATTAGTGTTTTAAATCTCTGTTGTGCAGCAGAAACTTTGATATCTCATGCTCCTTTGATCTCTAGAAAGCTTCTAACCTGAATGTAACTTCTGCAGTTGTTTACAAATGTTACAAGATGGATTCTCATGTTCTATTATTTTTTAATGAGTCCAACCTTCCTCCCCTGCAGGGATCAGGACTGAGCTGGGCTTGGTACTGTCCAGGGCATCTGGAAGCCTCTGCTGTAATATCAAGCTTGGCAATTGCTAAAACACTCCAGAGAGGAATATGTGTAGCTGTGATTTATGGTTTGCAGTGACTCACAGAACTGTCAGTCTAATCATTTCCAGTGAAATACAAAACATGTGTGTGCCTAAAGAAGTTGCTGACATTGCTGACATTGCAGCTGCCCTGCTCTTGGGCTGCACTAGTTTGGCCCTATCTGCTTAAACACAGTTTATAGAAAAGGTATTTTTTAACTGTGTTTTTTCAGGATATATAACTACTTTTCCTTTAATTTAGTAGCCACTAAAGTAAGCAAGACTCTTTCTGAGATATGTCTCTCATGGTTTTTCAGGGATGTGTTAAAGAAGGGTCTGCATCTATTTGGACATTTTATTTTGGCTCAAGACCCAGTTTGATCTGGTAGGAGCACATCATTGAGTTGTAGTAAGAAACAACCTGTGTTCTGCATAAATCTGAATAACCCATAGAGCATCCCCCATGTAGAATGCACCCACCTGGCACAGGTCAGCATCAGACTCCAAAAGCAGGAAGCTGGTTTTGCCAAGACAAACCTATAGGGGAAAGAAAATAAACTTAATACTCTTGTTTCCTAGTTTTATGGATTTTATGGCAGATTTTATACTGTGGACCTTCTTGAACAGTCACAGTGTCAAAGTACTGAGAAATACAGACCTTCAGGAGAGATTGAAGTGTGACTTTGAGCTGCTGTGAGACAGGTTTCTAAATCCAGAGTGAGCTTTGGTGGCCCCAAACAACAACACCCATCAAAATGGAATTAAATTTAACTGTACTCAAGAATGACTCTTGCAATGTACTTCTCAGCCCCCTCCTCTCCATCTGTAGCCGGTGGGAGTTGAGTTTACTCAGAATTTTGCTGAGAATGCTGAACACCTTGCAGATGTTTAAATCTGAATACCATTTTCCATAGGATATAAACAAAGTCGGCTGTAAAATGTAATACATTTGAAAGCAACATTGAAAGAACTACTTGAGACAAAGTCTGGACATAAAAAATTCTTCTTTAGATGATATTTCCAAATCTGCACTGTATCTTGCAACACTTTTTTAATAGACTGGGTGCAAAGAAAACCATTATTCTTTATTAATTAATGAAAGAATTGTTTCAGAGACAACTACCCCAGAGCACACGGTCCCTTTCAGAGGCATCCTCTGTGCTCTTCTTTATCCTGTAGAGCCTTCATGTGATGGTCCTTTCTGAAAAATCAGGCAGGTTTTGAAAGATTCTTTTCACTATTTATTGACAATTCATGCCTCCTATTCTTGTGATATCATTCTCTAATCTCTATCCAAATACATCACTAAAAGGAATGCATCCTCTTAGGAAACTAATTTTTCAGCACTCTGTTCTCTAGTGCAACCAAAACGCTGTAAAACTTGGCCCTAAGCTAATAATTGGGAATATTGCTGAAGAATAGCAAGCATTTTTAAGGAAGATGGATGTTTGCTGTAAAGCAGACATCATTTTATAGCTTGGAGACATGAGCAGTCCCTGAAGTATCTGCCTTGAAAATATTAACATAGGTCAAGAGGAAAGAAATGAGAGACTACAGCAAGTGCAGTGTTAGGCTGTTGCCCCTGGCATAAAATATTTATTGCTGTTACAAAATTCAAACAAAACAAGAATACAAGACCTCTTACTTGGCTGAAGTCCAAGTAAGACTGGTTGAAGTTTGAAATAATTCTATTTGGTTTCTTCTTTTCTTTTGCCTGCTTTCTGCTAGTGTAGGTTTGTAAAGGCTTTGAAGCCTGCACTGTACTAGGATTTTAAGGTTATGATGTGGTGAGTAAGGTTGTGTCATATCTCCCAAGATTAAACAGTGATAAAACTCCCCACTCCTAGTCTGCCAAAGTGAAGGAAAATTACTCTGTTGACTTTTTGGGGCCAGTTTATTCAAGCATACTCTAGGGGGGAGAATGAATACTCAGCTTCTCTGTTTTATTTCTCAAGTTTTCAACAAATCTCTTTTTAATATACCTAAAAGTCACCTTGTTCCATTAGGGTGAGTTACTAGGAAATAGAGATATGACCAAGAAAAAGAGGACTTACAGCTGTGTTTGAGGAGAATGATAAAACAGTGACACTCACAGATCACTCACAGAGCAAACCCCTGGGAACAGCTCATTATGTCACTGGAAATCTCTCCAGTAGTGCCCAGCCTTATATTGAAACTGGATTGAACCCGTTTCCAAGACTTCAATTTTGCCAACAGACCTTGAAACAACTGCATTAGATCAAAAGCTAATCGAGGCTGGGAAAGTTGTATTAACATCACAGACCCTGGAAGTGCCAACTCCCTGTCCAAGCTCCTGGGACCTGAGTGAGCTGCATCCCATCACTGCTGGTGTGACAACACAGAGAGCAGCAAAGCTGCTTCAGGACTGATTCAAAACAAGCTCTTGGTACAGGGCAAAGAGAAGACAGGAATCCTACTTGACCTGCAGAGGGCTGATTTTCATCTCACCTTCTCCCAGATAGCACAACTCAGTGAACTCTCCCCAGCCTTTTGAACCATAATAACTACCTTTTCTCTTATTTTGAGAAAAAGATGTAAAGGATCACAGGAGCAAAAGGTACAGCAAAGCCTATTTAGGTCTTATAAAACTCTTGTTGGAAAATTATTTTATTTGACCCAGGGTGTTAAACTAGTTGTAGGTTCTAGCAGTGAAAAGCAATTTCCAATGTAGAGCTTTTAATTTAATTTACAAAAAGTGGAGGCAGGGTAATAGAGAAATCAATGAGTACTTGCTGCAAACCATGACATTTTCAAAAGGAATTCCTTTTTCTCAATGTGAGATAATGTTATTTCATTGCTGCTCTCCAAATCATCGCCCAGCACCGTGTCAGGCACGTGGGAGTCAAGATCACTCTTCTCTCTTGAGTGGGAGAGATGAAAATACATCTTAGAGATCTTTTTCTCTCCTTTCTGAAGTGCCAGTGACCAGTGCACGTGGCTGTGCCTCATCCTTCTGCCTCAGCTCAGTGTCATGCTACTGAATGTCACAGTGTTCTCCTCCTTAACACCCACTCCCATTTCAGGACTATATTTAATAGAGAGATTCTATTATTCTCTTTATACAAAGAGATTTGAGGCTCTTTTCTCTGCTGAGACACATCAAATGCAGAAGCCCTTTTGTTAATCAGGAAGGACATTAAAGGGAAGGTTGTACAAAAATCAGAACAGCACTCAGTCCCTTATGGGCTGGAACTGGGATCCTACAAAGCTGCAAAATTTCCACATTTTCACAGTAATTTCCAGCCATATCACTGCACTATGGGCTTTTCCAAGTGCTGTTTCATTAGACTGTAGAAACTGGTGATAAATTTTCTGTCCCATTTTGTTAGTCCAAATTACAATTAATTATCAAAAGCTCTATTTAATGACAGTTAATATCAGGGTGTGACATTACTAAAAAGGAGTCAAACATTTCTGAGCATTTCTGTGCCTAAAGGTGTACAACTAAAAGATAATAAGGAAAGATTGATGCAACCTTAATTTCCCTCTTTAGGTCTCTACATTCCAAAACTTGCTCTTTGCTACTCACCTTTAACATCATTCTTCTGTTCCCAAGTAGCAATTTCACTGACAGTCTGATTGTCAAAATATGACAAAATTTTGTGAAATTATTTTGTCTGAATACAACTCAGACCTCTAAAATGAAAATATCATATAAGACACTCACAATAAGACTCAAATGCAGAGAAAGCACAACTGATGGATAACTCCTGCTGCAGGAAGAAACTTCCATGGAGCCACCCTTTGACTGCTGATGGCTCCAAATGGGTTTGATTTCCTTGTACAGAACTATCTTTAATGAACACAAAGAAAAACATAAAAAGATTTGAAAAGATTCAGAAGATTTTATACTTTATGTGCCAATAAATTTTTCATCCAACCACCATAAAAATACAGTTTTAAATACCATTCAAAGCTCCTGTTCTGACTTTCTGCCATTTCAATGGCATTTTTTTTGAACAAACTAAAGGTTAAAGCTCTTATTAATTCCATAACAGGACCTTAATCATAGTGCTGCTTCTTTGATGCTGCAATATAAATAATCACCATTGTGACAAATTTCTCATTCCTTATTCCTGCTAACTTATTCTTATAATATCCTACTACCTTATTTTTGTCATAATCTGGTGTCATCCAGGCACAAGTCCCATTGGTCTTATTGTATTTCACAGGGATGTCCTAAGGGCCATATAAATCTCTTTTTAATATTTTAAGCTGGAGTTTAGGTGGCCTCCAGCAAGTGTGTTTTCTGATCTATGGGCAACCACAAATCTCCTCAGAGCTGATTGATGCACATACCAACTACCTGTCACTCACTTAAAAGTAGTGAACAATTAAATAGCTCATTCCTTAGTGAGAGATGAAAAAGCCAAGGGCTTGTCATCATGTAAATGCTGGGATTGGAATTTAATAGCTTGCAATCTTCTCCTTCCTTCCCACCCTCATCTCCACCACTCCATGGAAGAGGTGTCAGTGCTCAGTGCAGAGAAACAGAGAAGGAAATTCAGGTGGAGGGAAACCAGAGGAATAATGAGAACCTCAATTTGTGTCACAGCCTTAGGAGATACTCTACAGACGGAATTTATTTTTTAGACAATTTTTGGACAAAAAATATAGTTGGAATCACAAACAGGAAAACTGGTTCATATGTCCTAAACCTCCTGTATTTAGCAAAATAAATCTTTCTATTCATAGATTCTGAGTAAACTGAAAGGGATCAGATAAATATAATTTGCTTTAACGAAATATTTTCTAAATAAAACCAACTCACATATTGTTTATAACTCAGCCAAGCCCTTGCCATGGGATATGTCTCTTAGTATGAAATTCCAGGCTCACTGAAACAAACTCAGCTTTATCAATGTTTTAGCTGAACCAAAATCTCCCATTGAACAGGGAGGTTTATTGTGCAAAATACAAATTTAAATTATTCATGGCATTAAAAATGAAGAAAGTGTTTCATTGTCTTGTACTTCAGTTCCCTAAAGGTATTTCACTTAGTGTGGGGAACCTTATTTATATGATTATTATATGACTATGTCATCTGTTCCATTTCTTAAACCAGGGGGAAATACTTGCTAAATTTTCTGTTGGCAAGAAGACCATTTGTTGCTCCGTGCTAATTTATTTTCAAGTTCTTTTACTGTCATTGTCTCCAACCAGATTTTTCTTCCACAGGAAAAAAGGAGTAAAATCTTATACTCAAGGAATTTCACTTTCATAGTGTGGATGTTTGTATGGACAGTCTAAGGACACAGACACTCCTTAACATCTCTGCCCTCATTTTCAAGGGCTTCAAATAGTGCCATGATATTATGGGCTGTTCTGTTACTGAGAAACTCTGCATATATGATTTTTGTACAAAGATTCTTGGCTTTCAGAATAGCCATTGATGGGCACTAACTTTTATTCAGTTCTGTAAACAGCAAGATGTCATACTTGTCCTAGAGGGGAACCTAATTTTTGCTTTAGATTTACTTCAGTACAAAAAAAAGTATGACTTTCAATATTAGGAAGAGAAATAGGAAATAGCTGTACCTAATATTTCCTGATTTTTAAGGAAAATGATAGCAGAACTAATAAGGAAATGATAGCAAGTAATAGGTTAATAATAAAAGGCAAATTCAGTGGTCAGTACATTTATATGTCGCTTGCAATTGTGGTTCCCTCGTTGTGTTTGCACTGAGCTCAGTTGTGATGGGTCACTTTTATATGCAGAGAGCAATATGTACATGGAATTATTCCTGCTGTCAACAGGATTTAAGGAATAAAAAAAAAAAGGAACTGACAACAAACATACTGAAGTCAACAGGAGCAACAGGTCAAAAGGAGATTTGGATTTTTCTAAATTAAAAACAATAGGCAGGGTTTGAGCATCAGTCCCCAAATGTGACAGCAGCACCTGCCAAACAAAATACAGGGCAGTGGAACTGAGATTTTTCCATGTTTGACCCTTGTTGCTTACCTCAGTTGGGAACGCTGGTTTCAGTCGAATGCAGATATGGCAGGATACCTTTCCAAACACAAAATAGGATGAGTCTTTGTGATACATCACATTTACCAGTGCTAATTATGGCTGCTTGATCAATTGAGTTTCATTGGTTTCTTCTGAGAAAAGTGATTTCAC
Source organism: Pithys albifrons albifrons (assembly GCF_047495875.1). Taxonomy (NCBI): domain Eukaryota; kingdom Metazoa; phylum Chordata; class Aves; order Passeriformes; family Thamnophilidae; genus Pithys; species Pithys albifrons. The sequence continues at coordinate 5,970,401 of NC_092466.1, read as the reverse complement.
TTTGAATCTTTTTAACTGCTCAGCAAGAGATCACCAGATCAGGTACCCTGAATTCATGGAATAATCAGGATGAATACATTCTGTAGCAGAGTTTCCCCTGAGGAATCAGATATCTTGGCATTGCAATTTCTGTTTGGGTTTGATCAGCCCAAATCCATCAATGTGGCTTCACCTGTTTTCAGATTTCAGAGCAGGTTGTTTGTAGGAAGTGCTGTTGGATTCCTTGTCCAGGCCTGTCTGTACTGACGAGTTGCAGATATTTATAAAACTCAAAAATCCGTCATATTTCACTGCATTTGTTTTGCAGCTCCTCACGCCTCTTCAGTGTTTTCCTCAGAGCTGTGCCTCCTGTAAACACAGAAGTGTATGTGCTCTGTATTTTAAAATATTCCGTTGTTTATTTGATTTTTCTGGATGTGCTTGGTTGTGTCTATTTTTTTCTCAGTTAAAAATCTGTTGCTGATCTTTCATTTATCCCAAAGATCCTTCACAGCATTGTGCTGGATAATCTGTATCTGGTGTCTTAGAAATCTATCTGAATTTAAGAAACCAAGCTGTGCTTAAATGAACAAACATTGCTATGAGTTTTAAAATAACTTTTAAGATGCTTTGAAGCAGCTGTGAGGGTTTCATTACTGAAAATTCCTTCCCTGTGTGATGCAGCTGCTCTCCAAATAGAACATCTTCCAAGGTGGCCAGTCCCATCCTATGAATTTTCATAGCTCTTTAGCTCTGGGCTACTGTGAGTGTCATTATTTTGTCTGGACACAATCACATATTTCTCAATATTTTATCCAAGTTGGCTTTGAATATTGCCAGTTCTCCGAAGGCTTCTGTCCTTAGCCCTGAGTTATTTTCTCTGTGCATCCAGTCTCATTACTAGTCTCATCTTGCTTTCTGTAGGTGGCAGCAAGTTTATTGTTCTGCTGATGCTCTTTAGTCTCTCTAAAAATGTTTGTTCCATACCTAACCCAGGGAATGTGCAAATAGGTGTTTTACTGCAGAGCAAATGCTCAGCAAACACATTGAGATCTGGGTATGACAGGAACAGGGGATTTTACTGGAATACGTATTCAGAGAACAGAATTGCTACAGATCCATTGCCTGAGAGAAATCACCGCCTTCTTTGGGTGGTTGTGGTGAGACAGAGCTCTTTGTGGCAAGGGAGATACATCCTATTCCAGAATTCTAACCTGAAATTCTCAGCACATGAGGGCCCTGGGACATCTGGTGGCCTCTGCAATGGCTCCTGCCAGGTCACTGCATAACCTCCAGAACAGCAAACAGAAGAGGACGGATGATGAGAAATAAGATGGGAGGATTACAGGGCAGAACAGGCAGCTGTGGACAAGGAATACCATCCACCTGGGCATTCTTTGCTGGTGAAATGGCTCTGGAGCAGCTGCACAATGCAGAGCAGCCCTAAAGCAACTCTAAGTTTCAAGTGGCCAAAGTTGTTCCCTGGGCTCTGCAATGTTCTGTATGTTCTGCCCTGCAAGTATTACTCAGTCTTCAAGAAGCTGTGAAGGTACAAACCTGTCTCTGGAGTAATGTGGTGAGAGATCTGTGTGATGAATAGTTGTACCCAATTACCCTTCCCATCACCATTTCAAAACATATTTATCCTCAAATGTCCACTGTTGGAAGTTGTGTCCTATTCAAAGGATCTTCTTATTCCATCCCAATCCCAGGTGAAAATATGTCCTCTTTCCTCAACCAAATTATTCCCATTGTTCCCAGACTCTACACACACTCCGTGCTCAGTTTTGGGCCTCTAACTACAAGAAAGATATTGAGGAGACTGAACTGGACAATGTACATGAAAAACTACAGAAAATATCAGTGTGAGCCAAGAGCAAGAAAGCTGAGCTGGGCAAACAACATTCAGGCAGCTTGAAAACTTTGGGTTTAATGTTGGTTTCTAAGTGGTGGCATGAAGGGTCTGACCTTCTGTACAGTTGAAAACAGCTCCTTAGGGATGTAAACTCAGATGAGAGAGAGCAGATTAGAATCATAGAATCATAGAATTGATTGGGTTGGAAAGGACCTCCGAGATCATCAAGTCCAACCCTTGGTCCAACTCCAGTCCCTTTACCAGATCATGGCACTCAGTGCCACGGCCAAGCTCAGTTTAAAAATCTCCAGGGATGGGGAATCCACCCCCTCTCTGGGCAGCCCATTTCCAATGCCTGATTACTCTCTCTGTAAAGAATTTTTTTCTGATATCCAACTTAAATTTCCCCTGGCAGAGCTTGAGCCCATCGTGCCCCCTTGTCTTATTGCTGAGTGCCTGGGAGAAGAGACCAACCCCCACCTGGCTATAACTTCCCTGCAGGTACTGTGCCAAGTGGTGGTGTGTGAGACTCAATTTGCACTTTTCTTATGAATGCTTCTGTGGTTCTTTACCACAGGTAATTATGTTTATGTTTTTTTCATCACACGTGTATTAATTTATGTTTTACTGTGAGGGTGGGCAGGCCCTGGCACAGGTTGGGCAGAGAAGCTGTGGCTGCCCCAGCCCTGGAAGTGTCCATTTTATATGTATTTGTTTCTGTGAAAACAGTTATTTTTTCTTGCATTTTGTCAACCTATTAGTCTGTGTGGCTCAAGACACAAAGCTCATACAGGATTTATTTGTTTTTTATCCATGCTTTAATTCCTGTTTTACACATTTATGCACTGGTATCCCAATATATGTCCCTAACCTGGGTATGTGGCACTAATCACACACTGCTTCCTTCATAATGTCTTGTCACATTAATTCTGCAAGAAAGAATTAATCCTATGGCATGAGAGAAAACTAGATATTACCTAATTTTTTATAGCTATTATCCAATTTTTTAACACCTGACTTTGCAAGCCAAAAAATTCTAAAGCGGAGTGACTTTTAATAGATATGATTTACTCCAGTTTTTTGTGTTAATAAAGTAGCTTAGAATAAATTTGGGTAGATCTCATATTCAGTATGCAGCATTACTATAAAATATGGGCAGTAGCTCTAAAGGCTGAGATATTTTTATTTCCAAATCCATATGCTCTGAAGGTGATGATCCAACCATCTTCATGCGAAAATATTCATCTTAACGAGGCAAGAATAAAGTGAAAATGGAATCATTAAACACCCTATTTGAGAGCAGAAAATCAATGGACTTGTGACAGTGTAGTCAAAATAATTTCACTGCAGTTTGTGCTTTTGATACTTTTCTGTAGTGCCAACATGCTCTTGCATTTATCTTTTTCTTGCAGTTTTCTGCCTTGAATTGTTACAATAACCTTGCACTTGGAGACAAGTTTGGGTGACACCATCACATCTGTAAAGGCAGAGAGTCCTTTCAAGCAACAGGTAAGCTCGTTTAGCTGTGCTCTTGTAGGTGTTCATGGAGTCACATCCACCAGGGCATTGCAGACCTGTCATGTCATGGATATTTTTAAGGATCCAGCTGTAAGATGCATCCATATTGTCCTCTGGACAAGTTAACTCTTTTTTATTTCCTTTGCCCCTAAACAGTGCAACTCCAGTTTCTGAAACTGTCAGGGTTTTAAGCAGTTCCCTGGTATCTGTCACTTTACTTTTAGCCTCTTGTGTTTTGGTATTTTCATCAGAATTGATGAGTATATAAAGTACAATAGTAGTGTATATTCTCTTGGTTATTTGTGAAGAGATTATACTATTTTGGTCCCTAAAACAAAGCTCTTGAACATCCCTAAGTTTTCAGCTTGACAATTATGCCTGTTCATTGCATATGGACTATTAATCTTGGCTTTATATCCTCCACATATTTTATCCAGATTTCTTTGGCAAATTAATCTCAGATGTCATCCTGCACTGCTGTTAACACTGCTGCGTGCCTGGGAGCTCAGGGGCTTTAATAAAACATACCTGTACTTGGCCTACTTCTTTCTTCCTTTGCTGACATTCATTAAAAACAACTCCACTGAACTCTGTAGCCTTAAATGTGGCCCAGAACAAGAAAGCAAATCAGTCCAACACATTTGCTGCATTCCTTCACATACTTTTCATTTTCAAAGTGATGGGCAAATATAACCAAGTAATTTAAATAAATATGGGAATGCTCAGAAAAGATGACTAGCTGTGTGAAATTATCTATTTTATTTTTTTGTACAAAACCAGGATTTTGTGTACTATTTCTCTCAGACACAAGTTTTGGAGAGGTTGTTTGAAGACACATTAGAGTCGTATTTTCTGTAGCAGGTGATGTGTCATTTGGGAAGATTGGGCTGTGGTGGGAGATCCAGGGGAGTGTTTCAGATATAAATCAATAGTTAAAACACCACTTTGGGTCTGCAGAGCTGAAATGTTGGATTTTGCATCTAGCAAAGTGCCAACAGCAGAGATCTCTGTTACCATCAGTATTACTGATCTGTGCAACCGTGAGGAAAGAACTGTGATACCAGGAGAGCAAAACAACTTAAACTACTGCAGATTAGGACCTGAAATGGGAGTAAGTGTTCAATTTAGCAAATGCTCTGAGGCTTGGCTACATCATTTCTGAAAACTTGAAGGAAAAATAGCACCAGAAGCTGGCAAACATCCTGGCAGTGAGATGAGGAAGTTTCAGCAGCAGGTATTGTTGCCCAGCCTGTCCAAGCTCAGAATAAAGCCACCCTCTCCCCTCGGCTGGTGAGGTGGGATGTGTGTGAGACACAGAAACAGCTGTGAGTGTGTCAGAGCATCCTTGAAGGAGTTTCTTGGGCTTCAGCACTTCCCCAGGAGGAGGATGAAGTATGACAAAGGTGGTTGGACAGAGGTCATTCCACTGTATAAGCTGTGCATGGACAGAGACACCTTTTGCAGGTGTGAAAAATCACAGGGAAATTTAGCTCTGCTGGGGAGGGAGCTGGTGACTCACCTCCTAAATTGGTGGAGATGAGGGAAACTTTCCAAAAGGAATGAGGAACAGCTCAAAGTCTTCCTATATTTCATCAGAACTTTAGCAATGAGCCTTGTGAGGCAAAACATATACCCCAACTTTGCATATATGCTGCATAAAAAGACTTTTTTGAAGTTGAAATAGATTTTTTTTCCATTTAAATGAGATTAATGCCAAAAAGTATATGATAGTGTGAGTTTTGAGGGATTTTCAAGTAGTTATTTTGCAAACATCTCCAGAATGTCAGTTTTAGAAAGCTGCAGATGAAAAATGAAAATTCCCACCTGCAATTCCTCAGGATAAAAAAGCCTTAAATGTACTTCTCTATTAGTTGAAGAAAGCAGAGTAAGGACCAGAGGTAATGTGAGATAGCAGAGGATTCCTGAAATTCATCTCAACATCTGATAAATCTTAGTGTTTGTCTTTAAATTGAAACACCAATGGACTTTGTGATTCAGAACCTCAGCATGTACTGGGGGTTGGCTCATCTTTTCCTGGGGTCTCTTTGCATCCTTTGTTTCACCCAGTGAATTTGCTGCAGAATAGAGAGCTTGGACCATGACTGTGCTGGGTACCTGGGTCTGGTCCCACTGAGGCTGAGACAGTTTGGTGACCAAACAACTTTTGGAGTTTGAGTCCAGAGCCTGTTATTGGCAGGCAGGAAAGTCCTGCCCGTACTGATGGAAATGCAGAACAGGCTTGGGTGGTTCCCAGGCCTGGAACACCAATGGCATTCCCAAGCATCCCTAGGGGAAGGAAAACTCAGTGCTTAGGAAACACTTACATTGCTGTTTAGTCTTGTCACTGAATCTACAAATAAATCTTGATAATGCCCTTCTGAGACTGTGCAGTTTTGAGGTTGGTTTGTCATTTATTAATACCTTCCCTTTCAGCAGAAATTATGACAGATGGAAAAGCAGTTGTAACAGAACTTGCTCTGATATTTAAATATATTAATATATCTCCACGAGACAGTCTGTATTCAGACACCTATTAGGTTTTGATTTATGAATTAGATGATAATTCATTTCATCAACGTTCAGTTATAGACCTGGCTGGTTTGTTGTAGTGAACAATGTTGTGTTCCTCATGCATCACAAAGCAACATCATTTATTTAGGACAGGTGTCTTGTCTAACCAACTAAAATACTACAGATCTTTGACTAGCCTGTAAAATGCCTTGAAAGTGGAAGTGTAGTCAGATTATTTTGCTGCAGAAGAAATGTACCAAGTTAAGTTCCAATTAGTTCAGTGTGCTGAGTAAACACATCAATCTGCATAAAATGTGAGTACAGATAGTGCCTCAAAGCTAATCCCAGATGCTTTATTAAGCAGCTCATTCTAAGTATGGGGGAGTCAAAGTACATTAAAAAGTCTCATTAAGTATCTTGATGAATTTGAGCCAACCACAGGACTTCATGGTTCTTTCTCAGTTTTCTTGCACTCTTTTCTGTAGGAGAAATGGACTTTACTCCTTGTGCCCAGGGGAAGTAAAGTCAGGTCAGAGAGCCAGTGAGTGATGGATAGAGCTTGGCATCCCTTTTTCAAGTAATTTTTAAATTGGAAATATTTGCTAATGTTTCACAGAGGGACAAAGAACGTTAATCTCTGAATCATTTGCAGAACAAGAATTCAGAAAAAATGCATTTAATTTGACAATTGAGACTTTTTTTAAGATTTCATAATGTTTCACATTGATTTCAACTACTTAACTTGTATGTAGCAAGAATAATTGGAAAAACTGCCACAAAATGTCAAGAAGGTATTTTCAAACCAGAAAGGGCAAATCATGCAAACCCCTTTTTTGTTTGTTTGTTTGTTTTAAAAACTTGATCCATTGCAGCAATAAATCTTTGCTACTTTCTGAGCTATGAATTCTCCTCCATAATGGTCTGAGTAATAGTCATGGTAGTGGGTTTGACTCAACTCCCTTGGTATAAATAGGAATTATTCTACAAACTTGAAACAGATTGCAGAACAACAAGAGGTGAACTGGGTTTGGTTGTGTAGTTTTTGGTTTGTTTTGGTTTTTTTTTCCCTGAATAATATAGATTAACCACTTTTAATCCCAAGGATACTTCCTGGTAACTTTTTTTGGTGGATGGACTGGGGAGGTCGAACTGCTTTTTATGGTAGAGTCTAATTTTAATTGTTGAACAGCATTTTTACATCCTATAGCTATAGGAGCAAAGGTGGGCAACCCACCCTACATGTATGCCAGGTGTGTACACTGTTCTTTATTTTGTCTCCTTGAAGCTCCAGAGGGGGCAGGTCTGTAACTTTATTCTTGCTAAGCTGGAGATAGAAATGATGAGTGAGAATAGAAACTTCTCTCTCCTGGTGTGCTGTGGGTGCCAGAAGCAGCTACTCTGAGCAGGTTGTCCCTGACTGCTCCTTTGGGCATCCTCCAGCTTGCTGTTTCTGGGGAAGATTTTGCATCAGGTAACCCCAAATAGCCAGACAATGATGTCTGTCTGAGCATGTTCTTTTTTTTTTTTTTTTTTTTTTTTTTTTCCACTGTTAATGCTCCTGGGGAGCCAATTTCTTACCTCTCTCTTGGTTGAGAGATTCAATTTCTTCTTGTTCCTGCTACCTGAAGTGAGACAAACCAGGCAGCCCCTCCCCACCTGGCTTTCACAGACTGGGTGTGTAATTGCTGCTTCCATGTCTGTTCTCTGGCTTCTTTGGAAAGAAACTTTGGATCATTCTGCTTGGGAGGCAGCAAAGTCAAAGCTTCTGCCTGTTCTGTGTACTTTGTGTGCTTTCCTATGGCCAAGTCTGATGGATAGAACTTCACCTGTTATCTGCCTGGGAGCTGCATGGAAGGAGGGATGCCCTGTCCCACCACTTAGTAAAAAAAAGGCCAAAAAGATGGTCTGAAATATCCTTTTCCCTGTATAAACACCCAGCTGAGTCTCAGCCTCCTTATCTCTCATACAGAACAGGCTCTATAAGTGTCATAGAGGGAAACAGTCACTTTAATCATGACTATCTGAAGATGGATGACATTAATAATCCTGGGGGTGGGAGATGCTGTGCCACAGTGTGGGCTTTTAAAAGCAGCTGGGGCTGAGTACAAAGAGATCAAGTTTCAAGGTTTCAAAAGTTTTCTGCAGATTAAGCAATGCCAAGTGAAAAATAAAGCAATTTTTACCAAGGAAACACTAAGTGTTTTCTGGCAGCTTGGCATGTTCTGGGTTATCTCTAGGTAGGGCAAATTTGCCAGAATTCCAGCAGTCAGAAGTTGTTCTAGAAATCTAAGTCAGTATAAAGATTAAGATTTTTCTTTTTTTTCAGGTGGTTTCTGTTGGCATTCACAAGATTAGATATTCATTATTCCTGACCCGGTGCTTCTGTAGCATGTCCTTACAGAGAGAAGTGGGGAACATTATGTTTTTAGTGGATGTTCTTGAAGTTGCTCTTTACTAAAAAAGAAGTTCATGTGATGCTGGTTAAGCAGTGAACAGTTTGCATGAAAGGCATCAGGTCAAAATTCCTGAGGAGAAAGTTTCAAAGGTTTGAACTGATTAATACATGAATTTAGAGCCCCAGAGCTGTGTCAAACTAGATGAGAATCAGAGATTGCTCAACAACCCCAAAGCAATATATGTTTGAGATTATTGAAGAGCAGCAGGAAACGTTCAATACAGAGAAGCTGAGGCAATGTAAGGGATTAATAACGAACTGTTTGAAAGGTGAAGCTGTGGTAATTCCATTCTCTGTATCCACTTCACCCAGTCACAGTCTGAGTGCTCTTAGCTGGCAGTGATTTCATGCTCCTCTGTCGTTTTGCTGGTGGCAATTTTCTCACTGCTGTGTGATCACACAATGACTGTACTCGTGTGGGGGAAAAGATGATTTAAAAAAGTTACAGTACCTCATAGTCTTAATTAGTTTGGAGTTATCATTAATTGGCTTACTTTGAAGTAGTGCTTTTCAACAGATTTCAATTAACATACTAACAGTTTCAACTACTTTTCCTCCTCTTTGTTTTATCTCATCCTTTTATGATCACTTAGTTTCATGAACACTGATTCATTTCTCAGGTTTCCATGGGGCCATAATCATATCATACAGCCCACCTTTTTTCTCACCTTGCTTTCTGTTCTCTCAAAACCAATTTTAATCTTCATCCCTCAGTGCTTCAAAGCATGGGGCTTGAAAAGATTTTAAAAAAAAAATCTGGGTGGAGGGGAGGTGAGCTAAAAAAAATGATCCATCCACAGGCAATTATAGAGCAAGGTTTGGGAAACTTTCAAATTTTTTTTGCAATTTTTTAAAGGGAAAAATTAAGGAAGAACAGGAGTGAGCATCAGGCACAAGGTGTCAGGGATCCTTATCAGGTAAACAGTGAGACACCTTCTCACAGAGAAATTCAGACTAAGCTCTAACACCAGTGTGAGAAAACACAAATACCATGAATTGCCAGTTACAGCCCATATGGGTCTATCCTTGTGAATCTGAAAGTACTGAATTAATTTCAAATTAAAGATTAAATTAATTCCCTATGTCCTGACATAAGTTTAAGGAGCAGAAACAATGAAAGTTTCTGCAAAAGCTGTATTGTCTCTAGAAAAGAACTTCATCTCTAAGGGGAAGGTGCCAGAATATCCCTGAGGATGGGCCAGGGGTTTAGTAACTAACATTGAAGTTTGGAAGCAAAACCACCTTATTTTCTTGGTGTCTCTGGGGAGATGAGGTACAAGATTTGTTGCCTTCATTTCCACACACTGTCAGTTGTATGTGCAATTAGATGGCCTTGTCTACTTCTATCTGATCTTGAGTAAAACTGGTGGAAGTTTCACCGGTGTTTACAATGAATTTAAAACAGACACTAAATCCCAGTGAAGCCTTAAAGTTTTAAAACACATTAGCTGTTTCCTCTGAAAATCAGAGAAATGGATTCTGTCACTTGGTATAATCTTTTTCATCTGTTTTTTTTTATTTTTTGATGCAATATTTTGGTCTGTTTTTCACACAGTGTAGTAGATAATGGGTGGCCCTGAAGTTGTTTTAGTCACAAAGAAGTAAACACCTTTTTGCAGAAATATTTCAGAATAGTTTTGCTGACTGACTCAGTGAATTCTGAGTAGACCCAGTGGATTGGGTACACATATGTATGTGTATATATATAAAAAATCAATATGGGTAATAAATAAGCACTGCATGCAAAACTGAAGCTGATTTAGAAATAGAAGTGAGACCCTACTAATGAAAAATATTGAAATTAGAAACAGATTCAGCTTTTAGTTTCAAGTAGTTTGACTTTTATACAGTTCATCATCATGGTGACTGTGTATTGCCTTTGAATTAGGGCTGTAGGTTATATTAAAACAATTCAAAGTGAAAGGGGCAATAGAATTCCAGTAACATCACACTCATCTCATGAATGCACCTGGTCTTGGAAGGGCAGCAACTTTTAGAAGTCTGATGCAAAGAGAGTTTATATTCTGATATTCATCAGGATCTTGTGAGATTCTCTGCAGGTTCAGTGCTAATTTTGGTTGGCTGGGTTTGTTTGTTTTGTGTGTGTGTTTTGTTTTTGTTTGTCCCCCCCCCCCCCCCCCCCCCCCCCCCCCGTGGTCTTTTTTGGTGGATTTGTAATGTATTTTTTTTCTTTAATTTATAGAAGCCAGAGACAGATTTTACATAAAATGTAAATTCTTCCCATGACCGAGGGGTTCCACCAAAGAAACTCTCACTAAAGTTTAGGCCCCAACTCTCCTCTAAGAAGGTCTGAGCTAAGGAAATGTGGCAAACAGCTGTGTAAGTCTCATTGGTGTCCACTGCATCTTTGCCTTCAGATTTGCTTGTGGACTCAGATGTTCTGTATCTGCATGAGAAAGAAAGTTTCAGGAATTACCTTCAAGAGAAAACTGTAGGGTCAGGAGAGAGGAAATAAATGGCCAACTGAGTTGGAAGAACTTAAAGAAGAAACACTGATTTGTGTTTCAGCCCAGGTAAAGACATTTTCTTCATGAATAATGTTTTCTTAGGAACTTCATAAAATGGACAGGCCAGGACAGCACCAGCTGAATATTGAAATAGTAAAGTCCATGCTGTAAAGTGGGGGAGGTGGGATGAGATAAGAATCATAGGCAGGTAGTGACCGATACAGAAAACACAAGGACAGCACAAACAGAAGGTTAAAGAGCTTTTCAAATACAAGAGTTATACTTTGGCTGCACAAATGGTATTAATGCATTGCCTCTGTTTAGGCTTCCAGATAAGTTAAAGTCATATGAAATCTAAGCTAACAAGACCAACTACTAATTAGAACAACTGTGGAAGCCTCTTTAGGGAGAGCAGAAAGAAAGAAACCCGTGATTAGCTCATGAAATGTAACAGCAAAGCTGAAATGCAAGAAGGTGGCCCAGATGGAGAGTTGTTTTTTCCCCGTGTGTTGCATCTGGTGCTGCAGAGACACATCAAGGCAAAATGTGGGGAATTAAAATCAAGCATTTGTGTTGCAGCCTGCACGATCTGATTGCCAAGACTGATTAGGGATTAAATCCTTCTGACAACTGAACCACTTAATAACAGAGGTTTCATAAGGTGGAAGGCTCCAGGGCTCTGGAACAATTAGGTTTTTAGTGGAAAAAAAACCCACACAAAAAGAAAAAAAAAGTAAAAAGCACTGAGAAGTACCAGTTATTCATTGCAGGTAATTTATTTTTCTTTTGCTTATTTGAAAACTTACCTTCCTGTAAGAATTTAGCACTGACTTAATGAAGAACATGGAGGGGAAGAAAGAAGGAGGTGGGCAGGTAACAGGGAGTACATTGAATTTTGAGTGGCTTCAAAGTACACGGAAATTCTTACACTGAGAAAAGTTTTGCCATTTTTTAGTGATTGTTGGAAGCAGCTCAGAGGTGGATTTTGGAACAGATGATGCTTAGAAAAAGTTGACATCTACCAAACTCTGAACCCATCTCTGAAAAATTTCTTGAAAGAACAGTTTGGGTTCAAATTCACAACTAGACCCTCTCAGGTTGGAACTAAGTGTGATAACTCACAACAGTTTCTCCTTTTTAAAGATTCCTTGAACTTCTTACTCTTCCTCTCAGAAAGTTATGCAGAGAAAATCAGAAGAAACAGCAGGAAATTGCTTTTCCAATGGGAAATGGGACAGAGGAAGTCAGGCTATACAACTATTGGCAGATTTCTGCAGCTCTACAGTTTCTATCATGCCTGTTTGTCAGTGTTTTCTCAGCTTATTTTTCCCTTAGGTCCTATTAAGTCTGAGCTAATTAATCCAGAATTATGCCAGCATTGCCAAAATAAAGCGATTGTTTAGCATAACAAAGCTGATAATTAGTATAACAGTGGAGATAATGTCAACATCAGCAGCAGTGAATCCCTCTGTGGGATGTACAACCAAATTGGGATTATCTGGAGACACTTTCCTTCACAATGTTATCCTGACTATCTCTGCTACCTTGGAGCTCTTCTGGTGGCAAGTTCTTCCTGTCTTGAACAACCCCAAGTTCTTCAGGTCTGTAACCACAAGAGCTTTCCTTGAGCAAGCTTGGCCAGCTACAATAATCGGTTCAAGAGGCACCATGAGGGGTTGATGGGACTGATGCCTTCTAGAACCTCTGCAGCCAAATTCTTCCTCTTCAGCTCCAAAGTCTCTTGATGGCATTGGTAAAATCTGGGCAGGATTAACAGATGGGTAGATGTTTTCCAGAAGTGGAGCTGGGACAGGGGTTTGGTATCTCTGTGTGTGTGAAATCCCTCACACTTGACTCATGTCTCAAGGTACATGCAAGAGCCCAAATGCTAATTATTGAACACAAACTGATGTTTCCACGGCATAAGCAACTAAACCCAAATCACCCAGGAAGTACCAGCTGAGAGTATCTCAGTGGGGTGGATACAAGAGCCCTTGAGGGTCACATACCTGATGTCTACTGTAAGAAAAGCTCAGGGACCAAAAATTTTGGGCTTCCCAGCACTTAGATTTTTTTTTTCTGCATTCTCTGTATTGTCTGTGGTCTGACCTGGAGGGAATTTTACTTTCCTTCACTATTTAATATTTGAGTGTCTGGCTTTTTCAGTTGAACATGACTTTTAGTTAGTAAATATATCACAAATTTCCTCCTGGACTGGCTGAAACTTGGCTTGCCCTGGGTTAATTGTTTGCTATTTCCCAAGACATGAAATATAATTTACTAATTAATTTTATAATGAAAATTGCCAAGAGGATCTCATGTCATTAATTATTTACTGGTATAAGTATTTTCTGTGCAAATGAGGGAGGTGATGTAAAAAATTTAGTTCCTCTGATCCACATATCAGGTTGGAGAACTTGAGGGGACAAACTCTTTTTTGCCATCTTCTTTCTTAGCAGCTGAAGGATGCCAACATCTTCATCTCTGAGATTTCTGGGATCTCACATCCCACAGAGGACATGAAAACTCTCTTAGAGATTTCCATGCCACAGCTGGATAGTGATAGAGAATAGGAAATTTTTCCAAGAGTAAGGCAAATGAAATAGATTGCCCAGGGAATTGGGCACTTTCTGTTAGCTGAGGTGTGACAAACTTGTAAATTCTTTATTCAGTTCAAATGATCAGCCATTACACACAATTCCAAAAGCTGAAACAGTCAGTAGCAGCATCATCAGCTGGCATAAATCTGGGGAGTCCATTGTGTCCTCAGAATTTCAGACAAGCCTGTCCTTAGAATTAATTTAACTTTCTGCTCATTGCAGTTATTTTCACACCCCTTAGTCCACCTACAAATCTCATGCTTGGCAGCGTAAAGGAATGGAGAAAGTAAATATAAAGTTTCTGTAACTCATGGCTGGGAAGTTAAACTGGCAAACAAGCAAAGTGACACTGTAGAAATTGTGGGTTTGGGAAAAGCAGCGTGTTGTTATCAGGGAACAAGAATGAGGATCAGACAACTTGCATCTTAGTCACAAAAGTTCCTTTGACTTGCTGCTTGGTGTTGGATAAATCATTTTACTGCTTTCATGCTGTTCCTACTCGCACTTTTTGCCTGTTTGTTTACAGTGCTGCCTGGGACTGTCTCTGCTTTGCACAGCAGAGCCTTAGCCTGAAGCTGGAATTCCTGAGTTTCATTGGAAATGATAAATATTTATTGCAGTGAGGACAACCTCTTGCTGTGCAAGTACACAGAGCCAAGCACAAGGCATCCCATTAGCCTGAACACTGCTTCAATTTAATGACAACATTAACCATTAAATGTCCCACCTCAAAATGACATTCCCCAGGCAATGTACCCACCCAGAGAAACACTCACACTAAACACTGTCCCTGCCACGGATTTTGCAAATGTGCTTTAGAAAATCACTTGCTAAAGCTGAACCACACAGGGGAAAATTATTTTCTTGCCAGTTGAAGGTATGAGTGACAGGGCACCGAATAAGAGAGCACAGACAACTGGAGTCACTGCAGTGTTTGCTCTGAACTGCAGCACAGCTCAAGGTCTCATCAGGTAAATATGACAAAGGCAGGACCTGGCTGACTGTCATTTCAAGTTTCTCACTAGTAAAGCCTTTTAATCTCTAAAGAAGCAGCACAAACCAGAGACACCCAGCTGGGGGTGCACAGGTGAAAATGTCCTGTGAAGACCAAGTTTTTTCTGGAACAGAGATGGCCAGCACAGTTCCCATTCCCAGTGAGCTGTCCATTCTTTTATATATTTCTGTAAATAAAAGGGATCCTTTTATCTATAATTTATATTTAACTAAAGCACATAAAAATTATTTGTTTCAACTTTATAAGTACTGCAAGAATAATGTGCTGTTGTTCACTGCACCTCTTCCATTATTGATATTTCTAGGGCAGATTGTGCCACCCAGCAAAATTTACTTAAACTAACCCAATAGCATCAAACAAACCTCAAAAATAAGCCAACAACATCAAACAGAACCTCAGAAATAAGTGAAAACTTTTAAAGTTTCAGTCAGTAGCAGAACTGGGATGTGATCCAAGAGGCTTGTGGCCATGGCTTTAATGTCAGTCAGGGCTGTACATGTGGAAACAACTGTACTTTATAAAACACAGGGTGATGCACAGAGCTGAAAACAGTTTCAAAATACACACACATTGCACAATATTTGACATTCTACCTTCCAGTCTGATTGCAGGAATTTTTCAGTGAAAAGCTCAGCTCATTATTGTGAACAAGGGGCTGAATTTTTTTTCTTTCAGATTCGTATCAGTTTGATTTTTCCTGAATTTGGGGGATTATCAATGGTTACAGGAAAACATCCCAACTTCTGCTGCAAGACAAGGTGCAGCAGTGGAAAGATTCACTTCATCCAGCACTGCATTTGTTAGTGTAAGACTTATTAATAGAGTCATTAAGAAAACACAAATCTGAAGGATTTCTTTTGTTCTTGAAATTTGAAACCTTAGAAAT
Source organism: Pithys albifrons albifrons (assembly GCF_047495875.1). NCBI lineage: Eukaryota > Metazoa > Chordata > Aves > Passeriformes > Thamnophilidae > Pithys > Pithys albifrons. The sequence goes on along the minus strand of NC_092466.1, from coordinate 5,955,114 downwards.
AAGTTAACAATCCATTTTTTTGCCATCACTCTTGCCATTAGCACTGAAACAGTGGGCTCAGTTTGTTCGGATAATTTCTTTTAGTTCCACAGTTTTAAAAGTCAACCATAAATTGATAAGCACTGTCAGAATCCACAATGTGAGGCATTTTGGGTTTATTGGCCAGCAAACCAACAGACAATAGCGTGATACACAGTAGCCTCTAAAACTAAAATAGTGCTGAACAGGCACTAAATGATGTAAAATCAACTACACAACCAGATGGCAAGTCATTAGTGTGAAAAAACTCCATCCTTAGAGCTGCTTAAAAGTTCTTTTTCTCACATAAAAAACCTGACTTGCAATAAAAAAAAAAAAGTCTGATTTCCCAGGAAAGAGAATTTTAAAATCGTTCTTCATGAAATATCACCTTTTTACTTTTTTCACACAAAACAGACAAAATTTCAAGAAAAAAAATTGTGAATTCTGAGGCAGTCGTGAAGACCTCAGGGAACAGAACTCCCAAAGTGAGCACAATTCATGCTGTTGAGATACTGAGAAATAGAGAAGCGCCTCTTAGTCCTGTGCAGGAATTTGGATGCTTTGACACATATTTTAGCAGCCAAATGAAGCAATTAGAATGGTTTGTGTTTCCCAGGCTGTGATTCTCAGCTCTCCCAGTGCATTCCTGGGCAGGGCAGGGAGCCTCTGCCTCCCAGCTCTGCTCTGCCTGGAGCTGAGCCCGAGCCAGGGGGCACCAAGGGCAACAGAAATTGTATTTCCAGGAAAATACACTGCAATATTGAGCACGTTGGCTGCATGAGAAGCAAGGTGAGGACTAAAGCAACCACTCCAGGTAATTAGAACTGTGTGCTGGAGAGAGGGGGAAGTGATCAGCAGATGGTATTTTGCTTATTAGTTCTTCCAGACTGCAAAGCTTTGCCCTCAGGTGGGTCCCCTCTGACTGCACAGCCCAGTGAGAGTGACAGTCACTGGACACTTCCACAGCAGGCAGCAGGGAAAAGGCCAGGGAATAAAGAAAGACACTTCTGCAGTAACACTGTTCTTGTTCTCAGAGATAATCACCTTTCTACGCCCCAGAAAATGTGACAGAAATATTCTGTGGGAGATTCCTCCAGCTCCCTATGGATATGGGCATCTCCCGTGCTTTTAGTTGCATCTCTTGCCATGCACAAAATGGAAAGCTCCATCCTTGAAAAGGACAAGAATTTAAACTGAGTGTTGGATGTTGCAAAGGGAATTATTTATAACGCTGAGATTAGCTCAGTTGGTTAAAACTTGTTTGTAATAATGCCAAGGTCATGGGTTCAATCCCCTGTGTGGGCCATTGGCTTCAGAGTTGGACTCGATGATCCTTGTGGGTCCCTTCCAACTCAGAACAGTCTGTGATTCTGTGATATGCATGTTTTTCATGCCTGAAATAAATGAACACAATTAAGGTATTTGTTTTGAAAAGGAAAAAGCCAACAAAACTCACCCCACAATGGTTTCTTGAAGCTTTGTTTGAAAGGTATCAGGGTATTTTTAATCCAGTGAAACTCCCAACCCTTGTTACTGTCAGGGAGGTTTTATGATGATTGCTCTGTGACTTTTTCTGGCTTAGCTGCCTTAAAGCCTTTCTGCCAACAGAGCAGTTAGAAACAAATACATTTAGCCTTGCATTAAATGAGTTTCCTTCAGAGTAATGCTTTCTCTGGCTAATCCCCTCCACAAGCACCATAAAATTGGTGGTGTATATTACACCTTCCCACATATTGTTAATAAATCCATAGTCAAGACCGGAGGCTATGAAAGAAGAAAAGAATGTTGTTAACAAGTAGAATATGTTTTGTATTGTGGGGGGTCATTTTTAGTTGAGGTTTTTGGGCCATATACAGATGTGTTAGGACCAAACAGCTTAGTTAGTGCTCAGCAAGGTTGGTGTGAAGATAATGACATTGAGCATTTGGGCAAAGAAGAGACAAGTGATGGGGATGGGGGAATAATCAGAAACTATCCTGGAATAAAAAGCCAAGAATTCACTCCAAACAGATCTGAACACAGTTCACAGTCCAACCTGTAATATTAAGGAAGATCCCAGCCCGTTCTCTTTGTTAGAAATATATAAAAGTACATAGATATAAAACTAGATTAAATAAAATAGAGGAGTGGAAAAAAAACTACAGATGGATTAATGGCTTTTTGTTCAGCATTTCATTGAACTGCCCTCACACCCAAGGGAAGGAGATCCCTGCACTGTGGGTTTTCAATATTCATCTTGCTGGAACATACCAATTTCTTTTAATAGTTTTTTTTTCTGAATTATAATGCTAATAATGTACAGGTAGCTACACTTAAATGTCTTGCTTGTAGATGGAATAAGGTAAAAGTAGGTTATTTTTACTAAAAAGTCATGAAATTTGCTCTGTGGTGCTTTGTCTCATGCTGGGAGTATCAATCACATCTTCATTTGATGTTTTTATGCAACTATTTGCAGTATCACATCAAAAATAATCAAGTGTCTGATCAAATGAAAGATCCAAAGGAAAGAAGTGATGTGATACAGGACTTTGATTTAAAGGCAATAGAGACTATATGAACAAAATTGCATGACTGTGACTAAGGCTCTAGAAATTTCTGCAGAAAAGTGGGAGTTTTGAATGTTTTCCATCCCACTATTCTGGAATCAGAAGCCTGGAGCAGGACTCTGCATTAAGAACAGGAAATATTTTATTATACTTCTGTTTAGAAGTGCATATTGGAGGAGGAAACTTAAAGAAGCAAATGAAATACATAAATACATTATTAAAGAAACTGAGGAAGAAGGGATTGGACCCAAACCTGTCATTTGGGTTGAATATTGGAATTACTCTTCACAGTACTCAGTTTTAAAGTTACATTCTATTATGTCCCATGACTTTGTGTAAAAAATCTTTGCATATGGCCTCAGATTATTATCACACAATAGTTCATGACTTATAAAAGTTCTCTAATGTCATATAATAGGCATAATGTGAGAATTAAATAGTATCCTCATTATATACTTTTACATCAGCTCTGAAATGAAGACATGCCAGGAAGAGAAAAAAAAAGCAGTGAAAAGGGATATGACAACAACTTATGTTAATTCAGTATTATTTTCTAATTAATTGATTATCTCTTTGTAGGACCTTGTCACACCATATTGTCTTCAGTTTATCTTTGTTATTTTTCTGTAACCCTCAGAATCTTATATGGGTATGAAAATTACATCCCATTTAGAAGGAAGACATTTCAAATAATCCAACTGTTGCAGTATTGTGGGAGGAAGATGAGAGATGTTGGGACTTCAGAGGGAAATGTCTTCACAAGCCAGAGAGTAAATGTCCCTTTTCAGCATTTGAGAATTGTATTTACCTGGCAGTGATTGCAATCTCCCAAAATACAATTTCTTGTGATGACATTGCAATTTGAGGGCTGAATTTTCCTCAGCACTCACCTTAGAGAATTCTGTCACCTCTGCACTCTGCAAAACTATTTCTTTTCAGTGTTTTTCAATCAGATCCCATAATCATCATTAAAGTTTGTGGTGATGTGGTTTTTTATAAACAGGAATAGCTCAGAATTTTCTGATATAATTCCTAAGATGACCTAGATTTTTAAAACAGCCAAAGTTGAAATATCTGAACTTTCTTTGTGTATCTGGGAGTGAATATTATGATGGTCAAACTGATGAGGATAAGTCAAAGACCTGTAGTCACATATATGAGGATATAAAAGAATGGTTCATTAGAATCCCAGTGAGCAACAGGATTTCCAGGGTAGCTTTCCATGTCGATATAATATAAATTGGGATTTGTTTGGCTTCACTGCTATGAAGAAAACTAGTAAAACAATATGCCATATGAAAAAAATGAGGCAGAATTTTATACTAGGATTGCAACCTTTACCCAGTCCCTCTATTAGCAGATCAGGATAACAAGTGTATTGTGATTAATAACCAGAAAAGAAGTTTCTGGGGATTAGGTCCTTCACAAATCTAAATTGCTCTATGCAGCAGGCTTCACATAATACTATTTTGATCCACATCTACAGGAGCCATAAAATACCTTCAGTTCATTGCCTTTTGTGAAATAATCCTGATTTATACTGGCTGAGAATATTTCTTTGCATTGTTGGAACTTCTACTGCAGAGTTTCATTGCACCAGCCATGAAAAACCAAGGAGCAGCAGCCCAGGCTTTTCTGGAGTTGTGTCAGAGGTGTAACAGTTCATGTAATGAATTTTGGCATGGATTGAGCCATGCATTCTGTTTGCAGCTGGGGCAGCATTTTGGGGCTGCTCATGTTCAGCAAAGACAGACCCAGCTGCTGGAAATCAGTACCACAGTTTTTAGAAAACTTCTAGAAAACTTGTTTCTCATTCTGGCTGTCCATCAGGGCTCGCTTTTCCTGAAGGGAATAGGAAAATGTATGCAGAATAATAAGGAAAAGGGTCACTTTTTATTTCAGAGCTTTTGTGGGCTGTGAGGAAAAAAAAGGCAGCATATTCTTGGCCTTTTTTAGTGTCACTGCACTTTCCAAAGTGAACTTCATGCCTCACACTCCTGCAGTGCTATATGATCCATAAGAAGGGACACATGAGCCCAGAATTCATACTGTTTACCTCCTTGTAAAACCAGATCCACTCCTTTTCCATTCCTAAGCCAGCAGGTGTGTGCCCATTAAACTCACTGCTCTGTGGGACTGTTCCCAGGGCTTGGGCTCTCCCATTCTGCTGGTGCCTTGTCCTTGCTGCTTCTCACACAGCCACAGTCTCCAGCCAGAGCAACCACTGGAGAACCCCTGCAGGTTTCCAGGATGAGAGAGAGGGTGACTCCCCTTCATGTTCTCGAGCATGAGCAGAAGATCCATTTGAGTGATACAAGATGGAAATGCTCTAAATCTGTTCCCCTCAGTTATTCTGCCACTATTAAGCATTCTTTGGTATTGAGCATCATTCTCTCCTGCACTAACTCTTTTGTGCAGCCAATATTCTTATTCCTTCCCTGAATCAATGGTAGGAGTAAACACAAGACCTATCTTCATCTTCCAAGCTCTTCAAGGGCTTGAATCCTTTTGATTATTTTTTAATCTCCCTTGACTGTTCTCAGCACAAAACACAGCAGTCTTTTAAGGTATTTGATTTAACACATGCTAAGAAATGAACTTTAGTAGCCAAACTCTATAAAGGGAATGGCAGATAAAGTGAAATCTGTGTTGTCTTAAGGTAATTACCAAGTACTAGTGAAGTCTTATAAATGTAGTTAAATCAAAACTCAGTTTTTAAGAACTTCTTTAGAGACCAGAGATATGTGAATTGGCACATCTTGGTTTTTCTTTTAACTCACAACTCATATTTGACTCTTTATAACAAACCAGAGATTTTATTCTGGGATGGATGTTCTTTGCATGGTCCTTGTGTACTCCATTATGTGGCTCTTTCATAATTATAAGGATTTATCTACTCTCAGAATCCTTCCAAAGCAGCTCTTCAGGCATAGTTCCAGCATAGGATATACTAAATAGGAAAAAGACATTTTAAAGCTCAATTAGAGAGCCTAGCATGGTAATTATTCTTGCCTAGCTATTTTGGTAAACTTCCAAATGCAGACAATTCCTAAGAGTTCAATTAAATACAGCCAGTGAATACATTTATTGAAGTAGCTCCATTATAGTAAAGACTGAATACTTTTTTTTTTTATTTTAAATGCTCCATTAAAATAATCATGGTTGTTACTTTTCAGAGCTGTATCTGTCTTGCTTTATTTCTTATCTGTCAGCCAGATTCCCTCTGAATTACTCTGGCCCTTCAGTATGGGCAGCAAGGCTGCTGCAATGCCAGCTAGAAGGAGGATGAGATGTACCTGGTTTCAAGACAGGAGGTTTGTGGCCCAACAATTACTGGCTGTGTGGGGAAATAAAACTGGTTCCCTGGGAGGTGTGGGGCACTGGCTCAGGGCTCAGCTCCAAAGCCTCAGCTCAGTCACTGCCTTTCTCTCTTTCACCTGGATTTCTCCTTTAGGATTCTTGTTCACAAGTCTTCCCAAAGATTAGTTGCCCTGAAATTCTTGTGCAGTGTGTGAGACAAAAAACAAATACACATATCTCTACAGGGTCAGTAAAATCAGATTAGAAATGTCTTGTTAAATTGAGAAAGGTTGTTACAATTTAGGGAAACAATTTGCTGTTGACTCACACTAAGTCTTTTTCAGACACACAAATCACACTCACTGAAAGAGGATGAAGCAAGAGATTGTAGGGGATGCAATCATGGTTATAAAAGACTTCTGAGACTCTTAGATATCTTTTGTAATCTTGAAGTTTACCTTGACAGGTTTTCAGTTTTGGGTCGTGACTGCATTTGTATCAACAGTGGATTCACCACTTTGGGGATAACAGTTTTCCTTTAAAAATATCAGAAAGAAATTTTACTCTAAACAGGCACATTTTGACTCTTCATTTGTCAATTTCTAAACTATAAGATTGCTTTAAAATGAAAAAAGAATCATTTAATCTAAAAAGGACTGAAACAGAGATCTTAGATTTTTTAAAAGTTTTATTACAATTTAAATTAATCATCTGAAGAAATGGAAAGAATTTCCAAAAAAAATTAGCTTCACTTTGAATTATACTAAAAAACCCATAAAACTTAACAAAATGTTCTAAAACTGTCACTCAGTGCTGTCACTTGGGCTCAACATTTGTTTTGCCTGGAGGCTGGTGCTGGGAGGGAATGTTGCCTCAGCCCTGATCCTCCTGCAGATGTGACTGGGATGATGAGTGCAAGACAATTCCCTCTCTAACAGGGCCAAAGGTAAAGGATGTGCAAGGCAGAACCGTGTATGGCACTATATTTGGAGAGTCACAGTCAGTAAAACACAGTGTACCCTCTGCAGATGTGTGGGTGATACCAGAGGAGGAGGAGGAACAATTGCCCAAAGGCTGAGATTCAGTTCAGGAGGGACTTGAACACTGGGACAATGAGAACGTTGGGAAACTGAACCCAAATGTTTAGTGGGGGGGATGAACAATGCCGTGCATCAGTACAGGGTGGGAATAGACCTGCTGGAGAAGACCTGGCCTTTCTGGTGTGTGTCCTCACTGCAAACATCACAGACTGCAGGTGGGCTGTGCCAGGAGGAGCACGGCAAGACTGGCAGGAGTTGTGGTCCTTCAGCAACCAACAATGGTGAGACTGTGTGTGAAGAACTGAGGCCAATTAAAGAAGGGTGTCAAGAAACCAGGAAGGGCATAACTGGGGAGTAAAGGATGGTCAAGGACCTGGAGACCAGGTACTGAACCTGAAGAAGAGATTTGGTAAGCTAAGAGCAGCCTTCAACTTCTTGCCAGGGAGTGCCAAAGGCAATGGAACCAAACCCTTCTGTGGTGGATGGAACAGCACAGGGCAATGGCACTACATTGCAGTTTGGGAGGTTCAGAACAGACATTTTGGAAAAACCTTTTCACTAGTGGGGTGGTGCAGTTTCAAACCAAACTTTTCTAGGAAGGTTGTGGAATCTGCCATACATGGAGATATTTTGGATGTGGGTTGACAAAGCCATGGTGGACACCATTTTTTCTTTGCAACAATCCCATTTCTACTGGATGGTTGGACCGAAAGATGTTCAGAGATCCCTTCTAATCCATATTTTGTTGATCAGTGCATTTCATGCCATGAATACCTTCTCCAGAGGGCTGGTCTCTGCTGGACTTTTCATTATACTCACTGCTCATAAGTTTTCTCTAACTCCTCCACATTGTCAGATACTGTTTAGTTTACCAATATTATTTTAATGGCTGTATGTTACTTAATTAGTAATGTACTATTGACTTTAGTGTGTTCATATATAGCCATATTCAGAATTCATAATGTCACTGCCAACACTATTTCTGTCATAGCTGCATTTTAATTACAGCCATCACTCTTATCCCAGTTTTAAACATTTAGATTTTCGTGGGTCATTTAAAGACTCACAGACCTTAACAGGCTCTAAGAAGAAATAGTTGATTTCAGTAAAAAGACCAGGTTATGCTTTTCAAAACCAGTGCAGAGTGATTTTTAGAATGGGGCTGTCCCAGGTGTAGGGTGTGCTACAACCTGCTGCAGAATCCTGCAAAACTGGAGGACACAGCTGGAATCCTGTGTGGGAAACTGTTGGTTTCCTTCAAGGGCAAAGGAATCCCTTTGGGAGGGTTTTTTCACTGAAACTCTTGACTGAAATAAGAGTTTGATAAATTTTGTCTGTCTGTGCTACAAAAAAACCCCAAACCACCACCAACAAAAAAGATAGGAAGAACTATATATTGTTTTATTCTTGTGGGAAAAATCCTTTAAAGTAACAGCATCTCTAAAACTCTTTAAGCCAGCTGCAGTAAAAGCTTGTCAGAGTAGTCAGGGAATGTATTTCTATAACTGCTGGCAGGAACAAAACAGAGCAAATGCATCAAAATTTCTTCCACCTACTCCAGCTGAAGGAACAAACCACAATAGACCTATTTTCCCAGGAAGAAATGAAGAGGATCCACTGACTTTCAAGAGCAGCACAGGCAGGGATATTGGGTAATAGAGTTCTCTAAATAGGAAATGACAAAAAATGGCCAAATGGTTTTTGGTGTGGAATCTGGCAGAACAAGTTCCCTAATGTGTACCATAAAACATGTCAGTGTTTAGCAGTGAAACCATTATTTGGATGGAATATTAATCTCATTTGTGATTTCCAGTGTAGTTTTCCAATGAGACTTCACATAGTCCTACTTTAATTGTCTTTGTCAACTTGAGAAACTGGTTTGAGGAACAGAAGATGAAAGCCTAAAGGATCAGCCATATGTTAGACAAACTGTGCCTCTGATAGCTCAGATTGTTTTCTATGCATGGAACAGAATTAATGATATTTTAGATGGGCCTGGAAAATGACATTTGCTGAGGCCTCTGACCCTGCAATAGAAACCCATCATCCCATCATTGCCATCAAGTTTTAAAAGTCTCAAGCTGGTGCAGTAAGAATTCAGAAATTATATGACATCTATTAAAATGAAATTTTAATGTCCTTAAACAATTAAAGCTCAACTATTATGTGTATGTTAATGAACTTCATAAATATTCATGAGGTACCATTAAAATGTACAGCCTGAAATGAGTAAGGAAAGACTCCAGTTGGCTTTTGCTTTATTTGAAGGAATTGTGTCCTGATTTGGAGGCTTGCTATCTATCCCTACCACACAGTTCTGTATCCTTTTACCATGGTAAATCCAAGGTGCTTACATTAATGTCAGCGAAATTATCCTCAGTAAAACCCAAATCTCTTACTCTGACACAATGTTTTTATTGGCTCCACTCCCTGTGCCCTTTGGCACCAGAGTGGCTGCTCAGGGCACAAGGACACAGGAGCAGGGACAGAGCAGGCTGGACTGGCAAGTTGAACTCACTCCTTGCTCTTGGGCAGGAGGGGACTGACTTTTTCAGGTGTTTATAGTCATGGTGCAGTAATGAAAGTGTGTTTAATATTCAAATGCCAATAAACTCTTGTTCCACCTAAATCTGTGCCAGGGAATTTAATGAAAAATGTAAAACTGATGCAGCTGAGGGAATGGATATGGCATGGGGGTTTTGCCTCTGGTTATGGCTTTAAACCTTGTTAAAAAACCTTATTGTTATAACCCCTCTCTGGCTGGAGTTGGGTTGCCATAAATACTTAGATTGGATGTTTCCTCTCTCCTCTCTCAAACCAATGAACTCAACTATATTAGGTTACTCATATTATTTATGAGTATTTATGAGCATTGGGGCATTCCTGTTTCAAGGAAGTTGTGGAAGTTGCTGATTAAGAAGACTTGAAACAAATATTCCTGTAACAAAGTTAGTTTAGCCACAGGCTCACTGCACAAAAAGAAAGCTGTCCTTTCTCTGCTTCTTTCCCCTTGTCTACATCTTAGTATTTTCCTACAGGCTTCCTGAAATAATTTTAGAGATGCAGCAAATGTTTCCTTGCTGGAGAAAGGAGAACATATTTACTGATATGAGAGAGGTTCCACTTTGTTTTAACTACATGAGAGATCAATAATGAGACAATTTTATCTGCTTAATTTGTTACTGGTTTAGTTTCCTGGAGTATTTACACAAGAAGAGAGGTACATTTCATGGGTTTTGACACTTATGGCTACTGAGCATCATTAACTAAACTTACAGATGAGTTTCACATACTGCACTATAATTAAACCTCTACAGATGCTGAGGTTTATATCAGAGCTGAGTAATCATATTTAATTTAAATGTCTTAATGGGTGTATTTTCAATAGAATAAGGGTGCATTAGCTAATCCAGGTTTTCTTCCTACAGAGAGAGGAGTGTGACAAAAATTCTAAGACTTTGATCCAAAAAAAGTGTATTAACTCATAAATTAATTCAGGCAGTTAATAATTCCCCTGGAGTCTGTGATAATATTACTTGCTTGAAGTTTTGCTTGTATTGAAAGGGTTTATATATCTCGAGCTTAATTGTGCAGTAACTTTTTTTGTACCATAAGAAAATTATTTTGATGGGACATGACTGTTTCCTGAGCCTCTGATTCTTAGGGACACAACAACCTTCTGCCTTTTGCATCAGGCATAGTGTGTTCAAAGAACCCAAATCCCTTCCCAGGCTGGATGGGAATTAATTCCATCCAGAGAAAAGCAGGACAATTTTTACACCACTGGAGACAATTGAATGACTGAATGTATTTAAACCACAGCAAATGAGGGCAAATCTTGGCATCAATTTCGGATTATATCTAAGAAAATGGACTTCTTTCTTTACTCCCTGGAATGAAAAAGATTGCAAACTTAACAAGGGCTCTTTTAAGGCATACAATGAACACCAAGTAGTTTTAGAGATAATTATAAAACAGGAATAATTACAAAGTATTTTGAATAATGAAATTTTTAAAATCCCCTCTGTTTTGCCAAATCAGCATCTTTGATGAGTTAAAAATTATTAAAGTCATGAGAACCCTGAAGTTTCTTTCCTAAGGTTGTCCTTTCCCTACAATGACTCAGTAAATGGGAAACTGGAATACAGTTGGTGAAATATTTTGTGAAATACATTTAAAGTGTGATACTGTATCTAGTTTTCAAATCATCCTTCAAATCAAATATTTCTCTTCAAAGCTGTTAGTACAGAGCTGCTGTTGAAATAGGGAATCACTGGATATTTATTTTTACATGGTACATATTTATGACACCTCACTGAGCTGATACAATGTGATGTATTATTTCAATACATTTTATGGCTAAATTTAAAATTCCTTATGAAAAAAAAGATTTTTAATGGAGCTCTGATTTTTTTTTATTTATTTTTTACTCTTATAATCAGTGCCAAACAGCAGCAGGACCCAGTCTATCCTCCATCATTAGAACTGTAAACCCCAAATTTGTGGGTTTTTTTCCTAACTGGACTGTACTGAAGGAACATGTGCTTCAACCATTTGGAAATGTTGCACAACTGAAATATAAACAGAAAAATAGGTAAAGAATCACTGTTAAATATATACAAGAAGGAAAGTATGAAAACCAGTTTGCTTTTATAAGCTCTAAGCCATATCTTTGGCTCCAGACCTCTCCAATAATAAGAGAATAAATCCATATGAAAACTGAACTTGCTCCATCCATGCTGTCCTGCAGCTCTTTCCTTGTATTCCAGGCAACTGCTGCTCTTCACTTCTTCATGCAGATATCTCAGAGATATCCCAGCACAGGCAAAAGTTGATCTTTTAAAATATCTGTGTTTCTTCTGACTTCACAGCTGGCCCTAAACACAGAAGGGAAAATAAATGCAGGTAATTTATCTATAATCAAATGTTGATTATAGTAATGAGATTGATTAATCATTTGAAAGTTAAACAGATTAATTAGATGCTATCTTATTTTAATTTTCTGTATGCTGATAAATGTTTGATATGATGCTTTTGTTTAAAATAATATTAACAGCTCACACACTCCAGGCATTATTTCATTAATTCACTTGGCTATCATGTTATTAATGTCTTTTAATCAACTGCTTTTGCACGGAGCCCTTTTCTTCCCCCTCTTTTAAATCATATTCAGGCAGAGCTTTTTTTCCAGACAACAAGAAGTATTCAGGGGCTCTCTCCACAGATTTGCTTCAGTAAATTCAGTTTTATGTAGAGAGGCATCTGCATTCATTCATTCTGCTTCCCTGACTGCAGGGGCTCCTGCCTGTTTCTCAAATGAGCTTCGTGGGATTGTTCTTTTGGAAATGTCTCTGCTCTTCAGAACAAATGTAGCTCCAACTTCAAGTTGCATTCAAGCACATCAAATATTCAAGATGTGTTACTGAGAACAAAGCCAAAGGGGTAAACTGCTCAGAGCTTCTAGAATGTGAGGAACCTCGGAAATATTTAGATCACCTTCTAAGACACACAGGAAAGGGGTGGCTGTGAAGGAGGAGTGTAAAGGATTCTATTCCAGTTCCTCACTGTGAGGACACAAATTCCAGAGCTGCCAATCCTTTCATGTTGAGAGTATTCTAGAGCCTTTCTCTATAATGAATTAAATTTTACTATTGCCAATAATGTAGGACATTCATTACCTGAGTCCTTCCAGTGAATATTTATTTTTATTACTGCACATTTACAATGTGCTTAATTACTTGTTTGACAAATAGATCAAATATTAAAGAGCGTCTGCTGTTCCCCAAGTGCCAACATGCTCTTCCCTCGTGTTCCCCACGGCTTGGAGTGCTGCTGGGTCTGCTCCATGATCTGCTGTCCAGGATGGCAGGAGCACCTCCAGCTCCTGGAATTGGCCACAAACACACCTACACTCTTGGCTCCACCTGGAAGGAATCCATATCCACCCTCTCAGTCCCCACTCAGACTTGAGGGGAATCCTTCCATCTTTAGTGTCCAGAGAGTGGTTCTTAACATACTGCAGTGCCTTCTGACACCAAATGAAAACTATTTGATCAGAAGAATGTAATTGTCCATTGGATTTTCATACAGAGGGACGAGTTTCTAATTCTCTCAGTATGGAAATTCTTTGAAACTCCAGATGAGTGCACCAGGTGCCAATCCAGTGCATGTGGTGCAGTGTTTCCCCTTGAAGCTGTTCTGGCACACAGATCCTTCACTGCTCTCTCAAATCAGTACATGAAATATGAAATGTTGCAGCTCCTGCTGCTGCTTCACTCCTGACTGTGCCTTTCCCAAACTGAGGAATGTTGTCCCTACAATGCCGAGTCTCTTTTCCATTTCTCTTTTTGCCATTTGTACTAATGGCAACTAAATTTCCTGAGTAAAACCTTTGATCTCCTGGTTTTGGGTTAATCCCTCCCTGAATGAGGGTTTTTACACCACATTCGTGCTGGGATTTTACTTAGATCTTGACCTGCTTTTGTGAGGAAGATGTGCTTGAATTATTATTATTAGAATGAATTATTTAATTTAGTTTATAGGTTGCTGGAGATACAGGAACAAAGTAAGATGAAGATGAATCTGAAAAGAATTCTGAAATTGTCTCTGTTTGGGAGTGTTCAAAATTCTCAAATTTCCCATCTTGTTTTCCATGAAATCTTTTGCAATCTTTAGTCAACATTTACTTGACTTTATTACTGAGTTTTCAAAATTGTCACTGGACTGGTCTTTTTTTTTTTCACTTTTTTCTTTTTTTTTTTAACCAAAATCCCCCACATGTTTTCCAGAGAATGTAGTATTTCTACTGAAGACTGTTTTAATTAACACTACAGTAAAAAGAAAAAAATAGTTTTGACATAAACCAGCTCTGTTTTAGCTAATAAGAAACTACAACTTTTTCTTCCTGCTTCATCTGCAAGTACATTTCAATTTTAATAAACCCTTTTTTAAATGACTGGTGTAAGCCATCTATAATTTATTAGATAACCCTGGTGAAGATGACAATATAATACTCAAAAAACATATATACATATGTATACATACCACCTATTTCCATTAATGGCACTTCCTTTTTGAGCTGTTCAGAGATATTTCTGCCTAAATAAAATATTTAGAATTTAATCATCTCTTTCTGAATTCAAAACAGGGTCTAAAAGACTCATCATAAAGTGCTTCAGAGCACAGTTTTAGGCCAATCTGCAGCGGGAGTGTCATACAGAAATCGCAGGAAATCCATTGCAGTTCCCTAATTAAATTCATGCTTTCAAATATCAGCATCATGAGAAGCTGTGGGGGTTTTGGACATTTTTAACTCAAATTGTTGGTTTGGTTCTGGAAAAATAATTTTAAAAAATTATTCTGGCAAAATCCTGAAGATGGAAAGTTTGATTTTCTGCTCAGCTTAAAGTTTGATTTTCTGCTGGCCTGATGCTCCAGTGGAACTCCTCTTGAAGAGTTTAGATTAATAAGCAAGTCAAACAACAAGAGAATAATCAGGTTGTAGTTTTTCTGGCTGTGAAAACAGCAATCCACTAACACTAGAAACAAACATGGAAAAACTGTACTGTGGAAGATGAGAAATGAAATTAGATTCCTTTCTCACAGAAAAGGAAAAACAAAATCACATTATTTTATGTTTTCTAACATCTATAATTGATTTGGTATTTTGCTCTATGTAACTGCAATTCATTCATTTGGAATTATGGCATTAACATATCTTATTATCCCATTGTAGTGCTCTTGGCATTAAATTTGAATACATTAAAATCTGGATAAAAACATGAGCAGAGATTTTGCCAAGCACAGGAGAATAAGGGCAGTCCTGGGGTAAAAAAGTGATGAGTTCCAGCCACAGGTCTTGAGGGACTGAACAAGATATTTGCATTATTTCTGTTTCTGTTGCTTCCATCCTTGTATTTTGCTCTTTGGCCTTAATCATGCCTTGCTTTTACTTAATTGCTTTTTCTGATGAGCATTCAATCCCCTCTAAAGAGAGTCTCTCTGACCCAAAGCCAGAGATGTGTGAAAATGAGTGTAAGCTGCACATTGCTAAGGAAGGCTGGAAAAACTGAGGTGACCCAAGAGAGGCACAAATCACACTCACATTCAGCTGTACTCAGGATTTTCACAGCAAGGAAGACACCCAAATTTGTCTCTAGTTACAGAGCTGGAATTGCTTTTGTGCATTTTGGATATATCTGTTCCCCACTGAATTTGAAAGGTCAGAGCATACTCAGGAGAGCTTGTTGTGAAAATTCCCTTTCCATAATCATTTTAAGTTTCAAAATATATTTATGACCCAGTGTGGGTTGAAGTTTCTCTTTGTGCTGGATGAATAAACAGCAGAAATTTAGGGAGGCTTCTTCTGGTAACCAGACAGGCAATTTCTTGCTGAAGATTTCCAACCAGTCTGAAGGCAGCAGCTGGAACAGCATTTCAACAGGATGTTTGGTCCTTTAAGGATGTGGAAGAGCAGATGGTGAAACAAAGAGGTCCAGGTGATAGAAAACAGCACAGCAGTTTGAGGTTTGGATAAAAGACTTAATAGGCCCCAGTGAAAGAAAAGGAATAAAACAAGTTGGAGGGGAGGAATTAATCAGATATCCCTCTTGAGATTAAAGGGTACTAACCTTTTGGCGTGATCAACACTGGAGCATCTTTTTGGCTATAATTGGCTTGAGATGACTCATTGGTTTGTCAGGTGAAGCAGAAAAAGCATTTTGAAGCCTGTGGTTGTTTTGCTGGGGATGAAATTCCCCCTGAGATCCCAATGAGCTGACAGTGTGTGCAGGTAACCACCAGTTACAGATGTGGGCTGAGCACAACTTCCACTCTGTGTGGTGGCCACAAGTTGTCACTGAATCTTGGCTTAAAAAGTGAGAAGGGGTAGAGTTGGAGAAGAGGTTCATCTCAAGGAGGTTGGAGAATGACATGGTAGGAGGCAGGAAAATGTGATGCTGGATCCTGTTGCACTTCCTAGGAAAGGCAGCAGGATCCTGCTTGGGAATGGGAAAAGCTGAGCTAAAGGGAGAGGTGACAGGCTCAGATGTGTCAAAGAAGAGCTGAGGTTTGAGGCCCAGGTTCAGGTGGTCTGTAGGGTTGATGTAGAACTCAAATTCCAGTAATTTCCTCCATTCCTATTCCAGGTGTGTGCACATCTGGGAAAGAAGCAGAATTGAATGTTAAGACTTGGAGATATCACTGGTGGGGTGAGAGAAAAAGAATTAGAACGTGGGGAGAAAGTGCAGTTGTGACGTCTTGAGAAGCTGGACAAGGGCTGAGGAAAGCCCTGAGTCCTGGGGTTTCTGGGATCCCTGAGCAATGGCTGGAAGTGCTTAACAGGGAGATAAACCCAACAAGTTGAACAGGGAGCTGCCAATAGCTAACTAGCTGGTTAATGACCTTAACTAGGGGGACATCAGTGCTTTTAGTCTCTTTCTCTCTTAACAGTCATGACTGTGAACCCTGAACTAATTCTTTCTGTGCAGTTTATTCATTAAGGAGTGTAAAAAGCGGATCTGGACCCTTTGCTTATGTGGCATATTTCTTAAAACACTTCTTTGAGTTATGAGAGAAGGTCTTTCTCTAATGTATGTGGAAAAAAGGTCTAAACCACATTCCTTACCTTCAAAGAAATTGCTCTCAAAGGGTTATAGGTAATGATTGCAGAGAGGTTACTTTGCCATAACTGCAGGGTTTTGTACAATTAATTAAGTACTCGCTGCTTTGGAATGAAATAACGATATCCACAATGAAATTTGCAGCCTCCAGGTTGGAGAGCTCTCAGGGCATAGCAGAGAGTTGAGTCTGAGATGCATCTCAAAGATAGAGAGAATATTGAATCAGACTGTGGAACTGTTCCAGCAGAAAACCAAATGGGATATACCTAATTCACTCTACTCTTTAACCCACAATTTACTCATGTCAGGGAGTTTGGGTCAGATGAGGTAGAGGAGAAAGGCTGAGCCAAAGGACAGCACTCCTTTATTGCTGAAGCAGCTGCAAAGACAGTCTGTAAATCCCAGCAGGAACTCCTGCGTGCTCACTGCTGCACCCTGCATTGCCTCCATGCCATTGCTCCCCAAAACTCAGGTTTGCTGTGGGGCTGCAGTTTGTACACAGCCTGGACTTACTAACTAAGGAGCCACCACCCTTTTGATAGGATGTTAATCTGACAGATTCATCTCAAGGCAGAATGTAAGATTGTTCTCAGTCCGGTTTCTCATTGCAGGAGCTTTGCCATTACAAAAAGTGTCACAAAGGGAGACAAATAAATGTCAATTTTGATGAGTGCTTCAAGAAAGATGTGAGGACTGATGACCCCCTGCCTCCTCCCTCTATTACACCAGGTTGTACAGCTCCAGGGAGCAAAGACTATCCATTTGAAAACAAGAAAATTGACAGTGATCCAGTCTATCATGGCCAAATGGAGATTGAGAGGTGCCAGGCTTAAGTATTCCTCAGGACCCTTGTGGCACTGACTGAAAGGACTGTCCATCAGCCCAGGAGGTCAGATTTGCTTTTCCTTGAGGGTTATTTTCTTATCCCTTTTCTAGTTTGAAGTCCTCTTGGCAACAATGAACTCTCTTAAAGCAAAGGGTGTTTAATAGTAACGCTTGTCATCTCCTTGTGCAACGATATAGTTTTCAGGAGTTTATACCCTGATACACCCTCCTAAGTTGGATTTGCTCTCAGTGAGGAGTAGAACCCTTTTCCAAGGGGTTATGTTCAAAGGGAAGACCAGAATTCTGTGCCAGGTTCAGAAAACTACTGCAGTCCAAGTAGCATGGAATCATATAGACATCACACACTTTCCCTGTACTCTATAACTGTGAGACCACTACCAATTTTTATGAGATGCTGGAGGTGGGATCAAAAGAGGAGAAGCCTCAAATGGACTGCTCAAAATTCTTTGTCAATAAAGAAACTAAAATGGAAGGGGCGGCGGTGAAAGGGGGGGGGGGGGGCGACAACTAAAGCAACATTGTTTTTAACCAGAGCATATTCTAAGTGATTTAAGTGCTATTTCACCCTAGACAGCTAATAAATAAGTAGCACACAAATGTAAAGGTTTTAGTTTGTAAAACCTCAGCAGGAGGCTGAAAAGAAGGGCATAAAAAATAGGGACCCTGAACTGACATTACTGGTCTGGTATAATTGCTACTTCTGGACTTAGAGAAAACCCTCTCACTTCTGCATATTGTTGTAAGAGTTGTTACAACTAAAGAAATTATTTTATATTCAACTCCACATATGTCAAATATTCAGCTATTAGAGAAAATTCTGTGCACTGCCCGTGACAAGGATGAACAAGGATCAACAAGCCTGGGACAGGCTCAGTCTCTTCTCTCTACACCACTGTCATCACTGACTTAACAGGTGCCTTTGGTACAAGTACAGAATCATCAAATTTGACAAATTAAGTGCCTTGTGTTGGGACATTCTGATGCTTTTCCCTGTTGAATTAAGATTTCTGTACCATGTTAATGGCATAAAACCAGTGAAGATCCTGCTTTATAACACTGACTTAAAGAGTACTAGAATTTCTTGTTTAGGTAAATCCAATTGTATTTGAGGCATAGGACATCAGTAATACTCAGTTTCCCTCATATACCACAGAAATAGCCAATCAGGCAGCTAAAGGAATGTATTAACCCTTTCAAATATTAGAAAATTCATACATTGACTCTGCCAATGCAATCAAGTAAAGACTGTCCTTAGGATGGATGCAATGGAGGGAAGTACTTTTATTACTAGTATGGATTGTCATGTGCTGGAAATAATATCACAGAACTCAAAGAAACCAAATCCATCCTGGAACTGATACACCACTAAATCCATTGCCTTGCACCTTTTCCTACCTAAAATCCCAGTGTGCAGTCCCTGAGTTAGTCAAATCTACCTGTTTCAGCAGCTTAAAAATGCCAGGTAATGAGACACTGATCAGATTCCAAACAGCCCCAGAACCTGAGGCATGGAAGAGCTATTTTAGAAAGCAGAGTCAGAAACATAATTACAAGAGAGACTAATGAAGAGCACCTCCTCAATTTCCCTGTGGCCCTTGCTAGGAAATTAAACCAAATTTGTCCTGCATAAGCATGACTGAACTGTTAGAAGTGAGGAAAAGATACAAGTGTTATCTTCTAAACAATATATACATAATGAACAAAAAATAAAAAGAAAGCCATTCTAATGACAGGAAATGAGAAATTTAATGGGTTGTACAAGACCCAACAGTTAGAACTGGTACTAGAAAGACCCAGTCAAGAGTTTATTTGGGAGGAATAACTGAGATGTTGAAAGTTGTGTTAGAATAGGTTTCCCTGATATTTAAAGAGTACTAATGTTGAAGATGTTTCTTGAGCCACCACCTCCCAGAACAGGAAAACAAGATGTCTGTGTGGATAGGTAGGAGATGAAATATAAACTTGCCAAAATCCAAATGAATCTTTGCATTGGTGTCCTTAAGCTCTGTATGAGGCTTTAGCAAAACAAATCCCGTCTGATTCAGGGATGAATTTCATGCGAAATCTCCCCTCAGTTTTCTGGAAGGCACAGGAGAAGTACAAAGCCAAGTGTGGCTGCTGGAACAGCAATAAGATGTTTGGGAGAACAGCAGTGATTCCAAATCAAACCAACCTTCCTGTTCCTAGGCTTGGGTGAGGAATTATCACCTGTGTGTCAGGTTATTCTTGCTGAGATCTAACTGGGGGACTGAAACCTTCTGGATTATAAACATCAGAATGGAAAACAATGAGTTACTAATTCTTCTGAGCTTCTGAAATTTAAATTGATGTAAAATATGGCTATTTGTATCCATACTCATTCCCTGTTTTCTATAAAAAACAAAAAACAGCATCCAGATATTTGAGTAAAGAAATGACATCTGAGTCTTGAGGGCATTTTTATAGCATCATTTCAGGTCCCAAGACCTTGTTTTCCTCCAGTCTCAATATCTCTCACTCTGTGTTCTGTTTTGTTTAACAAAATCAGTTTATTTTCCAAATACAATGGCTGCCAGCACTGAGGTTACCTCTGTTTCTGGAGCAAAAGGAGAAACCAGCAATCAGTGTGTGGATCTTTTCCAAATATGTCTAGAGGGCCCTCTTCAAAAGAGTCTGAATCTTTGGCAACAACACGTTGTTGCATTAAGTAATGCTACAGGCACTTGCTACACAAAATCAGAGGGAAGGAATATCATACTTGTAGCAAATATTTTTTTAACATACTGGATGCCTATTTATATAATGGGCTGCTGGAAATCCCCAGGCTTAAACTCTAGAGCAACTTTTCTGTTACATCCTTTGTTTAATTTAGCAGTCTTAAAATAAGTTGCCTTTTTTCTATAAGGTTTTTGCAGCCTTCTGATAATGACATTGCTACAATTAACTCCCTTTCTATTTTTCTTCTGCCCTGTGGGCAATCGATTTATTTATTTAGTTAGTTAGATAGTTAGTTAGTTAGATAGTTAGTTAGTTATTCATTCATTTATTCATTCATTCATTCATTTAATTACTTGTTTATTTAGTTATTTAGTTATTTATTTCCCCTGAAAGCTTGAAGTTCTCTCTCACTACCTTCTGCCCAATTCTTGTTTTGGAAGGCATTCTCTGTCTTCAGTAACAAGTTTATGAACACTAATATTCCAGAATTTATCACAAGTTTTAGAAGAGCCCTCAATCAAAGACATTTGGGCAGGTATGTGAAAGTTGCCCAGCACCTTTTGATAGATGGCCCTGCCTGAGTCCCACAGCCCTCCTGTTTTACCCATCTCACAGGGTGATGATCCTGCCCATCTTGTAAATATATGAATGATTGAACCTGCCCCACCACAGCCAATATCTCTCCCAGAGATGGATCTGTTGGAGAAAACCAATACACCTACAAATTTTGTGAAACAACAACATTGATCCAATTTAGAGCCAGCTTTTCCTGTGAAGCCAATGCCTGAGTAATTTATTTTCACAGATTAAATCTGGTGCCTGAAATGAGGAGTCAGATCTATGCAGAAAAGCACAATCAGCTGCATGTGCAGATGGAGCAAAAGCTTTCAGCAGGATCTAAAGGAATTTGCATTAATGAGTTAAAAGGTGTTTGTGTTTCCTTACAGACAAACAGGGAATCTGTCTAATCCTTAGGGAGTTCTTTGTGTTGATTTTCATGTGCTGTTTCACAGAATGCAGCCTTTCCTGATCACAGGAACATGATAATCACAGTCTGACTCTATTGATGTTACTGGCTCAGCTGGGGAAGGAAGGATTTTACTCTCTGTGGGATCAAAAGAGAAAGTTTCTACTGTGAAAAGCAATTTCATGGGCATGAGCTTAGAGTCACTCCACAGCTCACACCTGCCCAGTGCTCCGTAACCAGCTCATTCAGAACTTGTAAGTTAAGGCTGAACTTTACTGAGGAGCAAAGGCAGCTGAAAGCAGGAGCTGCAGCAAGACACGTGAGTGCAAATGCCATGGCTGTAATTGAAACCCCAGCTCTGGAATGATTTCTGAATCCCATCACACAGGAGGGACAGACCCTTTTGGACAAGAAGAAAAGGCACCAGCATGAAAACGATCACTGGATAAACACTGAGCAGTTGACAGAGATTATCCAGGGCAGTGATCCTTCCCCTGGACGCTGCGTTGGTGAGGCCACACCTTGGGTGTTGTGTTCAGTTCTGGGCCCCTCAGTTCAGGAAAGATCTTGAGGACCTGGAGCGGGACCAGAGAAGAGCAACGAGGCTGGAGAAGGGACTGGAGCACAAGTGCTGTGGGGAGAGGCTGAGGGAGCTGGGGGTGTTTAGCCTGGAGAAGAGGAGGCTCAGAGGTGACCTCATCACTGTCTATAACTACCTGAAGGGAAGTTATAGCCAGGTGGGGGTTGGTCTCTTCTCCCAGGCACTCAGCAATAGGACAAGGGGGCTCAAGCTCTGCCAGGGGAAATTGGAGATAAGAAAAAATTCTTTCCAGAGAGAGTGCTCAGGCATTGGAATGGGCTGCCCAGAGAGGGGGTGGATTCCCCATCCCTGGAGGTTTTTAAACTGAGATTGACCATAGCACTGAGTGCCATGATCTGGTAAAGGGACTGGAGTTGGACCAAGGGTTGGACTTGATGATCTCGAAGGTCTATTCCAACCCAATCAATTCTATGATTCTGTGTTCTTTGAGAGGAAGGCAATCTGGTCAGGACAGTAGTTCCTGTGGCATTGTTTTGTGTGGATGTATTCAAATTGCATCCTGCCGGTCTCTGACTGTCAGTGCAACCTTTCAGAAAGAACAGTTTTCTGCTGGTTTTAGGGCAAATTTTTAAACTTATTTTTACTTGCAGTTGCAGCAAAAAATCCTCATTGGTTCCTCACCAAATATAAGGATGGAAAAATGATTTAAAGCTATTTTTTGCATCTTTCTGGCTTGTCTGAACATGAAGTGTAAATCATGGCAGGATAGGACAGCACCTTGATTTCTGCTAATGAGGTTCTGTTTTACTGACATAACCTTGAATGAGCCACTGAGGAAGTACAATCCTTCAATTGACAGTGTTTTTCTTGCAGAGATCCCTTGGGATCATGGCCTGTGCTTTGGCTCATCCTCAGTGCACAGAGGGAAGTAATGTGTATTTTAGGAGTTGTTCTAAAGCAACAATCTCATTCTTACAAGGGAGAAACATCAAATGTTACACACCTACAACATTTATATGCTGTTTTAAGGAACCCCATTTGCTTGTAGATCCCCTTTCTCAGGAAATTTTATTTCTGCAGGGAAGCATAATCAGTCTTCTTCCACCAAGGAACCCCAGAACAGGCACTGGGAGGTGGGAACTGAGGTAACTCATCCTCTGCCTTCAGGCTCTCTGCATCACAGGAACAGACAATGAGCCTTCATAAAACATGTGTTCAGGTTTTTCCAAAATTAAGGGAATAAAGTGAGGTATTTCTGTCCCAGATTTTTTGGCCTGGATTTGAATTCAAGCAAGGACTTTGGATGACACCCCCTGAATTTACAAGCTGTTCCTCAGTTTCTTGTTACCCTAACAAAATGCTATAGAATGAACACTGAAAGCTGAAATATCACTCAGCCCATATGCCTAATTTTTCCACTGAAGATTTATGTGTGAGGTTAACTTCATAATTACCCTGCTTAAGAGTATTACTGGGTTTCTAAATTAAGACTGATGGCATAGATGAACAAGTAAAGGTCATTCTTGGATGCATTAGCTCTTTGTTGATGGACAATTTAACACAAAAATACTTTGCATTTAACATGAAACCTTTTGCATGAAAATCACAACCCACTGTCTGTCTTTATAAATATTAATTCACAAAACGAACTGTTTTGTGGAGGTCCTGAGAGCCTCTGTAAGTCAAAAAAGAGAAGTTAAAAAATGAGGTGGTAAAGTTCACTCCAAGGTGTCAAAGGGCATTAATCAGATACATATTTAAATATAGAATTCTACTGAGTTGCAGAGCATAAGAATCAAGGTGAAGATAGAATCATAGAATCATAGAATCATAGAATCGATTGGGTTGGAAAAGACCTCCAAGATCATCGAGTCCAACCCTTGGTCCAACTCTAGTTCATTTACTAGATCATGGCACCCAGCGCCACGTCCAATCTGTGTTTAAAAATCTCTAGGGATGGTGAATCCACCCCCTCTCTGGGCAGCCCATTTCCAATGTCTGATTACTCTCTCTGTAAAGAATTTTTTCTGATATCCAACTTAAATTTCCCCTGGCAGAGCTTAAGCCCATCGTGCCCCCTTGTCCTATTGCTGAGTGCCTGGGAGAAGAGACCAACACCCACCTGGCTATAACTTCCCTTCAGGTAGTTATAGACAGTGATGAGGTCACCTCTGAGCCTCCTTTTCTCCAGGCTAAACAACCCCAGCTCCCTCAGCCTCTCCCCATAGGACTTGTGCTCCAGTCCCTTCACCAGCCTTGTTGCTCTTCTCTGGACCCGCTCCAGCATCTCAATATCCTTTCTGAACTGAGGGGCCCAGAACTGAACACAGTACTCAAGGTGCTACTGATACTGAGATAGATGGAAATGGAACAGTCAGCAGTACAATCGAATCTTAAAATTCACACTCGAGGTGGGAATCCTCCTAAAAAGGCCATGATAAATTGAAAGCACATAAAAATATTAGGGTTAGAATAATTGAATCAAACCTAGCAAAAAAAACCCCCACAAACCCAAAAGGTGGTTAGACAGTTTCTGAAGCAAAACAGACTTTGTAATGAGAAAGTGCAAGAACTGGCAAAGGGATACAGCAAGAAGCGTTGGCAAATTAACAGAACCTGAAGTCTGAAGAAGGTCCATGTTCATAGGCAGGAAATCAAGAGAGATTTTTGAATATCTGATCTGCTCTGTGAGGAGCTAAGTCGAAGTTTTCACTGTAAATCAGTAAGCACTGAGCCAAATGGGATTGAAAGGGGCAAAGGTTCTAGGAAAGATGAACTGCAGAGCTGAAGGAACTGCCAGGGAAATCTGAGGAAATAACTGAACTGCTAAATGGAACCAGCTCTGCTTTCAGGCACAGTGCACAGTTCCCAGCCAAGCTGTGCATCCTGCAGACATCAAGCCACAGATATCCAGGGGACAGAAAGGCACAAATTGTGCCGGTGAAGCATCAGCACGAGGGAATTCTGAGCCTCAACATAATATTGTCTTGCTGGGAAATTCTTCCCCGAATTCCCACGGAAAAAAGACATGAATTTGCATTTTTCCTGCTAGCACCATGG
Source organism: Pithys albifrons albifrons (assembly GCF_047495875.1). Lineage (NCBI taxonomy): Eukaryota > Metazoa > Chordata > Aves > Passeriformes > Thamnophilidae > Pithys > Pithys albifrons. The sequence goes on along the minus strand of NC_092466.1, from coordinate 5,930,476 downwards.
CTAACAAGCTGATGTGCAAATGAGAAATCTTTACTGAGATACTCCTTGTATAAAAAAGTAACTATATCACAGAGACTGGAGCACCTCTTGAGTTGCTGTCTGTTCTTAGGGGCTCTGCTTTTATTCTGCAAACCCAGACATGCAAATGTGATTTCAGTGACTGGAAGGTCTGTTTGCTCTGATTAGCTGCTATGGAGTCCCTGATTCCTGCCAGTTCTCAAAAGAATCTGCAGCTCAGAAACATGGATAAAACACATATCTTGACTCAAGGAGATCTACAGCCACTGTAAAAGTGTATGTTACAAGAAAATCTTTACAGAGCTGGATCATAATTTGAACAAAAGAGAAATTATATCAGAAGGTGTAGAGGGATTTTTCAAAATGGGAGCAGGCAAATGGCAATGCAATTACCAGAGGTCATGCATTTCAAGGACCTGCTTAACTCCAAACATAATGATGGGGTTCTTCAGCTGCCTCTGTTGGAACAGCACAGGGAGTTCCCATTTCAAGGGATCACGAGGGGTTTATTTGATTGACCTTTCAAAAATCTTCTCTGTTGGTGCTATTGTAGTGTGGCAATACAGAAAAGCTACAACCAGATTTGTTGCAGTCTGTTTCCCATTTGATTTCAACAATAACTCTTATCCTTTCTGATTTTGAGTCTCCTTTCTTACTTTGAGCAGTCTGATCACTTGACAAGGATTACAAGATAATAAACCTACATTTTAAAAGTGTGTTTATTTGTGTGTACAATAATTAGGCTTGTAAAACATATTTATTAAACTATGCAACTTGTTAATATATAGAATTCCAATTACTTTAGTTACATTAACTTATATGTGGTTCTATGCTTAGGAGTTGTTAGCTCCATATACAGAATGTGGAATATTCTCCTGGAATTTAACCAGTGAACTTTGACAATGAGATTCACTTTCCCTTTTACTATTACTGTAAAGCACCTTTTGTATCTCATTGTCAAAATTATATACACACTTTATCATCACTGTCTGGAACTCCCTGAAGGGAAGTTCCAGCCAGCTGAGGGTTGGTCTCTTCTCCCAGGCACTCAGCAATAGGACAAGGGGGCACAATGGGCTCAAGCTCTGCCAGGGGAAATTGAAGTTGGAGAGCAGAAAAAAATTCTTTGTAGAGAGAGTGCTCAGGCATTGGAATGGCCTGTTCAGAGAGGGGGTGGATTCCCCATCCCTGGAGGTTTCTCAACTGAGTTTGGCCGTGGCACTGAGTGCCATGATCTGGTAAAGGGACTGGAGTTGGACCAAGGGTTGGACCTGATGATCTCAGAGGTCTTTTCCAACCCAATCCATTCTATGACTATGATTCTATGATTCTATGATCCACATTAGTTGTATTTAATACAGAGGTAACTGCCTACATTTGAAGAGCACTGACTTTCAGTAGCTCAAAAAGTGATTTCATTTCTGTGGGACCATAGCAGGGATTACTGAGGGCTAAGTTGGCTACAAAGACTTGTATCCTTTCATTTGAGCAGCACAATAGTGCACCAGCCTAGAATACCATGGTTTTGCATTTATTACATTTTTTAGATTCACCATTACCCACAGAAAGCAAGTTAATAACTTTTTCAATTTATAATTTTATCAATTTTTAATTTATGTACTGAAAAAATCCAGAAAAAAAAAGTAGCTTGTTATGAAAAACAAGGGCAAAACCATTCTGTGCTTACAATGACAGAGGAAACTTACTTTAAACTCTTCGTTAGGTCATAGAAGTGATATTTCAAAGCTGTTTCCTGAGTCCAGAAATCTTGAGCATGCTACAGCAAATTTGGTATTTTTCTTTGTCAACAGCATAGTTAAAGTTTGGAAGCAGAGATTTTCCTTGAAATATTGTTTTATTTTTTCCTGCACTTCAGGAAATTATATTGGTCCTTATTTCTTTTGATCATCCCACAGGGAGCTTACACAGCTGTTGCATAAACAAAATCAGCTAGTATGTCCATCAAACATTATTCATTTTCATATTATTTTTTCACAGCAATTAAGCTTCATAAAAATTTTAAATGCTTCCTGAATTGGAACATACAGCTGTAAGTTTTATGGCTGACTCTGATGTGAGGTGATCCAGGGCAGAATCTCTTACCTCTCCATTAATGAATGAATTAATGATTTAATCTCTGTGTTAAATTCTCTTTTCTTTAGAAATGCTTTAGTTAAAATTTCCTGTGGATATGAAATCGTTATGCACAACATTTCAAAGCTTTCCTACTCAGAATAAAGGCATTTTTGAGAATATCAGGATGCAGTTTCATAACTGGGTTCATCATCTCAAGGGGTTTTCTGACTTGACCTCCTCCAGCTGTGAGTTCCCTCCTGCTGTTCTGAGCAAGAATTAGTATCCATGCAGTTCTTCATGAATCATCAGACTGAAAATGCAACCTCCCAAAACTGAATAGTTGGTTTGCATTTGAACAGTGACCTGAGGTTACCCTGTGAGCCACAGAACAGTGGCAATACTTGACGGTGGTTGTGTGCAAGAAGGATTAAGAGGAAGGGTGGGATGTCCCTTTTGGTAAAAGAGCAGGCTTAGATTGGCTTTTTCTAGTCTTGTGAGACAGTTTTTGGACAGCCTTTGCATGTTGGTTACTTTGGAAATGTGGACTTGTGGTTCATAGGTCTGTGGTGGTCACATCACTTGGCCTTTTTTTGGACCTGTGAATCACAAAGAAATTTAGAAGAATCTCTAGACTTTGTAAGGCAGATTAACTTTAGGACACCCAATCCAGTCATGGAATCATGGAACCATAGAATGGCTGAGTTGGAAGGGACCTTAAAGATCAACTAGTCCAACCCCCAGCCATAGGCAGGGACACCTTCCACCAGAACAAGCTGCTCAAAGGCCTGTCCAGCCTGGCCTTGGCAACCTGGGTAGCAAGTACTGTCCAACTCTGCATTCTCAAGAAGTCTTGGAACAGCAAACCCTAATCTGGAGCTCTCCCAGGAATCCTCACTTTTAAAGTACAGTAAATCAAATCCCTCTGTTAACTCTGATTTTTAAAAATTCCTTCAAATAAAAACAGTTACTTTTCTATTGTTGATGGAAACACAACTACTTTTTCCAGTTTTCAGATTATCAAACTCCAGAAACACCTGTCACAACTGGATCTGACCTCTGTCATTGGTCAACCTGACCTACCTGAGGTGTTTCACACCCAAGAGGTAAACCTCCTTGCACCATCTCAGCCCTTTCTGTAACCAGACTGCTCTTCTAAGGAGAGACAATCACTGAGCCCAGGAGATGTTGTGCACGGAATTATTTGGTCATGGCCTGGTTTTCCCCCCTCTAGACAATTGCAGTTGCACTACAAAAAGTAGTGCAGTCTCAAAAACAGAGGTTATGATGCCATTTGAAGGGAAAAGTCTAATAAAAATGGGTGTTCATACATGACAACTCCTTCTCTGCTCTGCTGTACCAGACATGTGGTTCTGAATATGATTCTTTATCTGCTGATTCAACCTCTACATCCTTTGGTCCCTCAGCAAAATTTCCTTCCTGAGATCCTTGCCAAATGTTGAAATTCAGAGCGGTGGTGGTTTTTCTGAGAGGATTGTATCCCCACAAAGAGGCAAAAAGCCTGCGTTGGGAAGCTGTCACATAGTCATCCTTCCAGAGCTGTGTATGACAAAGAAAAAGCTTTCATGTCACTATTAACAAATGTACCATCTCTCAGCCTTATCACCTCCTGACATTCCCTGACACCCTCTTCCCATCTTCTCTTTATCTTCTCACTGTCCCCCAGAACCTGTCACTACAAGAGCACCAGCTGCACAGCAAAAAGGAATTTATACCCACTGTTATGGCTCCCTGGCTTATCTTCCATTTCTTTTTAACCTTCAAATGTAAATTATTCAAATGCACTTTTTTTCCCCCAAACCTCCTCTCTTTAAAACTTAAGGGATGCACAAAATCCCTGGTGGACAATGAAAAACAAAAAAATAAGACTTCTGCTACAGTGGGTTCCATGAACCTAATCTGAAGTATCAAAACAAAGTGAGCTAACATTTGGATTTGTGGATTTGTGAAAACAACATTTAGTTGATGTTATTGCAGCTCATACGAGTCTAATTTTGCATGCAAAGAGCAATGAGTCAAGTTACAAAAGAGGTTTGAAAAATAATGAGACTTTGCCTCAACATATATAATTAATTCTGTAGATATTAATACTTGTCTTCAATAATTCATGACCTGCATTCACTTTTGTGGGATCCCAGTGTTTTCTGGGGCAGTCTCACTGCCTGGGAAAGGAGGGATGAATGGAACAGAAGCTCACCTGGGGAGAATTATTGATTTCTGTAACATGGCAGAGCTGAGCTGCTCTAGGGAAGCCAAAATGTGAGGAGCAAGTGCTTCAGGAAAACCCACTTAGAGCCTTTAGACAGTTCAATATGGAATTCTGGTGATACTGTAGAGTCTGCATCCCCCAGTTTCTGTAATGATTTATGAGAGCTAAGAGATCATAGATAGTTTTATGTGTACTATGACTATTTTTATCCATGATCAAGATATCTTTATTTTCTCTCTCCCTTGCTCATGTCCCTCCCTCCCCTCCCTGTGCCAGGCTGGACCATCCCACTCCAGGGCACAGTCTGTAGCCCCTGCTTGTAAATGAAGATGCCTTTGGTGTGAATAGAAAAGAATCCAAGATGCTGTGGTAAAAATGTCACTATTTTTAAACCAGTGGCATAATTTATGAGTAGCTGTGGGACAGGCTGGTGATTCCCAGCATTCCTCTCCTGAAAGATGGATATAGTTCATTCCACCCATTCATCTTTTTGAGCATTGTTACGTTGGCTCATTCTGCCATTTGCTCTGATGCTGTCAGGACTAAAGGAAAAAATTCTCTTCTAGAAAAGCAGAATCAAAGAGAATTAGGTAATTTTAGGCATTGCCAGTTTGGAATGAAGGGCCTTTCAAGGAGCATCAACATATGAATAGGATTACCTTGGCTGCTCTGCTGACCAGACATATTTTTAGCCTTTGGCAGACAAGAGTGGAACCTCTGAAAACAGCAGGACTGCCTCTCAGAATGTAGAAATTACAGTACAGAACAGCACAGAGGGGGAGTAGAAATTTTTTGGAGAAGGGGACAAGGAGGTGGGCAGTGCTATATTTTTAATTTTGGGTTGGTTTTTTTCCCTTCTGATTTAAGGATCCTAAAATAACACATTCCTAATGAATAATAAATGTCAAGTCGCTTGCAAAAGTCTGTCTGGTGCCACTGCACATTTATGGTGCATTGACTTGGAAAGAAAGAGGCTGATGGTCATTTGAATCAAGCTGGGGATCCTGGTGAGAAACAGGGGCTGTGAACTCAGTAAGTTATAAGCAGTGATTGCCTAAAATGTAGAGCTGAAATGGTGTCTGCCAGAGGAGGGGTTGGCTGATGGTGGAAACTGAAATCTTCAAAAGGAATTTCAGCTCTCCATTAAAATCCTCCCTGCTCTTCCAGCAATCATTGCCACTGACTTGTGAACTAACCTTTGTAGTCTTACAGCTAATAATATGTGGGATGTGCTAAAACCTGTGACAAAGCAGAAGCCTCTGAGCTTGACTGTATCTTCTGTCAAGAGGTTGTAAGTCAGCTTGAAGTACCTCTTCCAAATACAGTGTCACTCTTAGTGCCAAGTTCATGAGCCTGGTGGCATAAAATATCTTGTACATGTAAGTAAGTGATTGCAGTTTAATGACCTTATGGCTTCACTGAATAAAATCCATGCATATTTTTAAATGGGTTTCACAGAGGGATTATTTGGAAGCCACACTGACAAGTGTTGTCAGACTAACTTAAAACAAAGAGTGAAATAATAATAATCATAAAAAAGGCAAAATTAGAAAGAATTTTAATCCTCATAGCAGTTAAAGTCTTAAAAAATTTTAACTGGCTCCTGTTCATGTCATTGTTTTTATATTCCTCAATAGCATTAAACTCAAACATATCACCACATATAACCTCATAAAGAAATTTGTCACATATAACCTCATAAAGAAACTTGTGCCATCATAAAATCTGAATAAACCAGGAATAGTCAGGATGACCTTCTCTCTGAAGATGCCACTCTCTCCACATTGACCACAAAGGGAATGTAAATGACCATCTTAAATTACACAACATACGAAATGTCAAATTAAGGTGAAATTATTACCATGTTGAATTTGGATTCTTGGATAAACATTCAGGGCCAGGGTTTGTTCAGGATCTCAATTTCTAGGGCAGTCACCAGGGCTTAAATGAAAAATGCTTTTCAGATTGGCCCTTTTTATACCTGACATCAGCACATTAATCATTTCTTCTCTGACATGCCCATACAAATGTAAACTTCTTGGTCCAGGACTATTCTTTATATCAACAGCACATAAGACAGAAACACTGATTTATTTTTTATTGTCTGAGGGCTGTTTGTAATAGGATTTATAAATAATGATAAATAGAAAGCATTACGCATTTTCATGTTATATTTATTAGCTTATTAACTGCTGTACAATCTCCAGTCTGCCCCAGCATGGAAGTGCAAGAAAAACTGAATGAAGATCTAACACTGATTTTATTCTGGACTTGTGTAGCACAGAAATGGAGTAGGCATGGCCAAATATTATTTATAAAGTAGCAGAATCTCTTGTGACGTTCATCTCATAAAACAGCATGAAAAGAACATAATTTCTGTTATATCTGAGTTGACTTTTCCACAAAAGTCTCTAAAAGTGTGTGGGATAGTGCAGGAGAGGACAAAAAATATTTTAGCAATTCTTAAAGCATTCTAGGTAGGTTGTTTTATTTACTGGTGAATTTTTAAACATGTTAAAGGTTAGAAACATTAAGGAGGGAGAAAATGCCCATGAAACTCTTCTCCTCCCCTTCACTGAGTCCCACAAACATTCTGAAAGCTTTCTTCAATGTATTTGCAAAATATGTTCTTACTTGAAAAGTCAAAGGCCTTTTTTTATATAGTAACAACTTCTTAAGAAACCATTCATTGACACAGATCTGAGGGGTCTCAGTAAGGAATTAAGTTATGGATACACACAAGAGGCTTTTCTGGAAAAAAAAAAAGTGATAGCCCAGAGTCAAGAGGCACAGAGTAAATATTGAAAATGTGCTTCCAACAGGGCAAGGAGGAGGCATTTCCTGGGGTGCCTCTTGCAGCCACATTGGATATAAATCAGTGGAATAACGTGGCTTGTTTTGCTCCTTTTTGTAGCAGTGACTGATGTTTTATGTTGCACTGATCACTAAGCATAAGGTGCCAGAGGTGCACCTCATAAAAAGAGATAATAAGGATGTAATTTTTATCTCTGTGGAATAAATCCAGATAATTTAAAAACCCCACATGTTGTTTGCACCTGTCACATGTAGTTTCATGACCAAGCAGAAGATGCCATTTATAATTGGTATTAGAGCTCATTAGAGCAGCATTTGTTCTCATCTTCTCTCAGGGATTTGGACCCTTAACCACAGGGCTTTAGTTAAACCTCTCTGAGAGATTCCCTCTTGTCTCCTGAGCCACTTCTGACCTGTCACTTCAACCTCTCTCTGTGATGGAGTGTGATTTTCCTTTCTTTAGAAAAGATAGTCTTGGTAGTTGCTGCTTTTCTCATTCTCTGAGGTCTCTGACCATCACAGATCAAAGGTTTTATTTTTTTATAGCTAACTGACCAACAATTTTAGCCACGTTCTGTTCTAGTACATTTCTAGGTTACATTTCCACTGCCCACGTTTTGGTTGGTGTCACTGTCTCAGAGCACAGAAACTGAGATTTGTTTGAATGAAACTATCTGGAAGGTCCACCTAAACTGTAAATTGATCTTTAATTAAAAACTCACCTAATGGGTGACCTCCCAGGCATTCAGCTCAGGGTACCAGCCTAGATGTTCCTGAACAACCCCCAAATATACAGGACAGGCACCAAATACCAGCTCCATTCCACACTACAACCCACTCCATCAGGCTGTGCTGCCTCGAAACATGTAGACATGTGCAACTCTTACTACTAAGGTTTAGGATATTGCAGTTTTCAAAACCTTCCCCCAGGGATTCCCCATGAAAAGAGCTCCAGAACAGCTGGGAGACAAACACAGATGTTACACTAAGGTTTTGCTCTGCTGGGATCCCCTTTATTTAGCACATAACTTGCTTTTCTCTTTTCACAGGCTCCACTGATATAATCACAGCTGAAAGCACAGCACCTCAGCCCTAAGATTTTCCAATTCTTCCTGATCCTGATATGAATAATTTGAGAGCTTCTGAGCTTCTTTTATTCCCCACGAAATATTAAATGAAATACAAAATCATTTCAGCAACTCCTGAAGTTCCCACCCCACTTTCATTTCTAAAATGATCCCTACCCTGAGTTGCACAGTCTTGTAGAGATAAAACGTGGCTTGTGCAACTCCATCTCTCTGTGGGACATTATTCTACTCATTCTCTGACTGCCTCCAGAGTTTTTATCACTAAGCCATGACTCAAAATGTGCTTGTTGCAGGGGCAGCCTCCCATCTGCTTTGTTATTGGCACACAAAGTCAACTTACTACAGAAGCAAGGCCTGGGGATGTTGAAAAAGGAAGGGAAAGTTCCAAGTTTCACTGTAATCTCCCTTTGTGAGGTCATTTGCTGTGCAAGCAGTGAAGCTGCCCCTGTTCTCTGTGTCTCTGCCAAGCCCTGCCAGCCTGGCAAGAAGCTGATACTTCACAGAGGAATCACTCTTTGGGTAAAGCTGATCTGACAGTCTATAATTCTGGGGAAAATAATTTCTTTTTTTCTTTTCTTTTTTTCCCTGAGAACAAAATATTTCTACTGTTTTACCTTGCAGGGGAAATAAAAATAGATTTCTGAGAAATTAAATCCTTCCAGTGAAATAACAAATTGAATCCAGACCCTTCAGTTTTCATAGAAACATTTTGATTTTTTTATTTTGAGTATTTTTTAAACAGAGAGGAATTTTAAAACAAAAAGCTTATATATTTGCTGAAATTACACTTTGAACACCCATAAATGACTGATGCTTTACATTTTTATATATTTATTGAACAGATATTTAAATTTATTAAAAGTTACATCCACTCGTGACATAAGCTCTGAGATTGCTTAGCATGTAAATGTAACTTTATTTTCTAAAGCAAATGCTTGGAAATATGGGGATAATTTGTTCATATTTCATAGTCCAAAATTCTGGCTGGGAAAGGTTACCCAGAACTCAGCTCCACCCTGGGAGGTTCTTGGCTCCCCCTGAAGGGAATTGATTTACTGGAAGTCTCACAGGTTACTGAGAGAACTCAAATCTTTGCACCCAGGGTTATAATCCTGATTTGCAATAACACTGAATGTCTTTTCTGCCTTTGTCCTAATGGTGGCAATAAAAAATGCAAGTTTGGGAGAGTGGATATTACAGTGTTTACTATGGCAGCTGTTTTGCTACAGATATGTTGCAGGAAAGAGATTTAAAATCATGCAGTAAATAACAGTAAATGAAATAATTGATAGCTTTTCCATATGGCATGACAAGATTTGGTTCCTTCAACAAGCTGAGCTAAACCTTTCATAAGTATATATGAAAGTAGTGTATATGATACCTTCTGTAATATCAATTGTGTTATTTATTTTTCATGCAATTCTTTTCATGATTTCAAGGCCAAGAACTGTTCTTAGGCTGTGGTGCTTTGGTTAGGAACTGTTATCTTCATCTCAGTTTTGCTTTGTGTGCCTTTGAAATCAATATTTTCTTCAAAGAAAAAAGAGCTTTTTTTTTTCTCTTTCAGCTTGGAGCTGTTTTGAAACACGATCTATTTTCAGTAAAGAAAGTGTTCTAAATTTTAAAATATTAATGTAAATACTGCAGGGTGTTGGTGCAAAACAGGTACCGACTGTGCACAGGACTGTGGTTTTGTTTGTGTCTGATCTCCTGAACATCAAAAGTGTCAGAGTGCTGTGGAAGGGCTTTATAAAGAGCTGGATGACACAATTAAAGTGGGAAAGCATAATGGCAATACACAGTTACAACTCAGGAGCTGAACTGAAGTCTTTCTGCCTCTCTCACTCTCTCATCTTCATCTACGTGTATCGTTATCATCTATACAGAGCTACAATTTTTTAAGAAATTCCTTGGGTTTGATTCCTCTATTTTTTTGCTATTTCTTTTTTCAAGGCACTTTATATTTCACAGTGAATCAGGCACTTTAAACAACCACACTGGCTGCTCATCTGCTTTCTGAGCCTCATTTTCCACCTTTAGATACAGAATAAATTGCTGTAATAGGCTCATTGTCAAGAAGGAAAACTCATGGAGTTTGATCTCACTTTTGCATTCTTTTGACAGGAGCTTAATATTGCTCTGATTCTGTGGATAGCCTGGAAGACATGGAAAGGTCAAAAGAAGATGCATCCCTGTGCCTCAATTAAGAAACACATTTCTCCATTGCAGAAACTTGTGCTGGGGACTCCTTTCCGTTATGAGTCTGAAGCAGAGATGTAATGCCTGTCTTGTGACCTCCTGTTGGAGGACAAAATGAGGACTTTTAGAGGATTAGAGACAGTGGAGAAGATCCCCCACTGACCCCTTTAGAGCTGGAAATCAGTGAGCTCTTTCTTTCAACGACCTGGCTCTGTGTGACTTTCTGGAAGTGCTTTGTATTTGGATTGAAACATTCCTGCCCTTGGGCCACAATAACTCCCTGCAGGTCCAGGCTGGGGGCAGAGGGGCTGGAAAGTGGCCTGGTGGGAAAGGACCTGGGGATGCAGGTGACAGTGGCTGAACATGAGCCAGAGTGTGCCCAGGTGGGCAAGAAGGCCCATGGCATCTGGGCTTGTATCACCAATAGTGTGGCCAGCAGGACCAGGGCACTGACTGTCCCCCTGTGCTGGGCTCTGGTGAGGCTGCACCTCAAATCCCAGGGTTAGTTTTGGGCCCCTCAGGACAAGAAGGACATTGAGGGGCTGGAGAGGAGGGAATGAAGATGGGGAAGGGGCTGGAGCAGCAGAACAGGCTGAGGGAGCTGGGGGGGATCAGTCTGGAGAAAAGGAGGCTCAGGGGGGACCTTTGTGCTCTCTGCAACTCCCTGAAAGGAAGTTGGATAAAGATTTGGTCTCTTCTCCAAAGTAAAAGGTGATTGAACAAGAGGAAATGGCCTCAAGTTGTGCCAGGCATGGTTTAAATGGAGTATTAGGAAAAAAATTCTGCATGGAAAGTGTTGTCCAGCCCTGGAATGGGCTGCCCAGGGCAGTGGTGGAGTCACCATCACTGGAGGGATTTAAAAGACATGTGGATGCAGCACCTGGGACTGATTTGATGGTGCTCATTAATGATTGGATTAAGTGATCTCTTCCAACCCAAATGATTCTGATTCCATGATTTGGATCACTGTGACCACAGTGTCTACTTAGACAGCAGGTGGCACAATTTTTGAAGACTAAGTCCTCCAACACAGCAGTTTCCCTTCATATTATCCCTGCTAAACCCCAGTTACAAATTTCTCTTTCTACCAGTCTTTGAAACTCCTATAATTGCAGAAAATTTTTGTGTCCTTGTTCATTGAAAGGAAAATTTTGAGTAAATATCCAGTGATCATGTCTGTGAGTAATTGCAGATGAAAAAAAATTGCACCTTTTATACCTATAAAATGAGCATATTTGTTCTAAAATATTTGCAAAATCTTTCCATCGCTATTGAGATGATGCTTTTTTAATCACTGCAGTTGTGTACATTTAACTTTAAACCTTGTAAACTCAAACTTTAATGCCCTTCTCAAAAAGTCATTAATTAGATTATCATATTAATTAAAATTTACAATAACAGTGTCATAAAAATCACAATGAATAAGTGGGAACATTCCAGTACTGCAGAGCCCACTGATGATTCAGTGCCATGTCCATGAGCAGCTTCTCAAACTGCAGTTAATGCCTTTCCATTAAAAATAAAAATCTCTACCCTTACATCACAACAAATACACTATGAAATATTATCCTCATCCATATATCCAGATGTTTTCTTTAAAAGCAAGGAAATACTAAACCTAAACAAGTTTTCTGAGCTAAGATCTAAAGGGCCTAGTTGTGAAAGAAGTGATGGGAACTTTCATTCCAAACCCATGGATTGAAAGCAGCACTGAAACAAAACACCACCTTAATTCCTTATCCAAAAGTGGCCTTCTCCACTCCACTGATAAACCCTTTGTTTGCAACTCTAAATCTAAAGAACTTCTTTTTTCACTGCCTGTAGCAGGAATTAGAGTCAAAGCCTTTCAACTGCTCTTCACTGTCACAGCAAATCACAAAGGAAGGCAAGTCATAGTCCCTCCAGAAGTAAAGAGAAATTGAGGTTATTTTGGGATTATATTGATGTAACAATGCTTCGATTTTTTTTGTCCCACTGTAAACCTAAACTTCTCTCAATTCCAGTTCTTGAGCATGAAAAGGATCACTCCTACTAACTATGTTAATAGCAGCATTGAAGCATCAGGAGGTAATTTATGCCCTTCCTCCATCAAGACCTACATTGCGGTCCAGTAAATGTGTTTTGATTATCTGGAGCAAGGAAAACAGGCTGGAAAAAGCTGCAACTCTTTGAAGGAAATAAAACCCCTAAAAAGTTTGAGGAAGAAGAAAAAGGGAGAATCAGAAGAGACATGGAAAAACAGAATAAAAAACATCACAGAGGACTGAAAAGTAAACATAAAGGAACTTATTTGGCTCCAAGTTTTCAATCATTCAATTTATTCCACCTGAGGGTAGGAAACTTGGATAGAATACCAGTACCCCAAGAAACATCCAAATTTCATGATTGTTAGGCAAAATGGGGATCCACAGTTCTGGAACCACTGAAAAAAGAAAAAAAAAAGGTACTTTTTTTTCCATTATTTTACTAAAATTCGCCTTCTATTTTGGTATATACAAATAATGAATATTTAACAACCACTATTTAGAAAATACTCAGTATTTTCTACTAGCTGAAAACAAGACAAGACAATATGAGTTCTAAGAGTCAAAAATTGCAAGACTGGAAGACAAAATGAGAAGAATGAGGATCCTGAGCAAAGGAAATTCTAACAATTTTAATACTTAGAAAATAGTCAGATGTGCTCATGTAGACTCTCTTTTTTTTTGTCATATTCAACACAAATCTAGCATAGTTGATTATTCACCACATTCAAACATTATCATTAACAGCACTGGAGACCAAAGAGGGATGAATTATTCAAGAAAAAAAATGTATAAATAGACACTTGAAGACATTGTTTTTTTCATATCTTTCCCTAAAAGTAGCAATTCGCTTTTATTTCTACTATTCTTTTAAATAAAAAATTCAGTAGGAAAAGAAAAAAAATATATCTCAGAATAATCAGTGAAGTCAACAGCTTTATCCCTTACCCAGGAATTTTTCAGTGTGCTTAATGAAATGGTCTCCTAAAGATTTTAAAGTATTTTAGTCACTGTACATTTTTGCAATGTCACAGTGCCAAAAGAGTGAAGGAGCTTTTCACTTAACTCTGGTGAGTACCAACTGCCTCCTTGCACCCACTTCCACTGAGGTTGAGTTAAATATTCCCTCTAGAACAAATTAGAGCACAGAACATGTCAAGCCTTCCACTAAAAGCCTTGGGAAGTTTAACAGAAAGCTTGTTATATTTGTGGGCTGAGCTGCCAACAAAGATGCTCTTGTTCTTGTTTGTCTGCAGGAACTAAACATTCAGAGGAGTGTTTGGTTCTTTCCTGAAACCCAACAGTCAGTAGCTACTCATTATTACTCTGGTGACTCCACACTGATTATGATAAATACCCAGGACTAACTGCAGTCAATATGGAATTCTGTAGGAACTGCCCAATTTCATTTAGTTTGAGTCGATATCCTTTTCAAAACGGTGCAATGTGGGGTTGAATGCACAGTAGGATCCTTTTGTGGGCACTGGCACAGCAGAAGGGCATCCTTTTGCCAAAAGGAGTTCTGCACTTCAATATTTACACACAGCAGTGCTGGTGTGGCATAATATTAAACAGCTTTTTTTCTACCCTCAAACAGTATAAAAGCTTGTTATTTAAAACTAGTTGATCACAATCTGTCTGCAATCACGGAAAGTAAAATATGTATGAACTGATTGTGCTCTGGTTTGTTCAATCACCTCTATTTAGAGATCAATGCATACAATTTCATAATATGCTGAAAAAGTCAAAGAGATATTTAATATTTGCCTTTGGCTTTCCTGGGGAAAGCTGCCCAGTAATAGAATTTCTTTCTTCTACTTCTAAGAGGAGAGAGAGTTGCCTCATAAAGTGAAACCTTAATATTGGTTACCCAGTTAGTGACCCCCATCCATGGTGATGGCACCAAGCTTAGTGGAGCTAATCTAAGTCAGTTGCCCATCATTGTTTTTCATCATACTATAAAAAATATTATCATTTTCCACTTAAATATGGTAGGCAGCCTCTGGCTTTCCTAGAGAAGGGCATTTGGATTTGCCAGCTCATGGAGTTGCTGCTGTCCAGGACTGTAGGACCATTACAGAAATAGGGTACGTTTTCCCATCCAGACACCATTAATGGTTGCTGATCAAACCAGCTTGGAACACCAACTGCTTTATGTTGTAACCTGGGATTCAATCACTCTTTAATTAATTAGTAACCTTTACTTTGAGGAGCTGCAGCAAGATGTGCAAAATTAGCAGTAACACAGGCATCCAGACCCAATCAGCTCCTTGCCTACCCAAGCTGCAGAGCTGCTGATTTTTAAATACAGAGAACACAGAATGCAAAGAAAACAAAACAAAGTACTGGGACTGTCCCACTGCAGCTCTGGTGAAAATATGCACCAAGCCAACCTTTCCCAGCCTACCTTGCAGCAAATAATGACATTATGAATGCATTTTTCTAGGCATCTAAAAGATAATACTCAAGTCTTTCTCTGTTCTTCCTCTTCTTGAGCACAGGGAAAAGATATCCTTGACTATATATTGAAATTAATACAAATTAGAGCAAGTGGCTTCATTTGACAGTAGTCTACATTATGTTAGATGGGTTAGACAGCAGTGGTTTTGGTATTTAAATAAGCACATAAATTATGACCAAGGAAGAGCTATGAAGAATTAATTCCAGGGTTCAAGTTGGGGGACAAAGTTTTGTCACTTCAGTACCAAACAGCATAAAATGTTCATGTTTAATTTCAGTTTGTCTTCATTGGCTCTCATGGAAACTGGGCCTGAATCAGGCTGTTCCTGATCTGTGCTATGTGTCTGACAAAACACCACTGATATATCCTGACCAGCCAGGGAATTAGGAGTGCTTCTACTCCTGCAGGTATTGACCAGGCACTTCAGCATGCAATAAGGGAAGACATTGATTGGAGGATAAAGTAAATTGCTCCTTTTGCCACAATGCACCCAATCTCACACCACCACAGAATTTAAAGATTATTGAAGTCCCTGGTGTTGTTTCCTTATCCTTCATTTAGAAAAGGCTTTTGCAGTTGCTCACAGCAGTTCCTGGTCTCACCCACTCTCATCTACGCAGCAAATCCTCTCTCCTCCTACATCCCACTGATGTGATCAGTGGCTGAGGAAGCCACAGAAGAGCAGTAAAACATGATTCCTGCTGGGAACTCCTGGCACATCATTCCTGAAGCTTTGGACAGCACTGCAGTGAGCACAGTCAGCAGCACTCAGCGTTCCCCCAGGCTGGGAATGCGGATGGATCCCTGTGTGCTCAGCTGCTGTCACAGACAGTGGCTCCTAAGGCAGAGCAACAAATGGCAATGCTTAGAGGGGAATGCAGACTGAAACTTGGGAATGCACTGCCTCATCCCACTCTGCTCCTCCCGGGGCTATTTCCAATAGAATTGGGTTAGAACAAATTCCTGCTCAGAGCAGTTTCAAAATTCTGCCTTCTTTATTACAGAGAATCTGGAGGAAATGGTTAGTAATTTCAAATATCCAAGTGAAACATGAACAAATGGTCCTTTATGGTTACCAAGTACTAAACCATCAGGCCACATTCAAACTATGGAGTGTTCGTTTTGTAACTCCTGTCCAGGACAACTGGTCATTTCATTTTGGTTTTCTCTACTCACGTGCTTGTTCTTCCATTTACCTCTTGTATTGAATTATCCTGCTTCATTATGCTCCATTTCAGGTCAAGAGTAATTTGAAATGACTGCAGCAACTCTTGGCAGGTTTCTACTACATTTAGAAGAAAAAAAAAGAGAGAAAGGTAATTATACAACCATTTCATTGAAAAGTCCATTCTTGGCATGAAGTGTTGCTTAGGATTAAAGATAGCAGATGTCTGCCTTAAGTCACAGTCTCCTACTAAATACTGCACACGAGTGCTGAATATTGCAAAGGTTAAACACTTGAATTTATCACAAGTTTATTATGGGAGCATGAATACTTTTACTACTGTAACCCCACAACAATAAACAGTATATTGAGCACTAAAGCTACAGTGCTGCAAATGTCAATTGGCTCATGAATAATATAAAACAATTTCATATATACAGGAATGTAATTATTTAGACTGCTCCACCAACATGCTGATTTAGAAAGTGAAATAGTGTGCTGGCTCAAAATATGCCCCTGTCTACTGCAGTCCAGAACAGTTCTAAATGACATATTTTGAAATATGTAAGTCAGTGTTCAGAAGAGAAATTCCACTGAGAGGAGATGCAGGGGAGCCCGGAGGGCTGACAGGCCTGGGGGGGTGGGATGCCCAGGATGCAGGTGCCATGGCCAGGCATGTCCATGGCAACCCTGGGGGGGTGGGATGCCCGGGATGCAGGTGCCATGGCCAGGCATGTCCATGGCAACCCTGGGGGGGTGGGATGCCCAGGATGCAGGTGCCATGGCCAGGCGTCTCCATGGCAGCCCTGGTGGGGTGGCATGCCCTGGATGCAGGTGCCATAGTCAGGCATGTCCATGGCAGCCCTGATGGGGTGGGATGCCCTGGATGCAGGTGCCATGGCCAGGTGTGTCTGTGGCAGCCCTGGGGGGGGTGGGATGCCCAGGATGCAGGTGCCATGGCCAGGCATGTCCATGGCAACCCTGGGGGGGTGGGATGCCCGGGATGCAGGTGCCATGGCCAGGCGTGTCCATGCCCAGGATGGGCAGCAGCACAGTCAGTGCACTGTAGTTCTGTTCCACCAGGTGGCTCCAAGCACATACATACATTCACCGCCCAAAAATTTCCAGCTGAAATATTTGACACGATTTCATTAAAAGGCAACTACTGAAAACTCACATTAATGTTTAGAACTGTAATTAGGCACAATCAGGAGACAATTGTAGGCACTTGCATCGTAACTAAAGAGAAATGTTAACAGTTTGCTTTTATAAATGTTTTAAATATGCTGTCTAGGGGAATTGAGATGTGCATGGGTGCATCATGCTGATTGAGGTTTGTAATTCTTTGGGCTTTTATTCCCTGAGGTTTGTTTTGTCCATCAGAATACCAATGGCTACATAGGGAGAGATCACCAGCAGTACATGTTGAATAGCAGCCAAATCCAATGGTGTTGGGAACTTCCCAGCTGCCATATGCTTCTGTGTAGGCATGTACAGAATAAGTAAAATATTCTCAGTCTCAACTCTGGGGTTTTTTAACCAAACTCTCCTTTCCTTTGGAGTCAGCACTGCATCTGAGTGTGCAGTACAGACCAACAAATGCATAGAGAAGCAGTAAAAGGTAAGAGAAAAAATACTGAGAGAAATAAGGACAGTGTCAGAAAAGTGCTAAAACAGACCTTCATTTATGTCTCTGAAAGAATAAGTTGGTTCTTTAAGTAATTGACAAACAATCAAAAGCTATCCAAATGTCATGCCAGGCTTGACTTCAGTGATTTTTTTGACAGTTGTTTTTGCTTAATCATCTGGTTGTCTGCAGGCTTAGGCAATGTAGAACTGGAAATTTTGTTTATCCAGACATGTCTTAATGTTTTATCTGAATAGGTGTGAACCTACATAAGTTTTATGTCCTGTGACAAATCTGAGTGAAAATAACTCCAAAGTGAAAGTTGGCTGCCAACTGTACCTTATTCTGCATCAGAAATACCAAGAACTATCAGTCAAGTTTTAATCAACATCACTTGAACCCTTCTTAAAACACATCAATTAATTTCCCATACGTGTGTTGGGTTGAGATCCTCACCTGTTTGCAGGGCTCATACCCAATCCCCCACATGGATGTGCAAGGAATCCATGCTCTGCCTCCTTTGTCCTACAGAAACCTGTATCCCTTACAGACAGCACTACATTTGGGCTATATAGGACATCCTACCTTATATTTGCAGTAGTTATTATATGCTAAAGGCATAGTTCTTGCTTTCTGAAAGGTTCCTTCTGAAAGTCCCCTTCCTGCTGACTTCAGCACTGGTGGGGTCATTGTAAAGAAATATAAACCAAAGTTTTCTGCTCTCAGATACACCACTTTACATACAAGGTAATAATAACAATTAATGATTTCATGGCTTCAGTGGTGAGTCATTTAATCAGCAAAAAGCCTCAGTAAAGCTCTAAAGGGTCAGAGAAAGGGTGATTGGGCCATGGACAGGATGGTTGTTTCAGGTATTTTAAACAAGTTTCTCTGCACAGTATTTAAAAATTCTAGGTTTGACTTTCTTTTCTGGGGAACCTTTCAGATCTCAGTGAGTCCTAATTTCATTAGTAATAATAATAATTACTGTTAATGACTGTAATTTAATAATAATGCAAAATAATGGCTACTTTTCACCATTAAGTTCTGAAGTATTTGTGCACATCTGAGCTACACAGTGTAGTGCAAAGCTGTCACATGATCTTTCTCTGGGTAACCAGCCACAGCATTCTGTAGGTCTGCCTTTAACCCCAGAAACTATAAAAAAACCCTCAAAACCCCAACAAAACAAACTGGCTGTTTCTGGATTGAGCTCTAGTAATTAAGGAATGATTTATGCAGATCTAGGAGTTTCCCACAAGGTATTCATACATACACACAGAGGTTTTCTCAGAAATAAATTATGTGCTTATACATATTAGTCTCTCCAGTCCTCATAATTTTTGCTCAGGGTAAGTAACCTGAAATACTCAATGACACACAGACGATGGATGTGGAACTACAATAACCTAAACCCAGGTGGAAGGTGTACTCAGAGTGCAGCTCCAACAACGTCCACTGCAGTTTGCCAAACCTGACAGAGTTGGGAAGTCTGGGAAAACCTTTACTTGAGAAATGGATTTATTCAACTGTAGAGATGGGCCCCAAGCTTGCAAGTGATGACATGAACTTGTGGAAAGTGCCTAGACACAAAAAAGTCTTCTTTTGAGAAACACTAACTCCCTCCCCCCTCAAAAAAATTAAATATTCCATTTTGACATGTTTTAAATCAACAGGTACACTTTTGAAATATAAAGGGGTTTTCCATTTGAAATTTATTTTAGTTTCTGACATAATTTATGTGATTTTGTAAAAAAATACACCATTTATATTTATATTTATGCTAAGCATTGAAAGGAAAAAAAAAAGTGGTTTACACCCAAAAGTTTAAAACCAGAGTGAATGTAATAACTATAAATAATGCAAGAATGAACAAAGGTAACATCCTAATAGTAAACATAATTTGTTTTCTCTCAGTCATATTAATGAGTTATTTTGTGAAATTTAGTTTAAATGGAACTTCTTAAGCAAGCATAGCAATAAAAGTTTTTCAGGATAATTTTCTCATGCTTCATTTTAGGAGATATATGACACATTTTAACATCCTGAATCAGTGAAAACATTTCTATCCACTTCAGCAGTGCTTAAATATGACTTTCAATCTTCTACAATCTTATTTCATTTTTTTGCAGTGATATATGAAAAACAGAGATTGTTTAAAACTATTAATCTGAAAACGAAAAAACTGAATGATACTTTTTTTTAACTAATTCTGTTATCAGTTCCCTTCCTGAATGTCATGAATTCTCTAAGTGATGATGAATTCCTTGGGATCAACACGTTTGCCTTGAATTTTTGAAGCACTACTAGTGATTCTTCACAGGTTATTTTTTCTTCAATTCTGCAGCCTGGGAATGCTTGGCTTCTCAATTTTTACAGGTAATACTTTTCTCTGATACAAACCTGTAAAAATGCATAGATAGAGATGCTGGGTTTGCCTGGTAAATGCTTTGGGCTGGATCTGTGGTTTTTCACTGACTAACCACTGCACAGACCCACATAAGAGTAAAAAAGTTAGACGTCCATGAATCCTTTTAAAGAATCCTTTATATGGAACAAAGGCCATCAACAGCCCGTGAAACTTCATGGCCTTACAAGCTTCTGTAACTACAAGACCTCAGAACTGGACAGACAACTAATTCCAGCAAGGTTTTTTTGTCCTTAAATATCAGGAGAGTTACATCTCTTAGGAAACAGCCAGGGAAAAACAAGCTCCTGCACTTTCAGTTGTTATGACCACATGGGGTTTTTTTCACATCCCTTTTGCTGTTTCCCACAGCTTTTTGGTAGGATAAAGTTTATCTGCTTTTATAGAAAAATCAGGGGTTTTAAAGTTCAGCTGCAAGACTTTCCCCCAAGGCAGGCAAGAAGCATGCACACATCCTGCTGCTCTGGGAAAGAGCTGTAACCTCCAGAAAACCCAGATGAGCTGTGCAGCCCTTTCTGCCTGTGGACATCTCTTTGTGCACTGAAAGTTGGCTGCAGGTGGCTCAAACAGAAACTAATCCTTGGGAGAGAAAAGTAATGAGACCCTGAGGGAGACACCTGAAAAGCTTGATAGCTACCTCCATCGGAGGGGGATCAGTTCTCTTTGCAGTCACATCCAGGAAAATAAATAGCATTGAGAGCACCTGCTGTGCCTGATGGAGGGAAGGGATGAATAGGAAATTGGGATGTTCTCCGGGTCATTGTGGTTTGCTCTGAGAATCTGCTATAGTGCAGGGACTCTGCTGCACCTACTGCTGGGTTGTAGCTCAATTCCACAATGTAGCCTAAAATCTGTTCCTTGGTAATTATCCCTGCAACTCATATTTGGTTTAGAAGTCAAAGCAAGTTTTGTTCAGCAGACAGCTGCAAGCTGGGTCTAGTTAAAAAAATAATCAATCTGATGTATTTATGCTTCATAAATCACCATCAGCTGATACATATTGGAGAATCAGAACACTGCAAGCAAATAGCTGCAGCAGGACAAATTTTGTTTAATTTCTAACTAGCATTGTTAATTAGCTCTGCTGGTAACAGTTGAGTGATTGCAAACAATAATAGAAACCTATGAGAAAAACACCCTTTTCTCTAGCAGGATTGTAGCAAAGTCAAAGAAGCTGAAGGATCCTTTGAGCCAACCTTGTCTAGTGGAAGGTGTCTCTGCCCATGGCAGGGGGTGGAACGAGAGGGTCTTGAAGGTCGTTCCAAGCCAAACCACTCTACGATTCTGAGATCCATTTGCCAAGACAACTCAGTTGAAGAGATATAAGCAGTTCCAGGGCAAAAATGGAAAGGTGAAAGAGGTGTAACTGGTAACTGTTTCCCCAGATACTCAAGAAGGGTAAACACAACTTAATCATTTCTGTCCCTCCCCGTTTGTGTGGATCTGGGAACTGCAGTACAGAGTGATGTCATTATCTGATAGTCTTTGCAACTCCTTGTTTCCTGGCTGGCTTGATTCACACAAACTATGAGGCTATTTCTGTAAGGAAGGGCAATTAATGAAAACGAAGATTAATCTTGTGCACACCTAGCAACAATGTAGATACACACTGAGTCACTGGGGGCACAAACGAGAGGAAGTACAAATATTTGACAATAGAAGACAGAGTGTCCTCAAAGGAAGATGACATGTCCTTTACCACCACCACCACCAGTTTATTATGGAGATTTCACCAATTAGCTTTGTTTCCTGAAAGAGAATCACATTTTTTTAAAATCCAGCATATAAATAATTGACCAATTTCTGTCATGAAAATTAGTGAAATAAGGCATACAAGAGAGGAAGCTCTCATTTAAGTAACAGACATTTTAAGTGGTCTCTCCTTGTGTTTCTTGGGCCTCAGTCATACTCCTTGCAACAAATCTAGCACTGGTGTACTTACCTGTAGATGAGGTTAATATGGAAGCTTATACCTCTGTTCTTGCACAAACCTGATCAGTAGAAGTTTTACTACTTCAAAGCTTCCATTTTATACATAGTGCATATATTGAGCAGACAGGTTTAATAAAGCCTCTCTGGCACTAATTGTCCAGCAATAATCATGCAGTAAAGTGAATTGGATCCCTACTGCAATGCTGATGGTTGTTTTGTAACTGTGTGCAGTATTAATAGTTATGAACACTTTCCTGAAGGACATGCCTTCAAAGGCCCCAAGAAAGCAGATAATTAAATGCATTTAAATGTGAATTACTTTGCTGCCTTTCATGACTTAAGGCTGAATCTCTCTTACACTAAAGATGTTCAGGAATCCAGCCTCTCCATGCAGAGGAAGTTAAATGAACCCTGTGCAAAAGGAGGCTAAGCCAATACAAGGATTAGGGTGGTTCAGAGGAGGGAATGAAGGATGGGTTGGAGAAAACACAGGAGTAAATCAAGGCCGTGGCTGTTTTTCTGCCTTTCTCCCATCCCAGCAATCTGAGATCCCTCATAACTACAATCTCTGCCCGTTTGCTGAGCTGGACCCAGGTCCGGGAAAGATCAGGCACTGAACTATTGGGCAGAATCAGACCAAGTGACACGGGAGTGACACACTGGGTTATCTGCATTAACAGTGAAAAGTAGAGGTTAAAATGACACGGATGTCAAAATGAGTGGAAAGTCTATTATAGAAATCCATTTTGTACAATGTGTTCAAACACTGTTAATCCTCTATGTAAAGATAAAGCAAATGGGCCAAGCTCAGTGCCAGCACGGGTGGTCTGGTGTGTAACTGCCCATCGCACAGCGAACCGGCACTGTCAGTCTTTATGAACACCCGATATTACCTGTGCGTCCCTCCCCCAGGCCCCGTTGAACTGTTTTTTTTCTCCATCTTTTCAGAGCGCAGGGTTCCAACGCGACTCCGAGACGAGCACCGGAACGCCCTCGCAGCCCGCGACGGGAGCTGTGCCGTCCCCGGGAGGGCCGTGCCGCGGCAGGGGATGGCAGCGCCTCGCACTGATGGGCGATGGGTTATGGCCGTCCAGCCAAGGGTGGGGGAGCGCCGCGTTAAATGGGGCAGGGAAAAGCGCTCTCTACACGCCATGGAGCTCCTTCCCAGCATTAGGCGGGGACGGAGATGGCAGAGCCGCCGCCAAGGGCCGCCCCGCACCGGCGGGACCCCGCGGGGGTGGCGCGGAGCCGCCCCGAGGGGCGGGCGGGACGGCGCGGCCGCGGCAGCGCGGCGGGGGCGGGGAAGGGGAGGAGGGGAGGGAAATCCCCAGGATCCCCGGCCCCCGCCCGGGGAGACTCCGCGTTAGTCAGCGGGACCCTCCCCCGGTGCGGGCGCTCGGCAGCGCCGCGCCCCGCACAGCGCGGCGGCCGCGGGATGGCGGGGCCGGGGCTGCGGCCGGCGGGGCTCTGCGGGGCGCCGGGGCGGGCTGCGGGCGGGCGGCGAGAGGCGGCCGAGCTGCCCCGGGGCCCCCGCGGGGAATGAGAGGCGGCGCTGCGGGGGCTGCGGGAGCGCGCCGGGACCCACCATGCGGGAGCTGGCGATCGAGATCGGCATACGGGTGCTGCTCTTCGGGGTCTTCGTGTGAGTACACGCTGGGCGGCAACTTTGCTCCGGGGCCGCGCTCTGCCCGGGTCCCTCCTCGCTCCGGGAGCGGGATGCGGGGCTCGCCGTCCCGCAGCGCTGAGCGAGAGCAGCCCCGGGGGGGCTAAGATGTTCAAGCTGTGCCGCCCCCCGCGGGATGCCCGAGCGAGGGCAGCTGCCGCCGGTCCCCTCTGCGCGGTGCGGGGTGTTGGAATATTGCAGCGCGGAGCCCCCTCCGCCCCTCGGGGTTTTGCCGAAGACCTGCGGGAAATTTTTCTCGGGGGAACTCCTGTTTGTGAGGAGTGTGCAAAAAGCCACCAGCCAAAACACCCCACGCGACCCCCGAACCTGCCGCTGGTTCCGTTCGGGCGGTTGTGGTTTGTGCTGGGAGGTCTCCCCCGCCGCGGCTGTAAATGCGCCCCAACAGCTGGCTGGGCAGCGGCGGGAGCCCCGCGGTGGGAACCCTGTGCTGGAGAGCTGCAGCGCTGGTTCTCGAGCTGAGCAAGGAGCTCGGGCTGAACGGGAGATGGATGGAACGCGGCTCAGTGGGTTTGAGAATCTTGTCCGCACGCTGGTGTGTAGGGAGGAAAGTGGTGAAAATCTGGTTGCTGAAAGATGGGCAGCTATCGCTGCAAGAACGCGCTGCTTTTTTTAGGAGAAAGCAGTTCTGTGCTATTTCGCTTTGTGTACTTCAGGCAGGCTTCCCCCTCTCTTTGCAGAGCGGTACCTGCTTCTTTCTCTCAGGCAATTTGTGCTCTGCGTGCATTTGAACAATGAAAAGTTCCACTCTATGTAAGTTTAGATTTACATTGCTTAATGTTTAAAGATGAGTGTCCTCAGTCTTTGTGGTCTTTCAGAAATATCACAGAAATCAGATTTTGCTGTTTGCTTGTTTGTTTTCTTAACGATGGGTGCTGTTGGTCACAGTTGCTGGTGATACAGGACATCTATTAAGCTGTACTACTCACAGCTGGTGAATCTGAATGCTTTGATGCGACTCCTTTCTGAACCTCTCATGGTTAATTAACAACTTGCCCAATTTGCTGGTGTTTGATTTTTTTTCCCCTCAGTGCTCATTTCTCTTGAATATTGATGCTAATTTTTTGATTTGCAACACGTTTTGTCAACTGTAATCATCTTCATTTGGGGCTAAATGATACCTTCAAAAACCTGTAAGGTACCTTTGGTATCTGTCAGTTCAGTTGCATCTTACTTTGAAAGTAGACCTGTTCCTCTCAACAGAACTCCTTTCTGGAAAATGTGGACTTAAAGGGTGAGCCAAGACCTCAAAATCAGAATCTTTGTCTTTATTAAGATTGTGTGTGAAATTCAACCCTGCACTATCCAGTAGGAGATCTCTTTGTATAACGTATATACTATGATGGGTAAATCATTACCCATTATAAATAGTAATTTCTTGGTTATGCCTGTCTTCTTTATTTAATCTCTTAAATAATCCTTAATTTTCACTGCTCTGTGATTCTAAAATTCACTGAGGGTTACCTGATTGAGAAGCTTATGGTAGTCACCATAATGACAAATGCCTATGGAAGAACTAATGTTTTCATGTAGCTCAGCTCCTGCCTCCTTGGAATTTTGAGGAATAATTCTGATATTTCAATAGGTCGTTTAGAGCATTCATTGACATCTAAAAGTACTGAGCACTATGGTATTCAAAATTCAGGTTAGTGTTTAGTTTCAGGGAGAATTGCACTCTATTTGCTTGTAAGGGTTGCAAGAATATAACCTGTAGGTGGATCAAAAGAATAACTTTTGAATGCAGATAATCATAGCACCAAAGTAACCTTTTGCTATTGAAATAGTATTCAATAGTTCTCTCAGTTTCCTAAAGTGGCAATTAGTCATGTCTTGAGACTTTTATGTTACAGAGGCTTAACCACTGTGTTTCCTGTGGTTTTATAGACAGCCAGTGCAAGGATTTTTATGGGGCATTGAGTTCAGTGAAATACCTTTTCAAGAATGAACGTTTGCCGGTGAATTTGGAAGCCCGGGGACTGGCATCCAGGCAGCAGCAATCTGAGCTGTACTGCAGGAGAGTTTTCTAGGAATGAAAAGTCTGCACAGTTTCCATCTCCCTTGGAAAGGAATGCCATTAACATAATTTGAGTTGAGGCTGGGCTGAGCTCATCCCGGACAGAAGAGAATGAGTTCATACTGATAAGGTGTTGATGACTTTGGGTCATTACCAACCTTTGTAGTGTTAGAAGGCTGACCTTAAAGGTAATGGTTCTACATCTATTTGACAGTCGTGAACCATCTGTGCCTCCCAGATGTCTTTTAGCTTCAGCCTAACAATTAATATAACTCGGAGTAAAATACTGGCATATTTTGTACCATAGAATGCAAAAGAAAAAGGTGCATATGCCATGTTGTAGCCTTGCTTGGCAATAAATGTCATTTCATAGCAATGGAGGTGTGAAAACTTCTGTTGACGATTGCTGCAATCGAAGGTATTGCCAACTGGAATGTGTTTACAGCAACAACCACCATGTTTTCTATACTTAGTACTGGCAGTTGTTTATAAACTTTAGTCATTCCACCAAAGGCAGAAACCTCTACTTGTCATTTAAGATCTCTTTCATCATGCAAATGGACACCCTTAGAAGTACTGCACACTTTGGATGGCTGTGCATTGATTTGGTTGAATTCTATAGACATTTAGGGAGGATAATGATAACAACTGAGGTGGTGTTCTTGGCAATTGCTAAGTGTTCTCTTAGCTATTAAAGACCGGATTAGGTATTGAAATTTAGCAACTCAAGCTTCTGTGCATTTAGAGAGATCTGTGCTGAAGGGCATTTTAACCCTCAGGATTTACTGGTATCGAAGGAGGGATTAGTTAGGAGAGATTTATTAGAAGGACTACAGCTGCTTGAAATCGAGAAGCAGGAGTTCAAACAACTCCAAACAACAGACAGCCAAAACCCAAACAAAAGTGCTTACAGTCAAAAATATACTCAATACACACTTTAGTGGGAAGGTAAATAGGTATTCTTTGAGTACCTTCAGTCAAAAAGCTCTCAAGATAAAAGTTAAAAACTGCAAGGAGAGGAGCAATATTTGTTCTGCCTCACAGTTTTTCCCAGTTGCTTGACATTAGCAAATTAATTTTCACTTTTCAAAATTATGTAGTCTTGCACCTTTTGACTGGGCCGAATTGATCTGATGGAGCGTAGATGGTTTGCTGCTTCCTGGGTAAAGAAAATTCTCATGCTATAATTTGACCTTTTGACCATGCATAATTACATTATGCATTTTGAAAAGTTTTTCAATTAAACCTTGGCTTTAAACAGTTCTCACTTCATATTTTTGTTTGGGTTTTTATTTATTAAGAAACATTTCTGGGTGCAGAACTGATTAAGTGAAATTTTTCATGGAAGGTTTCAAAAGTAGAAATGGTCTCTTGTTTAATGTTAACTATGGGGATGTACTTTGTTTACATAAAACATCCAATGCTAATTTGAAGAATGATCGAATTAGAGTCTTGCATCTCTGTTTGCTTCATTTTTGTACTTATTCCTATGACCTCAACCATGCTAAGATGCCTGATTAATGCTAACAAGTCTTTCATCTGTTCCATGTGCACAGTGGCATTTGTCACTTACAGGATGATTGACCAAAGCAAATTGCTTTGACTGACTTGGGTTTTTTCAGATAAGCCAAAGGTAAAAGGATTTGTGAGCAACTCTGATGTTTTTACACAGGAGGGATGCCCTTAAAACAATGTTTTTCATCTGTCCTAAAAAGAATTCTATGAATGGTGGCTCAGAGTGAGCCTGAGGGATGTCTTTGTTTCTTAGCAAAATACACGATGTTTTCTTTTAGGTATCTCTTATGAGGAAAACTTTGTGCATCTATTTCAGAAGTTTTAGAAGTCCACACTATTGTCTCCTGTAGGAAGATGGAATTTGTGTGTGTGCTGTAGTATATTTAACCCAATGACTTGTCAACAGCATCTTGCTGATCTTTTGAGAGCTAATTGATTAAAGAGACAGGGTTTCAAGGATTACTTCATCAAACCTCAAGCTCTTTGGTGCGCGTGATGTGATTAAAATATAAATGTCATTTAGAGTAATTGGATATCTTCCCTACAGCACAGTCTCATTAGCAGCCTCCCTTGGGGATAAATGTTTATCTGCAGGGTAACACACGTATATATTGCACATGTGTGAGTTTACAGGATTGACTAATGCTGACATCTTTGAGTGGTGCAGATTCTGATAGAAGTAAATAAAAGCTGTTTCTGTGTATGTTGTGCTCTTACAAGTTTACATATTAAGATTTTAATCAAGTTATGAATATTTAGCATGGAAAGTTCTTTCAATTAGCTTTCTTTGTGTTGGGGTGGTGGTCTGTATATTCTACATGTTGCCTTTATAATTGATACTAAGTATTGTCTTGTTAACACAGACAAAAATCAATTACCTGAGGAAATTCCACAATGCTGTAGTTTGGCTTTGCTCTTCTCACAGCTTGTACTTGCCTTTTCTCTCTCTTATCGACTGGATCTTTGGAGGAAAGACTGAGCTGAGAATCATGAGCAGTCAGAGATCTGTAGGGAACATAAGCAAAATTGATTGAGAAGAGATCACCGGTCTGAGACATTAAGATTTATTTCCTCACTGAAAAATTACAGAAATCAGTTGGACCAAGAATTCAAAGCACCTTTTAAGCCTGGGCTCTCTAGCTGGAGGTTTTATAGCAAAGTAGGTGTCTGGCCACGTAAGCTTCATGGTCTTTTTGTGTCCTGCCTTCTTGATTTGAATATCTGACAATTCTGGCTTTGATTGGAACCTGATTTTTGACTTCTGATCCAAACAGGCTTGGACTTCATTTCCGTGTACTCCAATTTCTCCTCAGGAAAGCAAGAGTAATGCTGCTTTGTCTCATCCTTCCTTCCCTTAACTGATTAATTATGTCATGAGGTAGCCAAACCCATCAAACAAGTCTGGAGCTTTTTCAGTGTTAGTTTCACAACTAGTAATGATAATAACAAATGAGAACATCAATATGTTTGCTAAGCTGTTTAAAAATAGGTATTGTAAACTGTAACTTACATGTTATTAATTGAGGGAAAGATTTAGTTTTGTGGCACAGGTTGGAGTCAAGTTCACTGACGTGGGTTAAGGAACAGTTAAGGGAAATACCTGCTATAAAAAAGGCAGCCTCTTTGGTGCTCAGGATCTGAGAACACATATCAAAGGTTGCATCTTGAGCTCCAGTGGCAAGCAACAGACTTGTTCCAGTGCTCAGCAGTCTGTCGAAGCTTTGAAGTGATGGGAGAGTCAGAATGACATGGAGCTTCTGAAACTCCCTGAATGTAGCTGATATATCACAAAGTAACCTGAATTTTAACTTTGCTCAGCAAAGTGTCCTTGACAGGTTACTGCAAAAACATAAGGCCCTAAGTATTTATTATACCTGGTGTAATACATGAAGCACACAATGAAATAACCATGTCTATGAATTAATCCCCAAGCTCACATACTTGGTGCTGTGCTGGGGTTTTTGGGCAAGCTTTGGGAGTGGGAGGGGATGTCCAAAGGAGGTTGTGACCCCGTGGGAAGGTCACAGTGGAGCAGGCTCCTGGCAGGACCCTGTGGAGAGAGGAGCCCATGATGGAGCAGGTTTGCTGGCAGGGCATGTGACCCCCATGGGGGACCCTCACTGGGGCAGTTCAGGCAGAACTGCAGCCCATGGGAGGGACTCAAGAGGAGTTTGTGGAAGAGACCCCACACTAGAGCAAGAGGAGTGTGAGGAGCCCTCCCTTGAGGAGGAAGGAACTGCTGAGGCAACATGTGAGGATCTGATCCCAGCCCTCATTCCCCATCTACCTGTGCTGCTGGAGGAGAGGATGGAGAGAAAAGCAGAGCAAAGTTAAGCCTGGGGAGAAGAGAGAGGTGAGGGGAAGGTGTTCTAAGATTTAGATTTTATTTTCTCATTTTCCTACTGTGATTAGACAAGTTTCCCCCAGTGAAATCTGTTTTGCCTGTGTTGGTAACTGGTGAGTGATCTCTCCCTGTTCTTGTCTCATCCCAAAAGCCTTTCAATGTATTTTCTCCCCCCCATCCAGCTGAGGAGAGGACTAATGAAGTGGCTCTGGTGGGTACCTGGCATCCACTCAGTCAATCTGATCTTCAGATACTTGGAGTTCCACTTCACTGAGGTTTCTGTTTCCCTCATTTTTGTATTTTCTTTATTGAAACTGGGGTAGGATTTTACTGCCTTTGATAACAGTTATTGAGGAGAAAGTGTGCCTGTCTTTTTGTGCAGACTTTGATTGATGCAAAAGATAACCTGTGTTTACAGACTGTTGTATCAATACTCCAGGATTGTGGAACTGAGTTATTTCATTTGCCTTCCCTGAGTCCCAGGGGGTGGAGAGTGGGGAGGAGAGGAAGGAAAGTTGGAAGGGGATTTAATGGCAGGAATTCTAATTGTCCTGTTAATAGGATGGGATTTACAGTTCATCTCCATGGCTAAACTCACAGCTGAATACATGCTAAAAAAGGATCTTATTGTAAATGCCAAAGCATCTCCTCCAGATTTTTTGAGGAGTAAATGGTGACTTTGTGTCTCTTCTTGTTGAATCCTATTTACTCACAGCCTCTGACACTTTGTATTTATTTGCTTCTAGCCTGATTGAGGATGTTTTATAGTTAGAAAGCTACTGAGACTGATAGGGGTCTTGTAGGGGAAATTTTTCTTTACCAAATTGATTTTTATACTTTGATCTAAGCACAGTCAAGATATGACACAACTGTGTTTCTTATGGGAAAGACTTTTATTAAAAAGTGCTATCTTATTGCTGAGAAGGCACTCATATCTAGCACAGTAAATCAAGATCTTTATGGTCTCCCAGTCTGTCACTGACTGAAAAGTGAGTACTTGGAAATATTTGGCAGAATTATTGATGCTAAAAGTGGACTAAGGATTATATTTAGTGTGTCTTGTAAGTTTTTTTTGCATAGTAAGGACTGTGCTGACACTGAGCAGGGGATGCTTGAGTGCTACATCCATTTTGGCAAGGTTTAAAGGACAAAGACAGCTGAAGACAATACTCATGTCCCTAGTTCAAGTGGTTGTGATCCACTAATGAACAGCAGAGACTTGTGATTAAGGGAAGCCTCACTGGTTTCTGAAGCAGAATAGCTGCTTTACAGAAGATCCGATTACATTGTCTGCCTAAGAGAGACCAAGTTGCATTGAACATGTGGCATTTGAACGAAGGTTTTCATAACTGTGTGGGGTTTAAGGGACTTTGCATTTACATTTTTCTCTTGCCTTGTAAGAGCCAGATTTGTCATCATTGGACCACAAGTCACTGCTATGCAAGAATCTGATTGATTTATATGATTCTGTATGAAAATAGATTAGGAATATTTCTTTGTTGAAAATCAGATTGCCGCACTCACTGGGTATTGTATTTGTTTGTTTTTCTGCAATGCAAAACAGTTTTACTACCCAAATTGGTAAATATTTTCCTTGTTAAAATACCACTGAATTCTAATTAAAATTGCATATAGATAAAATGAATAAGTGGAAATTGTTTTACCATAGGATAGAGTAGCAGGGCTGACAACTGGTGTTTTCACAGTAAGTGGATGATTAGGATTAATTATGTAGGTGAATTCCAGAGGGCTGGGGAGGAGTGGGAAAGATGGTAAGAGTGGTATAGAAAATAGCTTTTTATGAGAAAATGTGGAAATAATTGAGCTAATTAATCTAGTAATCTGAGGAGACATGGCAGTAATTCTCACATCTAAGCAGCTCCATAAAGATGTGTGAAGAAGACAAGCTGCTCCTTATGTCCTCTGGGAATTGTAAAGAAAGATTTTTAAAATTGTAACAGAGGAAACTTAGGCCGAGTGTGGGAAAATACAAACTAATTGTAAGGACTTGCATGCTGTGATAGATTGCCTGAGGCACATGGAGAATCTCCACCAATGGAAATTTTAAAAAGGAAGTATCACTAAAGCATCTTGGGAGTATTTTACCTCAAGTTTTGCTCTGCTGTGAGGAAACAGAGTGGGTGGTCTCGTAAGTTGGCATGAATCAACTTGGTGGGTTGATGTTTATGCTGCCTGAGAGTGTCCCAGGGTGCAGGGAGAAGTTTAAAAACCTTATACCAAATTGTCTTTGTAGGAGATTTTTGACTCATCTTGATGGGCAGAAAAGGGAATAGCAGGACCAGTTGGAAGTTACTTCTAAAACACTTCAGCAAACACAGAAAAGAAGCTGAAGGATGCCCTTGGGAGGGCAGTGCCATGCCAGAGTTTGTGAGCTAAATATTCTGCATCAACGAGACTGTGGGGGGAAATGGAATCTTAGACTAGTGAAAGGTTTTCCTCTCCAATCTGGCAGTTCAACATTTTACCCTAAACTGAGTGAAAAGTTTTATTACTACTTCAGAATGTGTGATGGAGGTGTAAATGATGGCTCAGAAACATTTCAGCTCTGAAGGATTTGGAGCACCCTGCCAAGTGTTGTGAAAGCCTTGCAAACAGAAAACAAGAGAGGAGAGTATCCTTTGATATAAAGTGTTATATTTTCATTAGCTGCCAATTTTCACTAATGGGAGAGCAGATCTAATAGCCTGTCTGTACTCTCATAGCCTGCAGAGACACCATTAACATTTTCATTCATCTGGTGTCCAAGGTGCTTTCCAGGGCTGTAACTATTGCTGTTGGACTTCAGTGAATGCTACAAAATGCAGAAAGTGATGCTCCTTTCCCCATTATTACATCTTTTTTATATTTTTTTTAATCATTACTAATATTCTGGAACATGGAGTACTCACGCAAATTTTTTTGGGCTGAGTCATTTTAATATGGTTGGATTTGATTGTGAATATCATTAAGCAGATTTCTTTTTTTCCTTAAAAGAAAAAGAAAGTCATCACATACAGCAACCGTGAAGGAAAAACTGGAACAAACTTATAAATTTGTATTACATTTACTAAATAACTTGGAAAAAAAGGGGAAAAAAAGGTGTCTCATGATTAATACTAGTCTTTTATTTTAAGATGCACTTTTTATTTAAGTAAGTTTAATGGGTGCCCAAATAAGAGATTTCATTTCAGTTTGGGTTAAAGTGATTTGCTTATATTTGAACAAAATTGAATCTTTTCTTTTCACTGATGGAGCCTTCTAGACTGGGCCATGGTATTTCTCCTGTCTCCCACTTCCTTATCAGCTCCTGAGTTTTTAGTCCAAAAAATGTTCTGAACATGTTTTCTCACTTAGTTCTAGTTGTGGACAATTTTTGTGATGCTGTTTGATGCTCACTTTTATTCAGATCACACTCCTCAGGTACAGCATTCTGTGGGATGGACTTCACTGCCACACAGATCCTCTTCCAAGGTCACGTCTCTGTCTATCATGTTTAAAGGCAACAGTGCCAAGGGAATGGCATGAGCCATAAACTTTTATGTGATAAACATGGTCTGGACTAAGAACAACTTGGGAGCAAAATATCAAGTTGTATTCATATTATTAAAATTCAGATTATGATAAAAAGCTGAGTGAGAAAGAAAATTCCTTGTGTAGAAGTGGTAGGTTTAGGAGAGACTGAGGAACAGTGGCTGAGCAGAACCATCTCCCTCAGACCCTGCACTGTGGAGGGACAGGAGAATGTTCAGAGGTTGCTCCTGAAGGAGCTTCCAGGGCCAAGCTGTCACTCCCAACTGGTTAAACCTTGTTCCAAGCCAGATCTCAAAGTGCTGTCATAGGAGAGACAGGAGTGAGAAGCACTGAATTAACAGGGAGCTACAAAGAGAAGGAGTGATGGAGGGACAGAGAGAACTGGGAGGGAAAGCTTTGGCCACCAAGAGAAACTTGGCATGTTTGTGTGTTTACCCCTGACTTCCATTTTGGGTTCAAACATCAGGAGTGTGTCATGCAGGTGTGAAAAAGAAAAGAACTCTACCAGGCTACTCAGCTGCTAGGAAGCTGGGATAGTTGTCTAAGGCACTGTTGAGAGTTGTTGGACTGAAAGCAGTTTGAGATGTAATCAAAATAAACGTTAAAAACATCAAAAGGAAAATTTTGTCTGTCTGTAGGGTGTTTTGGTTCATTATTCAGGTATGTGCTTAGTTGATTTAAGCCTGTAATATAAATTCTGGTTTTCATTTTAGGATAATGTACAGTTGCCAGCTTTGACACTTCTAATGGCTACATCAATGAAGATGATTTCCTTTCCTTCTACTTTCTCCTCCCCAAACACACATTAAAATGGTTTTTGTGAAATATCTTTTATTATAGGGTATGTTTATAAAAATAGGGCATTGAGGCAACAATTAATCCCATAAATCATATTTTTTATTAAGTAACATGAGAGAGAATGCAATGAAAGCAGGAACCAGTGATCTTCACTTTGTTGACAGCTGTTATTTGTGTAGTATTTGTGCTGGATTGCCTGGAGTGTTGCCCACTGACACAGTGAGCAGCAACTCTGACCTGCTTGCCTGGTGCCTGAGGTGCCCCCAGCTCCCTGGAGCAGGGATCACAAGGATTGGGCTGCTTTTCACCTCAGGAGCAGCTCGATGCCACAACAGAGCTGGGTTTGGTTCAGAATGGGTCATTTTATATTCTGCTGACCAGAAAGCAAAGATCACTTTCAACATAAGGTCACAGAAAGTTTTAAAAATTAAACCCAAGCCAAACTATATGACTTTGACTCATTTTGCAGTGATTTTTTCCCCTAGTTCACTGTAGTCACTCTTGTCTCCTGCTCTTCAGCTCAAAGCTGCAATGCAGCATGAGCAACTGTTCCCCCTTTCCTCCTTCCACCTTGCTCATTTCCAAATATTCCACTTCTGTAAGGAAGATAAGATGGTGAAAAGGTGTATCCAAGCTAGTTAAATAGTTCACTGCTGGAAAGCCATTTTTATTCCTGTTGAATGTGAGTTTTCTAGTCAGTCACCTCACAGTGGCAATAAGGATGCTCAGTGATATTTAGTGCTACTTCCTTTCAAAGTGCTCACCCCCTGAGCAAGGAGAACATATGGATTGGAAGGGTTTGGATTCTTTCAGGTGCACAAACTCCTTGTGCTGTTCATGCATGCTCAGATAATCTTTGCCCTTTCCTCTTAGGTTTAAATTATGTCACAGGAAGGAAATTGTTTACTCAGAGTTCCAGTGCCAGGGATTGAGGAAAGAGTAGAAATATAATTTAGGTGCTAAGAAAACTAACATTAAGTCCTAAAACACCAGGCTGCTCTTTCTTTTTCAGCTTGTGAAAATATTGTTGGTTCACTATTTCATACCAGGTATTCTAAGGACATGTATATCTCATTTAAAAGTCATTTCAAAAGCTGCAGGAGTCCTGTTGTGAACCTATACTGTTTTTAGTTCAAGATCTGAGATTTTAGCTGAGCCAAGACTCCTCAGCTGTTGCCTCCTTACTGACTCTTTTAAGTCATGTTGTTTCTTGAGTTCAGAAGGAGCAAGGAAGACAAAATTTGAGCAGAAAAATACTAGAAACTCCTTTTTCACCACATCTGGGCAATATGACAACTATGGCAATATCTATATTTTTAAAACTGCATCAGAATTTATTTTCAATTCCTTCTTAATCAAAATGATTTCTCATATGTCTGAAGGGCTATGTGGGCATATGTGCTAATTAAATGTCACACTGCAATTGGTAGCTAATTTAAAATATTCAGTAATATTTTCCATCAAGTCATACTGACTCATCTGAAGTCAAACCTGCCCTCAAGAACCAGTTATCTACTTGCCAGTGACCTTAAATAAACCTCCCCCCCCCCCCAAATCATTGCCCTTTGTTTATATCAGCGCCAGGATTTAGTTCCAGTGACTTTTGGCTCCTCCCTAGATAAAAGTGCACCCACAGAGCTAAAGTTGGGGAAATCTGTAGACATTCAGATTAGAATTTCAGATGTCATTAGGAACCAGTATGAAGTCTTTGTTTCTAGCTTCTCAAAAGCACAGGAATGAAAAAAAATCTACCACCTTGCACTGTTCCCACAGGCGTGTTGGGCACTGAATAGGGACTGAATGAAAAATGCCTCGTGGAACATTTTTCTTAGCACTTACTTTTTTCCAGGACCCCTCTCAGCCTCTGTGCCTACAGACAGAAGGTTACTGCAAATTAAGAGAGGCATCAAATCTCATTTCTGTAGCAATAAAAATGCTTCTGAATTATCTTTGTTGGGTGTTCCTCCAGAATATTAACTACTCTGTATCCTGCAGGACCCTCCAACCCAGCAAAGCTCTGTATTAGGACCATACATGTTAATCAGCAGCAGTAGGTGTATACTCTGCACGGCTCTGCGCTGGGAAATAAAAGGTTTTAGCTGTTAAAAAGATAGAGATAATTTATTGCTACAGCTGCTTCTGTGTCAGTGTGAGTGTACATTACTTAATTGATTTTAGTGCAGTTAAAATGATGTTTACAATAACACATTTCCATAAAAGCCTATGAAGAGTAAAACTAATGAAACATTAGTGTCTGTTCTGATGTACTCGCTTCTTTTGCATTCAGTGTCTATTTGCAATATAAATTCTAATATCTTTTTAAAA
The DNA here is from genome assembly GCF_047495875.1 of Pithys albifrons albifrons. Taxonomy (NCBI): domain Eukaryota; kingdom Metazoa; phylum Chordata; class Aves; order Passeriformes; family Thamnophilidae; genus Pithys; species Pithys albifrons. The sequence goes on along the minus strand of NC_092466.1, from coordinate 5,894,209 downwards.
TTAACTCTTTATTTTGATTTCTATGGAGAAGTTCAAGCTGTTGCTTTCCTACCTGACTGCTTGGCAGCAGTGCTTGGCATCTGTAAGTACCAGTCCAGTTAATGATCAAACTGCAGCACTGGGAGTCTTGCTTTGCTCCTGATAGTGGCACTTCTTGCTGGAATGGTTTTCCCTGCCTTGCTTTGTAAAACAGTGGCAGAAAACATCAAATCTCTTGATACCCAGTGTTGTGCCTTAACTGCAGGGAAAGTTTCTTTTTCTGTCCAACTAAAGTTTATACTATTGAAATTATATTTTTAATTCATGTCAGCTTCTCCCCTGGTGAAACTGCAGTTCACCATTAGTAATTGAGAGTTGGCCATATTTTTTGTGCCCCTTCTTCATGGCTGAGGAGCTGTGGATTTCCCCATCTACTTTAGGTATTAAATGCCTCAGATCTCCTTCCTCGTGCTGACCTCTGAGCTGGCACAAAGCTACCTCATCGTGCTAATATGCAGAGACAGCAGCATTTCAGAACCTGAGCTCCTCCAGCTCCGTGGGGAGCAGAATGATGGTGATAAACCACAGGCATTGTTTCTTATCTCATCACTATCCTCTCTGCTTCAATTCTGTTAATTTTGCATTCCAGCCACACTCCCTTTCCAGCTTCTCATATTTTGTCTGTCATTGCAGGAGTTTGTAGAATAACCACCAAGAAGTTGTGTCTTTTTTTTTTTTCTGTAATGTCACGTGTAGGGAATAAACAAGACTAGGTTTTCTCATGGCATGGAAATAAGTTATTCTTTCCAGTCTATCAAATAACACAACATGAATGCATTAGAATGTTTCAGAATGGATAAGTTGAAGTCTTGGATTCAAATGTGAGCAAAGGGGGTGTGAATAAGCAGAGTTCAATGCAATGTACACAGCTGATGTAAACACTGGGCTCTCTCTGTTTAGCCTAAATCACTTGTGGGAAATGCCTAAAGCAAACTCTGTCTTTCAGAATATAATTTGCTTCTCTCCATAGCTCTTGTGCCCTATGATGTGTTCTGCTTTATGGCTCTTCATTCCAAAGGCTGGGACTGTGAAACTGTTGTGTGAGAATCTCTCACTGACTTATGGATTGTGTGTATACCCTGTAAATAGGCCAACCTACACAGAGCCCAACACCAACTGCAGCCCCCCTGGCACGGCTCACAACCACACAGTTCTTGTGTCAGAACAACCAATTGCACAATTTGACATGGCAGGTACACTACAAAAGCTTCTGCTACCAGAGTTAATGACCTAGTTTGGGGAATACTCAAGGAAATATCCATGTAAGAAAGTGCAAAATGGGGTCCCAGTAGCACAGTCACAGGTAACCCATGTCTGTGGGAGAGGCAGCAGTGATTTTGCTCACATAGAGTTCTGCTGGCAGGGAGTGGTTGGCAGAGCCCAGCATTGTATTCCATGAGCCCTCAGAGGTGCTTTATAAAAGAGGTTCACGAGCACCTGCTCATTCTTTGTTACTTGCTCCAGTGAGAACTTGGGCAAAGCCATGGGAGGATCAAATCTGCTTATGAATAGATGGAGCTTAGAAAAGAGGAGGGTTGGTTACTGGGTATCACTAGTTCATGTTCCTTCTCTTGTGGGGCTTTGTCATCCCCTATGAACTGCTCTGTCCTCTCAGGAATTGCCACTTGTTACTTGGCACAAACCTTGTCTACAGGAGAAAAGGCAAAAAACCCCAATTGCTCCTCTCTCTCAACCAACCAACCAAACATTCTTTAGTTGATGCTCCAGACCAGAAAGGAATCTTTAGTCCTCCAACGTGCTTTGAACTCTTCAGATGAAGCAGGTAGTCTCCAAGATTGCCAGGACCAAAGCCCCTCTGTGATTTCATGATGCTGCTCTCAGGAAATGGAGCTGTTGGCCAGTGGCAGTCCTTGTAATGCTAATAAGTGTTCCTAAGCTGAGGGTTAGTCATGATTTCATTGCTGGGAGCTTCCATTTTGGCCTAACAGGACACAACAATACAGTCCTAATGTTGGGCATATCTATCCTATTCCTGCCCTGTTCTTGTTGCTACAGTGGGAACTTAACTTTTCTACTCTACGTGTAAGGGTTTCTGCCTCACCAGCTTTGCCAGTGCAGTGCTGCTTATTTATTCCTCTCTCTTTGATCTCAGCAGCTTCAGAATGTCATTGCTCCTTAATTTCATGCTGCTGAGGGCCAGGCAATGGTATGAGCAGCATTTGGAACTAAAGTGAAGTGCTAAACAATGCCCTGCTGCTACTTGAGGGACATGAAAACCATGATGGAAGCTCAGGTTGAAGCCTCTGTTAAGATAATTATGTCATGTTTGATTTACTCACTACCAGTGAATGGTTTCATAACCCCCCCCCCAAGACATTCTTAGTCCATATTATCACAGAACTACTGTGGGCTTTTACCTGGATCTGGCTGTGAGGGGGTGATTGCAGGAAATGATCTTAAAGGGCTGTTTGCTGTTGAATGGAAATGAGGGTAATGGACCTTGGAAGTGCTCATGTCCTCACAGAGCAGCGTTTTCACTCCGTGTGGTGTTGTAAGCAGGAATGTTGGGATGTCCAAAGTCACCACAGGGACTTGGACACCTGTTGCTCAGTGATGTTTTAATGGCGTGAGGGCTCCTGTTTGCCTCTGAAAGTCACAGTTAAAGACTCTTCAAGTTACTGGAATTCCTTTTATGGCTGAAATATATGTCATCAGGCTGAAGTGTTCTAGATCTTACCTGTTAAAAATGTTGGATGAATATGTAAAAATGAAGCAAATCAAAAGCCAAAAAAGCTAAGAGCAAATTTTTATGTACTAAAACAAAGTAAGTTTTTTTTGCTCACCTGCTACCAGAGGATGTTCCATGACTGAGCTTGTACTTTTGGCCATAATAGAAGATGTCTAGAAACCAGCTTTCTTTATCTGTGCAGTACTTTCATTTCTAATAACATCTAGTCATTTAAACAGGCTTGTACTGGCTTATGAACAGTGATAGACTGTACTTTTGGTGGGGATGAAGGAACATAAATCACTGAGTGTCAGGCAGCTTAGAAACCAGTATGTCCTCATGATTGTTTAATAGAGTACAAAGGGAATTGCCTTCCAGCTAGTGAAATCTCATACCCAGTCACCCATTGGTGATGCTTTAAAAAAGAAGAGAATTGCTCTCTTATGAGTCTTGGCATCAAAATTTAATTAGCAGTTGAGCTCCTTCAGAAGATTAAAAAAAAGTAACTTTTTTTTACAGTCACTTTCCTTTAACTGTTTACTTTCTCTTTCTGTGTTGTTCACATAGATAAGATCTGCTTTCTCCATCTGTTTGGTTTGGGGGTTTTTCCTTCTTTCACAGTGATTTTGAAATTATTTTATCCAGTTTCAGGATTTTTTTTTTGCATTTGTTTCAGGATATTTGAAAACTGTTCTTGGGACACATTCAGAAGAAAAGTCAAATAATCAGATTTATATATGTAGTGAATACAAAACTGCTGCTGTTATAAAATACAATACTAATGATTACTGTCACTGATAATTTGTTGAAATGACTCACTCTTTATCTGAGTGCAGATGGATATATATTAATCAGAAAATCAGTCCTCAATAACCAGATTTTATTATGGTTTCAGCTGTTTAGCACGTGTGTTATTTTGCTCTTAAATGAATTAAGTCTCATGACAGTGAGTCATACCCAGGCCTGTGACCCTACTTAGAAGTGAACTCTTTAACCAGTACTTAATTACTTCTATATGTTGCCATCAATGTCTTTAAAGACTGAAAGCCAAACTAAAATACTTTAGGACTCTCAGTTGAAATTTAGAACCAGAATTGCTTGAATGGTCTAGGAACTGACCTTTATTTTCTGTTTGAAGAGAGAAGTGTAAAATGAATTGTTCATATCTGAAGTGGTTTATTTCCTGGTACTGTTCTTTAGAAATGTTTCCCACTTTCACATCTTACACAAGTCATTGTCTTTTAAACTTACAAAAGATTTAAGTGTTCATTTTGAAAACTCTGCAACAAAGTGCTTTGACACTTCTGAAGTTCACCTTGCACCTTCTTTGGAGAACAGGGTCAGGCTGTGGATTTGAAGAAGCTGAGCAAAACAATAAATATTCTCCCTGCAATCCCAGACTTCTTAAGCTTCCAGAATAATCCCATTGTCCATGGAGGTCAACAAAGCAAACATAACTACTGTCACAAGGGACAGGACTGTGTCTGACTTGCTCAGATTTTATTATTTCCCTGTAGGAAAGGAAAGGAAGGAGAGATCAGCTCTCTGCACATGCTGCCCAGGGGGAGTCTGGGTGTGCTCAGGTAAAGGGCTCGTAGAATCATGGAATGGTTGGAATTGGAAGAGCCCTTTAAGGGACACCTCCTTCCAAATCCCTGCCATGAGCAGTGCTGTGTGCTGGGGACTGTGGCTGGGGCAGAGATCAACAGTGAGAAACAAAGAGCAGCAGGGCAGCCCTCGGAGGGGATAAAAAGAAGGATTTCCCAAAGCCCAGAAGCCTGGGTAAGACTTGCTGTTGTTTAGGAAACAGCTGACCCAGCTGGATTTCAGGACTTGTTTTCGCTGGGGAGAGTTGCATATGTAAGTGTGGTTTAATTTTACTCTGCTTTAAAAATTGCTTTGAGCTTTTTCTCTTTACAAAGTCAGTTGGTGTGCCTGTTACTGGTGTAAAACCTGGTTTTGGAGAGGTTTAAAACCCTTGGCTTTGGAAGATTTACAATAAGAAAAGCTTTGGGCTGCTACAGTTCTGTGTTCTGGTTCTCTGGGTTTATTAGGTAAGACCAATCTGCAGAAAACTGGTCCCTGTGTCTTCTTTCAACAGCCTTTCTTTGAGTCCTAATAAACTGAAATGAGCAATGCAAAGCAAAGGCCAAACTGCCCAGAAATCTGATGTGACTTCAAAGCTTAAGAGAAGTTAAAGAACAGTGAAGGACTCAGTGGAAAAAGGAGTATGGTTTACATGAAGTGAGACAATTTATGTAGTCATAAAAGGCTTTTCAAACTTCTTCTTACAGTCAAAGATCACCATTCCTGCTTTCTCTTTCAGTGCATCGTACAAGATACCCACACAAATAATTTACTTTCCATAGAACAAAGTATCCTCAACGGTTTTTTTGATGCTCTTCATTTCCAAATAACATAATTACAAAACCATGAAATTTTTTAGCTTGTTTAGATGGGGTTTTTTTGTTTGCTTCCTAGGAGAGCTAAATGACAACAATGAAATGAAAACAGGCTGTTTGGGTAGAATGAGACTTTTCTGGTAGTCCTAGATACTTCTTAACCTTGACAGACCATCCTGGTTTAGGAGTATGTCTCTTTTGGAGATAATCTCTGAAGTTACTTGTTCTTTCTATCAGTACAAGGAATTGTCTGGGCTGCTTCTTTCTCCCTGCTTAGTCATCCTGCACATACAACCATCATGCTTCAAAGTCTGAATCTTGACATTTGAAAGACATTTTGTATTTGATAGCTGGTATGTCATTTCTTCAGGGTAAAAGATCTGCTACATGATTTATCTAATCCCAGAATATTATTTTCACACTTGCCCCACAAAAAACCAAACCTAAACAAAAAACCCAAAAACCAAAACAAAAGGCAATTTATTCTCCACAGTAGATTTATTAACTTTTATAAAGTTGTGGAACATAGACTTTTAAATACCATTTTCTGAAACCTGTGTTTTTAATTTTGTATTATTAAAAAGCAATGAGACAGGATAGCAATGTATTAATAAGGGCAATTCATGCATCCTATACCATATTTAATTTGGAGGGGAAGTTTTAAATCAGCAGAACTCTTCTGGGGGTTTTGGTCATCATTTCAAATTGTGAAAAATTTGTATCTTTACTTGTTTTTTTCCAGTTTTACAGAATTTTTGGATCCATTCCAGCGGGTGATCCAGCCAGAAGAGATCTGGCTCTATAAGAATCCTTTGGTGCAATCAGATAACATACCTACACGTCTCATGTTTGTAAGTACTAGAGGTTTGTTGGTTATTTGATGGCTGGATATGAAGCACACTTTCATTTGATAAGCCCTAGGAAATATTTCACAAGAGGAGGATCTTCCTTTAATTCTAAGGACAATTATTTCCCAAGCAAGGGATGCCCGAATTGGCAACTTGTAACAAATCATGGAGAGTTTGTAGAAAGCAACATAACCAGGTGAATTTATCAATGTTGATTCTTCAGTTTAAGATTTGAGGTAGTTTTAGCTCAGAGGGATGCTGGAGAAATAAGTAGAGAAGCTTTTTCAATTAACTGGTTGGGTGACCTGACAAACCTTGCCATGCTCTTATTAGGTTAAGTGCTTAAATTTTGAAATCCAATTTGTTTTAGGTGTGTTAGGCATTGGGATACTTGACTCCAAATAATCCTTTTTTTCCCCCCAAGGGCAAAACCTTTGCTGTAGCCTCTGCCAACAGGTGTACTAAATATATCAAAGAGCTGTTCTGGCTCTTCCCAGCTCAGCACATGTTGATATGGACACTGACTGGCTGGACTGGATGGTTATCACACATTGTAGTTGTGATAACCTTCACTAGCAATGATTAACAATCATAATTATATGTATAAATGTAAAAGTGCACTAAGATAGACTGCTACAGAAATGCTAAGAAATCCTGAATGTAGTTCAGGCTATTAAAAGAAGTAGGTCAGTCTTTGCAAAAGCTGCATCAGTCAAAGTGGAGATTTTTCAGGAATGGGCATGGCAGATGAGCTCAAATCCTAGATCCCAGTCCCTTCCATCTTTTCTTGAGTCTTCAGTGAAGCCAGGATTTACTTTTCAGACTTGAATTCAGAATAAATGCAAATCAGCTATATAATTTCTCTTAAATTTCTTTTTAAAGTCTTAGACCTTCGGTTATGAAAAAATTTTAATTAAGTAAGGAATATTCTTCTATTAAGTAAGAATGTTCTTCTTATTTATGAGGCGACAGAGCCTTCTAAGAGAGAGGCTGAAAGCTTGGTTTTAAATATACCAACATATTGCTTATATTGCATTTAGAAGCAGTTCTATTATGAACTTTCTCAGCCTGATTTCTGCATGGGTGGCAAGAGCTGGGAAAGCCTGAGCCTTGCTCTGTCTATCAGTGGATATTCCTTGTCTTGGAAAGTGTAAGGTACTGCCAACTTCCCTTGAGTGCATGGAAGTGTGTGGGAGTCCCTCTAACTTCAGCTTGCCAGGATTTATAATAAATGAGAGAGATTTTTGTCCATGTTTCACAAAAGCCAGGCAATGTTGGAATATTTCACTGCTGGAAAAGAAAACATTGCTGAAATGCAGCTGAGGAGAGTATTGCTGATTAGAACATTGCCAAATCTGTTAGAGATATGAGCCATACAGCATCTTTTTGCAAAATAAATAAAAAGGAGTCTGTAGGAAGCCAAAATTTCTTTGTGTGTGCATTTTGCTGCAGAATAAAAAGCACCTTCCAGCCAATACTTTTGTGTAAGGGACAGCAATGTACTGCAAACATTGAGAGTTCTTCATCTCTCTCAAAAATTCATATGCTTGTGAAATATGAGGAAATCTGCAGTTTTACCAGAATTCTGAGGATTGATTGGGAACTGGTTTGGAACAAGCTGCCACTTGCAAGCTATTCTTTGTTAATATTTCCTTCTGCTCCTGCTTGTTCAAAAGATTTCTTACTCCATTAAAACCCCACTCTAAGCCTGTCAGCCTTGGCCATATTTCTACATGTTCTTCAACAGTGGAATGCAGATCTCTTTCTTCTTTCCTTTCCTCATGACAATCCTTGCTTTTTAGAATGAAACTACTAATTCTAGGTTTTGCTTTAGTCTCTTTTTTTTACTTCACTTTCTGCCCCTGAAACCAGAAATTAAACTATTTCTGAGGATAGAGAGAAGTGAACATTTCTGGAGCAGTAACGTGGCATTGCCATCCAAACTTGAATCTCACACACACTGTAGAGAGAAGGGAATTTTAAGTAGAAATGGTGCATTTTATGCATAAAACTTGGTGCCTGCCTTTCTAAATGTGGAGAAGGGGAACAGACTCCAGACTCTTTTAGTCTGTGTGGCTCAGTGAGTTAGATAATATTTTGCAGATGCAGGTGAGGGGCATCTGGTGCAAGATGCACAGCCAAAGTAGCAAACTCAGTGCACTCATATTGGTTCCTACTCAGTCTGAAAGCATAAAATGAGGGCTGGGATTAATCTGTGTTATGAAAAGAAGATTGAATCACACATCTTTTGTCATGAGGTATCTGTCCTTTCTGCTCTTTATTTCAGTGGGACTATTTAAGAAGTAAGGCATTGTTCAGTCCCAGTTAAGACAGTATAAACTTACTTAAGCCCTGGTACCCCTTGTGCCATTTACAGCTTTATTTTCACCTTGTTTAAAAATAAAAAAAAACACCACAAAAACCCAACCAACCAACAAAACAGTTGGTTTCACTCTTCTTTAAGAGAATGCTTTTGAAAAACTTGGATTATTTTTTGACCAAATGTGATTGTGAGGAGGTTTTCAGGTTCAAGAAAGGAACTGGTTAATTTAGGTTGGAACCAGCACAAAGCATAAATAATACAAGCTGCCTTTTACCTCTGCAGCTGAAAGTCTGAGACAGAAGAGAAGATGGAAGGACCAGTTGGGAACAAAATCATAGTTCCCATGGCAGGCTACTAATGGAAAACTCCCTGGTTCTGTGCTTGGCACAAACTGGTGTGTCTCTGGAGAAAGACAATAAATGCCTGCTCTGGGAGGACAGACTGCAGTGCACAAACACTGCACTAAGATGCTTTTTGGAGAACATTTTCAGTCAATCAGCATAGCCCAGACTGCTCTATGATGATAGAGGTGCTGTTCATGGGAACTGAGGGTGTGTCTTGATGCACAGATGCCATTTCAGGTTCTCTGTAGGAGGAATCCTGACAATCAAAGAATAAGGTTTGGCTTAACCAGTCACTGTACCTGTAGATGCTCAGGTGTTGTTTTTCTGCTTTTAAACAAAATCAAGCAGTTTGTTCCACATCCAACACTTGTAAACAAAAGAATCACAAAGACACCATCTTCCCAATGCATTCAAGAATGACAGCTGAAAATAAAACAAAAAGCAAGATAAAGAGCATTTTAAACCACCAGGAAGTTGGGGCTGAAGTCTGTTATGTTGGGTGGGGTCTCTCTGAGCACACAGCATGGATGGGCTGCCCTCTGCAGCAATGCTCAGTGTGCAAAAAGTGTACAAGGTCTCTATGGATCACTGTATGAATTTTGTGGGCCTTATACACTTACTTTTAAGTAGCTGACATTTTAAATTCAGCTCTAGGCAATTACAAATCAATTATAACCCACAGCTATATTAGAATTTTAATGTCTTCATTGCTCTGGAGTTGCAAAGACAAATCATCCCACTTTGCTTGAGGTCAGGAGTTTGATAAAGATCATTCAGCCTCCCAGTTTAAATGGAGCTAACTGCAGCTAATTATTAGTCAGCTGGACTGAGAAGGAATTGCTGCTTTCACACATGGTATTTGTTATCTCTTACAGGCAATTTCATTCCTCACACCACTCGCAGTCATTTTTGTGGTGAAAATCATCCGTCGAACAGACAAGACTGAAATTAAAGAGGCTTTCCTAGGTAATGGATGTCCTACTTCAAAGATGGAAAATGTGTGATAGCTCTTGGAGATTGATTCCAGCTCTAGTCTAAGCTTTGAAAAAAACCTGTTTCTGTTACAGTCCATTACAGTAGTTTCGTGTGCAGTTATGGTTGCAACACAAAAACCTTTTGATTTTATGGGTTTTTTTTCGAGATGTGCAAATGCTGTGCCTGAATTCCACAATCTAGCTAGAAAGGGCTGGAATTTGTTCAGCAAAGACATGTCCATCTGAGAGACTGTTCAGATGTGTATTTTTCTGTCACACCCAATCTATTACTTACCTCTTATTTCTACTTGCAGCTCTTATAAATTAAGGGTTTGAGTGGAAAATCCTGTGAGACTCAGCTGCTTAATGTAGAAAATTACTCCTCTCATTGTTTTCCCTGATCATCTCCGTGACTTTACTGTTACCCATTGCAAAATCCGTGCTCTTGGCTCAGTTTTTCTAATTAAAAGCTGATGTTTCATCTTAAACTGCCCGTGGAATTAGATAAGCACTTTGTCCTGGACTGTGAGCTGTAATGGCTTCTTAGGGGTGAGGTCTAACTACAGTTGTAGGCAGAAAATTCAAGCAGAGGAGCAGGTAGACAATGGGAAGGGTAAGTCTTAAGCTGTTCCAGACAGTTTTGGCTCTGCCTATTGATTGAAATCTTACAGTGGCACGTGCCCAGATCCTTTTTACACAGATATGGAAGAGATCAGTATTCTCTAAAGCACTTGGGCTGGCAAAAAGCACTAAATATGCATAATTCTGAAATTCTGTTTTACTGGCTAATTTACACTTTAATTTATTGGCCCTTACACATAAAATCAAAGCAATACTCAGCCTTGCCATAGTTAGATAGTATGTAAATGGTATTTTGTATCTGCCTGTGAAAAATCTTAGACAAGGCTGCATTCCCATGGCTTTTTTTTTTCTCCAGCTGCTCTAGCACAAGTGTGAAATGATCCCAGTTTTCTTTTGGCTGCTGCCAGTCATTTGTAGTAAGTTCTGAAGTGTCTTATAGTGATATTTTCCTGACAAGACCATTCAGTAGAAATAACTATTCATTCAGAAAATGCACAGTCACAGTTCTGAGCTTCACTTTCTGTTGTGTGAGAATGAAAGGAACTTGGGTTAGTTTCTCCATCACTTATCACCTTTTGTTATAAAAACACATCCTTTTTTTTTTTTTGTCCCCTTTTTCCTGCTGTTTTGCCTCCTGTTATGATTCCCTCTGTAATATCTAGGAGGGAACTTGCCAGTTTCCCAAGTATTCCCTTTGCTACACAGACTTTGGGGAAGCACCAGCCTTGATGTTCTGGACAGTTTGTGCCATAAATGTGGAAATTCTTGTGGCTTTTTTCTGTCCAAGTGTACTGTGCATTGTATGATTCAGTGCACTGATGTGTCTGGTGATGTGGAGGTTCATTAGCTGTGGGGGAGCTTTGCTGATTTCATAGAATCATAGAATGGATTGGGTTGGAAAAGACCTCCGAGATCATCAAGTCCAACCCTTGGTCCAACTCCAGTCCCTTTACCAGATCATGGCACTCAGTGCCACGGCCAAGCTTAGTTTAAAAACCTTCAGGGATGGGGAATCCCCATCCTCTCTGGGCAGCCCATTCCAATGCCTGAGCACTCTCTCTGGAAAGAATTTTTTTCTGCTCTCCAACTTCAATTTCCCCTGGCAGAGCTTGAGCCCATCGTGCCCCCTTGTCCTATTGCTGAGTGCCCGGGAGAAGAGACCAACCCCCAGAGATCTGGCCCATCATGTTCATAATGAATGATCAGAAATCCCCCAAAAGGTGAATTTCTTTGGGCATGACACACAGGAGAGAGAAACCATGAAAAGCATATGAAAATTCTTTGCCCCTCATGTAGCCACTAATACAAAGAAGGTGATGCAGAGCACTAAGGGAAGGAGGAGTAAAATTCCTGATGGAGATGCCCTTCAGCTTTCCCCTGGAAGTGCCTGCACCTCTTGCTGACTGGATTACATAACTTTCAAGGGGCTTTGTCATTCCTTCCTAAAGGGAACAAGATGAAAGCAAATAGAATTTATCATCTTACAGTCACACTGTCATTTGATCCCTGTATTGCCATTGTCAGGAATATGCAATAGTGAATGTGTGGCTCAGTCAGGTGTACAGTGTACAATCAAGACAAAGCTCAACAAAAGGAGGAAATTATAGTGCATGTCTGCAAAAGTGGGTTTTAAAAAGGGAAATATAGTGCTGTGACATTGCTGATCCCACACATTTGACTTTGAGGAAAATTTCCCAGAGCAATTACCATAAAAACTGAGACAAAACAATTGAGGGCGAAAACAGCATGGGATTGAGTGGTCACTGTGAACAGAGGAAGACTTTTTCAACAATATGAATGTCTTTGAGTTGTTCTTTTATTTTTGCTAGCAGTTATTGCTATTCTCTGAGAAAACCCTTATTTTTCCTTGATGAAGGACCTGCTTTTTTAAAACTTAAAAAAAAAAATAGATCCCATAACACACATTTTTATGATCTGTAGTGTCCTCAGGCAGAGATTTTGTGGAGACAGAATGAGTGCTGCTGAAGTGCAGCATCTGGGGCAACAGCTCAATGAGAAAATAGCTCATGTGGCTGTCATAATCAAAAGTTATAATACTGTAAATGTTCTACTGGAAATCAGAGATTTACCTAGTAATTATTTTTTTCTGATGGGAAATAAAATTCAGTGGCTCATGTTTTGTAACAGAGAGCTACAGTGTGGACTGCAACATTAAATGAGTTCAGTGCCCCTGAAGTCAAGATAGAGATCTCCACAGGCTTGAGATCAGGTTCTTCAGAAATTCTAGGGACTTGGCCTGCAACTACAAATAAAAAAGATGATTCAGTTATCCTTAGTATGACAGTTCCTGTTTATTACTCCAACTTTATTAGGAAAATTTGTTAATCCTGGAAGCAAATGTCAGGGGAAAGATTTTTAGTCAAAGCATCCACATCCTTTTGAAAGAAAAATGAAACAGTCATCCAATACTAGTTTTAGCCAAAAGGCATTTCATTAGCCTGAAAATGGATGGTTTAATATATACAAATATGAACACACATACACGTGTGTGTGTGTATCTATCTATCTATCTATCTATCTATCTATCTATCTATCTATCTATCTATCTATCTATCTATCTATCTATCTATCACACATATAGATCTATACAGAAATTCTCCTTGACCCAAAGAGCCTGAGATTTTCATCTGGTAAATTACAAAGCTGCAAAACCACAGTGCTTTATTCTCTTAACTTTTTTCCATTATTTATGCCTGTGCAAATGGCATGAGAGGAAAACAGGCTTTGTGTAGGGAAATAAGATTTCTCAAGAGTAAAAGCAGAAGTAAGTCATGATTATTATGATGCTCTGGGTTCTGTTCTTAGTCTGGTAACAAGAAAAACAAGGCTGCAAAGATCATTCAGTTTTCAGTCTAGTAAAGGCTTCAGTCTGGGAATCAAATGCTGTAATTCTGCAATTTATTGCTTGGTATTTAGGTTATTCTTGTTCTGTTTGTTCATTCTCTTTTCTAGCTGTTTCCTTGGCTCTAGCTCTGAATGGTGTCTGCACAAACACTATTAAATTAATAGTGGGAAGGTAAGTCTTGTCATGTTATAAATGATAGCTTTAACTATTAAGATAAATGGAGACAGATTGACAACTACAATACATCTTAATAAATAGATGGCTGCTGTTCCAAAGCACTGTGAGACAGAATAGGCCCCTGGGAAGCTGTTCTTGGCCTGGTGCAGATGTTGTACAACTTCATTACGTGACATCCCACTGTGGTGGGAACCTGTGCCCTTGTGTTTTGTTATTTGTTTTGAGTAGTTGGCAGATCCAGACAGGTGAGGAGTTTGAGAGGAATGGTGGGAACTGAAATCAGTTCATTAAATTGGCAGCACAGGAAGGGAAGAGTCACAGCATGTGGGAGTTTAGATGCCAGTGCCCCTTGTCTGATTAAATAGGAATCAGTTGAGTCTCTGTGTAACTCAGTGCCTGCATTTTGTGTGAAGCATTTTACTGAATGTGGAGTTTCCAGGTGACACCAACAAACCTTGGACTTAATAAATGAACTCCCAGGTAGGTGATTTTTTGAGGGAAGCATAAATTTGAATGGAGGGCTCAGAAAAATAGAGCAAAACAAATGCCCTAGAAAAGAAATTTTTTTGGTACTTTTCGGGTGTTTATATGAATTTTGAACAATTTCAGCTGAAAAATATATATTTGACTTGAGTTCATAGAAAATTTTAATAGAGTCCAATGCTGCTTTTGTTATTGGTCTATGTTTTGTAGCATTGAGGGAGCAGTATTTGGTTTCTGATGCACTTTCTCTGCTACAGCATTAATGCCCTGACAGAAATGGTATTTGGCACTTTGTGAGGGGTGTTTTTGACATAATGAAGAATACCTCATCTCTAGGCAGACAAAAGCTCATTTTGTCTGCCTTCCAAACTAAAGAGTGCTGTGTCAGCTTGTCCCTGAATCTGTGATCACTCACTTTGCTTCCCCGGTGGTTTGTTAGCTCAGGATCAGGGTGCCACCAGTCCAACCCTGTGGGCCAGCACTCAGCTCAGAGCAGGCTCAAAGGAAACTCAGGGGTCTGTTCAATGCACTGAGACAGGCAGCATCAAAGCTGGCAGTGGAATTTGGTGTTGGTTTGAGTGCCAGCCTTGTAGCCCAAGTTGTCCTGATGCATTGGCAAGACTTGTGAATATTTGTGAGTCTTGTACTGCTTTGCTCTGCCACTGAAGTGATGTGCAAGACTGCTCACTAGGGAAGAGTCAGCCTGCTTGTGTGTTTTTAGAGACAACCCCCACTTTGATGCTTTGCTGGAAGCTTCCCTAAGAGAGCCTCCTACAAGAACAGTGACCTTGAATTGACAGACCTGGGTTAGTGGTGGATTGGGCAGTGTTTGGTTTGCTATTGGACTCTATGGCCTTAAGGGTCCTTTGCAACATAAATGCCTCTGATTTCTGTTGCTGTGTTAAAGCTGGAGGGAATGAACTCTGTATATAATGAGCAGTAAATGTAATCACTTTGAGGTTTATTGTTACTACAGCTTTTATATTTTTAATATCCATGGTGTTTTTTGTAGACCGCGTCCCGATTTCTTTTACCGCTGCTTTCCAGATGGAGTAATGAACTCTGAAATGCACTGCACAGGTGATCCAGACCTGGTGTCTGAAGGCAGGAAAAGCTTTCCCAGTATCCACTCTTCCTGTAAGTTCATTTAAATACAGTGCCTTTTGTAAAAAGCTGTCCTTTCTGTGCTCTGGAGTTGCTCTTTTACCATTAGATCATGAGCCTGATTTTTGATGGAGGGGCTTGAAATTTTGACTTTGGTCACCACTCTCAGGAATTTCTTTCGGGAAGTCAAGTTGTGAGCCTTTCTTTGCTTGAGAACCACCTGACTCTGTTGGGAGCCACAGCAGGACTGTCAGTAGAGTGGAACACTATTCAAGGTTACAGAACACAGTGTGATTCAGAGAGGGATCTGTTCCCCAGTGCAGACCTCTGAATGCAGCCTTTGTCTATATAGTAAACATTTTGTTTGAAGTGTGAGGCAGGACAGCACAGTCACTTGTCCCCTGTTTTGGCTTTGAGGTGGTTCTCATTCTAGCTCTGATGGTTTGAGCAGTTACTCCCAGCTTAGCCTGTATCCTGACAGAGGTGTAGATGCCTCATAAAAACTTACCTGTCTGATTTAATGACTTGTATTAAGGTAGATGGTTACAAAGGTTCCTTTCTCTGTCTTGAAGAGCTGACTTCTGGCATGTTTTATGTCTAATAAACAAGTGTCTAATAAACCTTCTTTTCATCAGTAAAATAACTTGATTCCTGTGAGCACTTTTGGTTCTTTTGGCCAGTGCTGTTTGTTGCCTTCTGGTGTTCTGGTGCTGAGATTTCCCAACTGAGTACCAGGAAGTTTTACCTGTGCAATTTGTTTTTCTGATCCTTTTTCAAAATAGTAACTTCAAATTGCCTCATTGTGACATATGTTACCAACAAGTTGGGTAATGAGATGAATGAAATTATGAGCTGATATTGTTCCCTCTTTCTTGTTTGGATGCTAGACATGGATAAGAGTAGTAAATGGTTGTGGATTAACGTTACAGTTCTAAACTATGAACTGACTTAGCAGTCTCAGATTTTGTTTGGAAGCTTTGATTACATTAAAGAGACAATATCCATTGCTGTTTAAACAAGTGGTAATTTTTGTTTGCCTCCAGATCTGCTTATCACACTCATCTGCAGTTCTGGGGGTTAAGTATTTTGTCAATGTCTAAAGACAAAGGTTTAAAATAAGTGCATGTATGCACTGATCTATTAGAATTTACTGTTTAGCTCTCAGCAAGTGTTAATCATTGGTCTCTTTTCTTGGCTAAAATGGAACAGTTTAGTCTGAGGGTGCAAAGTGTGAGTTGCAGAAGACACTCAACGTGCCTTTGGTTTTGCACTGTGCATGTACCCTGCTGTGCTTAGCTCTGCCATCCACCCTGGTACCAAACCAAGGCTGCTCATCACACAGTGAAGGGCTTGGTCCCTGTGCCAGTGGGGCAGCCAGAAAATGCCCCCTGGGGTTTTACTTTCACCTGGTATCGGTTGTATAAGCACTGAGATGTGGTGCTGCAGCTCACACAAAATTTCTTGGAGCAGAATGATGGCCCAGTGTATTTAGATCCAAATTATGAGAACAGTTCTCCATTACTGACATAAGATTAGATTGTGGCTGAGTTGACTGTATTTGCCACTACAAAGCCTTTTATTAAAATGTGATAAGAATGAAAAGATATTACCTATGCAGTATTTTTTTATCTGTTGTTAAGAATATGTTAGTGAGGCAATTCTGCAGCTGCTTGAACTACTTAGCTGTTTGAAGACTGATGTTATAATACCTAAGTCTCTGACAAGCCTTAAAATCCATACATATTTTAGCCTCATTTTGGAGAGGGAAACCATTTAATCTGACAATCTTACAATGCTAACCCCTGCTCCTTCTGTGCTGCAAAATTATTTTGATAACCAGGATTGTCAGTATTATTTTGTCAAGAATAGTTAACTGTTGTGATCATAAATTTAGTTTCTTTCTATTACTTCATCCTCACTAGATTAAAGATTGAAAAGCAAAACCCATAGTAAAGAAAGCATACAATTATACAACCTTCCTGGATCTATGAAGCAGTGAGGATATTTGGATAAAGCCGTTCATGCTTGTAAAGTATTCTATAATTCTACATTATCTTATCTCAGTTTTAAAAAGTTCTCTTTCCCATCTTCTTAACATGTATTTGTAAACTTTCTTTACATGACTAAATTTAAAATCTTTTCATGGCTCCTCCCCCTCTTCCTTCAGCATAAGATTGCCACGAGGTAAAATGGAGTTCTATCCTTCAGATTTCTGTCATCCTTTCTCTGTGTGTTGTGGAATCCATGAAACAACACAAAAAAAAATTGTTTCTCTTCCTGTTTGAGGGATTTGTGTTCTCTTTTCATGACTGCAGAAATGTAAGTGGGGAGGATGAGAGTTGACATAAACTATAATACCTCTCTTGGAGTAAGTTACAAGTAGCCCACTAGAGTTTGGTATTTCCTATTTGAACACATGAGGAAAATAAATCACAAGTAAAAGCTGCCAGGCAGCTCATAAAGTGAGGTTAGAAGCTTCAGTCAAGAGCCATTTTCATCTTCAAAGCAGTTTTTCTTAAGGCATTTCTTGGCTGAGCTGTCAATCAAATGCTTTGTTATACTTGAAACCAAAACCTCATTGAGGCAAAACGAGACCCTCAACAAGATGGGCATTTGGGTGTAGGGAGCCAAGACTCCTGCCTGGATCCTGCAGCTCTGAGCTGTTCCTGAGCAGCAAGAATATGGAACTATTCTGACTGTCAAAATACTTCTGAAATGTAGGCTTGTTTTTCCATATTTAGTATTTCCATGGTTTTATAATCCACTAGCCATTTTATGCTGCTCAAAGCTACCATCTGTGAGGATAAAATGCAGCTTCTCTATGTCCATACTTCATCAAAATAATTGTTTATGAAGATCATAACAGCAACATTTCTTCCTGCCTGTGCCCTTCCTGTGTGCCTTCT
This sequence comes from Pithys albifrons albifrons, assembly GCF_047495875.1. Classification (NCBI taxonomy): domain Eukaryota; kingdom Metazoa; phylum Chordata; class Aves; order Passeriformes; family Thamnophilidae; genus Pithys; species Pithys albifrons. The sequence continues at coordinate 5,876,472 of NC_092466.1, read as the reverse complement.
GCAGACTTATCTTGTAGCCTGACCTGAAGATCCCTCATGGCATCCTCACCTCTCAAGATCTGTTTCCCTCCTTGCAACAAGGCTGAAACAACAGCAGCAAACAGCAGATAAAAAATAATCGTGAACAACCAAATGGATGGACGGACATACAGACAGAATGATCAGTGTGTTGAATGAAACAAACAGAGCAGATTATGCAGAAATCAGTATAACCCTTTTGTTTTCTGCAATTAATAAGTGCAGTGATTACCCAGCTCACCCATTGATGAAAAATATGATGTATGGATAAAGAATATTTAACTGGATGCAACACAGGGGAACTTGTTGATTAGAGGTAAATTAGGGTATATGAGCTCATTACAGTTAATTGGACAAGCCACGTGCACAGCTGGGTCTGAAAAGATCCCTGAGTTTGCAGACATACATTACACCAATGGAAAGCTTTTTATGATTGATTTCTTCCTTTTTGTCTCATGACTGATGTAATTTCGATATTTATGTCAGGCTGACAAGATCTTTCCATAAACAAAATATGAACTTATGAGTCCTGCAATGCTGTCTATCTGAAAAATCAATGTGCATGGGAAATAAATGCTTATATTTCAAGGTTTACATCCAGTGAAGCAATTTTAGGTAGGCCAGATATTCAGGAATCAAAAATGGGAAAGAAATCAGAAGGGTTCATTTAATTATCAGTGCATTAAAGAATTTTTTTCTGATATCCAACTTAAATTTCCCCTGCCAGAGCTCAAGCTCTGCCTGAGAATCCACATCATCTTTCCAAGTTGGTGCTACCATGTTTTGGGTACAGAGCTCTACACCAGAGGAATAAAGATCTGATTCATTGCATTTTAAATGGAACTTTGACCCAGATTTCACCTGTAGAAATGAGGGCAGACCACCAACAGCAAGCCAAGAAAATGGTGCAAAAGTAGTATGTGTTTGTGTTTAATGAATTAGTCTTGACTTATTGCCAAAATCAGGACAACTTCATGGTTAGATCTGATCTTAAATGAAGGGAAGTTCTGGCCAGGTGGGGGTTGGTCTCTTCTCCCAGGCACTCAGCAATAGGACAAGGGGGCACGATGGGCTCAAGCTCTGCCAGGGGAAATTTAACTTGGAGATCAGAAAAAAATTCTTTGCAGAGAGAGTGCTCAGGCATTGGAATGGGCTGCCCAGAGAGGGGGTGGGTTCCCCATCCCTGGAGGTTTTTCAGCTGAGCTTGGCCATGGCACTGAGTGCCATGATCTGGTAAAGGGACTGGAGTTGGACCAAGGGTTGGACTTGATGATCTCGGAGGTCTTTTCCAACCCAATCCATTCTATGATTCTATGTTACTAGAACAGTAAATAGACAAAAAAGTAAAGGAACTCGATTCCATCTTGTGTGCAGAGGAAAGGTGTACCCAGGGACCTGTTTCATACCTCAGCTCCACAAGCAATTGACCATTCTGATGGAAATACAGATGTGCAACTGCTGCAAACCCACAGTATTGTGTATTCTGATCTGCTTGCCATATAATCAGTCTCTGGCTTATCTCCTGAAAATTATAAAGAAAAATGTAGCAACTCAACAATACAGACTTGCTTCAAATATTGTTCAGGAAAATGGGCTGTTCAGGTTAAAAGTAAAAATAAAACAAACAAATATCTTCTATGCTGCCTTGCCTGTAATAATGAAGTCTTTGTACAAGCAAGTATAGGTAAATAATAGTAACACAACACATTTTATTTAAAAACACCAAAAACCCTGTGTGAATGAGATGCCAAATTCTTGACCCTGTTTGCTTTCTTAGAGGAAGTGATTAATTCATCACAATAAAACTGCATTAAGGCTCTCACTCTGCCCAAAACATTCACACACACTCTGCAATTGCCAGTTTTGGCTTCAGCTTTATCTAGTGACTGTTTTTAAATGTGTTTTTTCTGAATTGGTCAGAACTATTTAAGGCATATTTTTCAGCTAAAGGATTGCTGTCTTAAATTAGAGAGTTACACAAGACTGGTTTTGGTACCTTTGTGCTGAAGGAAAAAATAGTGGCTTGGTGAGAGTTGATTTTAACCTCTTGGAGCCTGTATTGTCAGTGGGGTCTGAAGCCTCTGATGGCCATAAATACCCATGTATACATATATGCAATTTTGTGTTGGATTGGATAGATTTATGAGAATAAAATCAAATAAAAATTAACATTTTTTGTATAAAAGCACTGTACTAGCAGTGAAATAAATAACATACATATGATTTTATATTTGTAGCTCCAAGTTAGGTACTTTAAATTAGTTTGAAAAGTTGACTTTTTGCTAAATTGTGCTATTGTTTTGTTGTTTGGGTTTTTTTTAATTTAAAAGACATCTTTATTGGATCAAGAGATTTGTTTTTGCATAGAATAGAGTTTTGAAGGAATTATGGTAACATCTAAATTTTACAGCTTCCAGAGTGAGTGTTAACACAACTATGTAAGAGATTGTGTGGGAGTTTTTGTTTTCCTTCTTTATATTATATTGGCTCAAAGAGGTTTGTAGTGATTACTGTCTAATACAGCTGAAGAAATCAGAGAATTTAATCAGAAATCTGAAATGAAGAATGTAATCAGTGTGGGGACAATAACACTGATGTGTTGTGTCTTATATCTTTTAATTACCTCCTTGGTGAATGAAGGTGTATTGATATGTTTGAGAAAAGAATGGCCTTCTAGAAATTAAGAAGAAATTTTTTTTCTCTACCTTTTGGGTATAGTTTAGTCTTACCCCACAGTTCTCACAGACAGGGTGTTGGTTAAAACTTGTCTGTAATAATGCCAAGGTCATGGGTTCAATCCCCTCTGTGGGCCATTGACTTAAGAGTTGGACTCGATGATCCTTGTGGGTTCCTCCCAACTCAGAATAGTCTGTGATTCTAAATAATAAGTAAAAACCCAACTCTGATGTTATGGTTGACCTCATTTTTATAAGGAATTTTGTTTTCTAAAGAAACAGTTCCTGTCCCTGTCAATTTTTCAACAAATGGCACTTTTTATACAATTAAAACCTAGGTAGTAAAATGTCCCTGCCTATGTAACCAAAGTTTGCAAGGTTCTAACTGATTATCACTTCAAGAAGAGCTGATTTTTCCCAGTTTCATTATTCAAGATGAGCCTTTGCAGCTCTAAACTCATCACAAATCACAGTAAACATCCATTTCCAACATAATCTTGCTCTGATCAAAAACTATGCCGGAATTGAATTGCCTGAAGAATTCTAATTATTCATAGTCAACCTCTGCATCAAAGCAGTTCTCAGCAAAGAGGGTTAATGGGAGCAGTGGTCTGGGAATTGGGTTTTAATACCTACTGTGCTCTTTAATATGGTGTTAAGAAAACACTACCAGTGGAGCATGTTGCACATTGTGGATTCTGTTTATATCAAGAGGAGGATATTCACTTTGTGAGAGTACTGATGTCCTAAGAAAGGAAGAACAAACAGCAGGAGGAGAAAAGTAATTGCTTACCCTTTACTTCTGGCATAATAAATGGGATTACATCCTCAGACCAATCCTGAACAGATTCCATTATGAGTAACAACAATAATTGCTCATTCTATTATAACAAGCTCAAGTGTATATAAGAGAATATCTTCTGTAGAGTTTCCCAGGTCCTTTCTTTAAATAAGGGGAGAGGAATCCCAGATGACTTTTTACACCTCATTAGTATTTCTTCCTTGTGACCAAGGTCCATTCCCAAATCCTACAGATATTCCTAACATGCCTTTCCCCTCAACACTGACATATTTCCCAGAAGTGAAGTTCCTAAGTTAGCTTCTTAGGGCTGCTCTTTATTAAGGCTCCTCACAGAATGAAAGTCACTGCCACAAAACTAACAGTTCTGCTGGTGTTTGCATTTGAGGGTTGTCACTGAATGCAGGGGGCAGGGGAGAGAAGGATCAAGAATCACCAAGCTCATCCCTTCCAGAGCATCCTGTCCTGGCCAGGAGTGGCAGAGCACCCAACTGCAGAGCCAGCACTCAGGAGAATCTGTCCCCTTAGCCACAAGGTCTGTGCTTCACTCTATTTTCTAAAAGCAATCAACAGTTAATTTCCACAAGTTTGAGTATAAACTGGCTCAGGAGGCAGCTTACCAAGCAGCTGTAATACATATTACTGTGATAAACAAGCTGGCTGTTTATCTGGCCCTTCTCTTTATGAAAATATAGAGCCATGGAGGTAGTTTATCCATCCTTGCCAGTGCTTGCCACTTGTCTGTCTGAGAATATACCAAAAGTGAAAGGAAAGGTCCTTCTCTTTCCATCAGTTCCTCTGCAGACAGTGGGCTTGCTGCCAAGCCATCTAAGAGCTCTCTGCTTCTCCCCAGCACCCAGCCCTTGTTCTTTAAAGTGACTAAAACAGATGAAGCAAGAGGTGGTACAGCCCTCTGCTAACTGGCAAAATTCAGCAGAACCTTCTTGAAGAAAAACTGAAAGTAAAGGGATTCTTCGTGGTAACATGTTATTTAACACTACCAAAGGCTGCATGGAAAATCAGGAATTATAGCAGTTAAATCTGTTGCTTGGTCTCAGGACTGAGGTTTGCTGCCTTGCAATTCACTGTAATCTGTGATTCACACAGAATAGCAAAGAGGGGTATATGTGTGCTCTTTGTTTTTCCTAATCTGGGGGCCAGATCATGCAGGGAACTCAAGAGCAGAGTGAGAGTTCAGGGGCAAGTAAGCAAAAACATGGAATCAACTTCAATCCTGGGTCATTAATGAAGAATACAGTGAATGACTCTGTGGGGCAACATGGTTCTTCCTCAAATGCTGAAAAGTTGAAGTTAAAAAAAGTGAGCTGGAAGAATAAATAAATCTCTGAGTTTAGCTTTGATAAACCAGTTTTCCCAGCAGTTACTGCTGTTTCCTGGTTGTTGTGACTGTTCAGATTGATTTCATCTGTGTAGGGAAGAAGCTTCATTACCTTCCTGTGAAGTTCTTCCTTTTCTCTTACCTACCTTTAACATTTTAAGCCAGATTTTTAAGCTAAGTTTAAGACACATGCTTGATTTCACAGCCTGCAGAAGACTCACTGTGGTGCTGGAGACTGTGGCTGTGTCTAAATCTAAGATCATTGTTCTTCTGCCTGACCTTTTCAGTTAAAAGGACTTTGAGTCACACCAGAGACCCAAAGATCAATTTTCATCTGTGAACTGTGGTGACAGCTCTTCTCTGCTGTGAAATGGGTCAGAAAGCTCAAGTCTAATTTGAAAATGGATGGCTGGTAACTCAGAAGGGGGTTGGCACATCAGCTTCTGACCATGGTTAAGGATGAAGTCTCACTACAGCACTGGCAGATATTGAGATTCCCTGAAACGGCCATTGCTGCATAGCACTGACATCACACTCCAGAATCCATTCCAGATGTTTTTATGTAGCATTTAGGTATACAAGGAACCCAAATATTGAGATGTTTCTAAATTAGCTGTTGTTGTAGTTCTTCCTTAATAATACATCCTTCAGCTTGGAGTTTTCTTTAAGGCAGGTGAGCTCAGCCATGGGCTGAATTAGGCAGCACTTGGGGGGTAAGACAGACTTGGCTACTGCACTGTGGGTGAGAAGCAAAACCTTGGCTTGGTTGTGTGTTCTTTGTATTCACTGCATAAACATGTTTCTTTGCTCTCTTCCAATTTCAGCTCAAGAAAGGATCTCTCTTTATTCTACTCTGCAAAAAGGAAATTAAAGATTCACAGGCCTAGTCAGAATTCCTGTTTTGAGAAGTAGAAACTGATATTTTTGTGTGAATTTTCCCCCAGTCTCACCAGCTGTGAAACATTTTGACCAGGTTCAATCAGTAATACTTGATAGGGTGATTTTTCACATCTGTAGAGATTAAGGGTCAGACTTTCTGTGACAGCATTTTTGTTCTGATCAGAGGCACGTTTTTGAGGAGGATGTTGTGACAGTCCCTCTTGTAGCACATCATGGGGTGATCTTCCAGCCCATGGTAAGAATCAATCAGAATATGTGTGAGAGTCTCTGCCTGGACTTGAGCTACTTGGAAGTAAACCCAACCATTCTGTTTCCATGGGGACTTTAAAACCCCACAGAGCTGTCACCTTCCTAAGTTGAGGTGAGTGATCTGTCTCCAAATGCTGCTGCTGCCTCAGGACCCTTTAGAGCAGTGAGAGGGATAGAGTTGGCCCATGTAAGATCATGTTCTTCTAATGCAAATAACCCTGAATCAATCTAGAATTATCTCAATAAAAAGAAGACCAACTACAATTTTGCTGTAAGCAAAAGAAAAATAAATCAATAAAAACCTTGAAATGGAATGATAAAATACTGGGCACCCTTTGGAGGTGGCTGACTGATTTATCAAATTGCAGAAATCTCACTCATCAAGTTTTCTGAAAAACATTAATTTAGGTCTCTTGAAAACAAGGAGATATTAAAAGTCTCTTGAGATAAAAGCTATGAGATCAATACAGGAAATGAAGGATGTTATTTATGCCAGAAAGAAAAAAAAAACATCTGGAGAAAACCTCATTTGGATTTTCCTGTTACTGTCCATTCTACACAGACAACATGAGCTATTGCAGGTAATTAAATAGGTATTTTTTCCTGCCTTCTGTGGAGGACTGAGAAAATAATGATCAGTGTTTTATCTAATGAAATCTACAGGAAAAATGTTTATGCAAAATATTCTTAAAAATAACAATGCTATTTTACAACCAACTGGTTTTTCTGGTGATTTTCTCCTGAGTCTTCCAGTTTTCCTTTACTTCAATCTGAACTATTTGGGTTTAAGAGTCTCTCAGTCTGTGGTTCCTACACTTTGTTTAAGCAACTGGAAACCTTTGGAGAATGATTATGTGGGAAGCTTCTGACCATGTTGGAAGGCAATGCAAGCTGGATTTGTGGATGAAACTGCCAGGGGATAAGAGCATGGGAGGTCTTAAAAAAAATAAAATCACCTGCAGGGGAGGTAGGTGAAAGAAAAATGTCTTTGGATGATTTTACTGAGGGAATTAATCAGATAACAGAAATCAGAATGGTTGACCAGATGTTTATGTTATCATAGCATTTCCACAGACACTTGGGACTAAATATGATTTAGTATGACTGGTGAGTCATATTAAATCGTATTTTAAAAATATTTAAATATCACTGAATATTTAATACATCACTTGCTCAGCCATGCAAGAAGTTCTCTATTATATGATAAGCCATTTTATTTTTCATTGTATTAGCCTGGCTTGGCTGATCCCCTGGGATCCAGGGACAGGAGATGTGGGAATGGTGTGGGAAAGCTGTGACAGGAGGTGGTCACACTGGAATCTGAGTGGAAAGCAGAGTATCACTTATCCAGAGGAGTCCTCTTGAAGTAGGGTGGGTAAAGGGTATGAGTTAAATATGAGAAGCACAAGAGGGTTTGTATGTGACTATCCATGGCTCTGACCTTGATTCTGTTCCCAAAAACTGTTCTATGGCATACCTTGGACATGTGTATTTGTCTCTCACAAGTACAGCCCTGATAACTGGTTCCCATCCCAGTGTCTGCATTTGTTTGGAGGTGTCCCATTCCTACCAGATAAACTCTGTTTATTGGGCAGAAAGCATTCTCAAGATTATCCCTAAATTAGGTTTCTCTCTAGTCCATTCCTTGGGTTTGGGAGAAGAAGAGGAATCTCTTGATTTTTTTTTCCCCTTTTCTAAACTAACTGTAAAGTCTCTGACAGTCAGACTAGGAGTCTGCTTGGTGTGAGTTGTCTTCTTAAACAGATAAAATCTACTTCAGGAGTTCTTTAAACAACCCAACACCTTTGCTCCTGACTGACTGATTAGTCAATATTGTATTTTCTCTTTATCTTGACTGTTCCACTCAGTGTTGTTTGTCTGTTCCACTCAGTGTTGTTTGTCACTGTATAGTGCATTTCTGTTGTGTTATCCCCCAGGAGTTGCCTTCTCTGGTGATATCAAAGCTGATTAGGCAGTTCATGCTTGCACCAGATTTGCCTGATGAAGCACTAATTAAATGAATGTATATTTGTAATGTTTCTTGCTGTGTCACTAAAAAGAAAAAAAGGTGCCTGAGAAATGTTATGTCATCAGAGCATGAGAAGAGGTGGCTCCTCCTCCCTTTTTCCACTAAATAATTAAAATTAGCCAGTTGTAAAAATGAAAATATTTTTACATTTTAAAAGCCACTCATTTGTTTGAAAAATTAAAATTATTTATGTGCTTCAGAGTGAAGAAATAATTGAATTTCAATAGAATTGTTTGCTATCCTGTGATAATTCATATAAAATATGACTTCAGTACATGTAATTATAGTTGGATATCTAAATTTGAACTGTTAATTATCTTTAGCTGCAATTTTATGGAGGATAATCATATTTCCTTCAGTTGAAAGTGAACATTTTAAGTAACAAATGAGCTACAAGCCACAGGTTTTTGGTGGTAATTGCTGCTACTCCCCAATTTTCAAGATAAATCTCATAATTAACAGCTGTATGGCACTGTCTCACTGAAATATTTCATCCTTTTACAAGAGAATCCAGGGAATTAACAAATGGATTTCTCAGATATTCAAGGAAAAAAAGCAAATCTCCTGTGGGGCTTATTGGCTTCTTAATCCAAACTCTAAGTATACTTGGGATGCTTGTGTTTAATGCCTTTACCTCTTCTGTGTCGTATTTACCTCTCAGTACTCAATGCAAGGGCTGTTTGAATTCAGGAGGGGGTGGGAGATGAACTCCCTGAAGTTCAGTTTTCCAGTGCTGGTAATAAATCAACTCTTGTTAGTCTCTTTGAGGTTCAGATTATAAGTGTGTCTCTCCAGAATATCTCCAAAATACTTCCTTTTTTCCCCTGAATTTATAAAACAAGTGGGGTTTCAATGCATGGCATCATGTCAGTGCCAAGCAGTGGTTCCTCATTGGTATTTATCTCACCTGGCAAACATGTCTATGCATTTACTTTACACTGTAGCATATAGAATAATTTAGCTCCACCCCCTGCCATGGGCAGGGGCACCTCCCACCAGCCCAGGTTGCTCCAAGCCCTGTCCAGTCTGGCCTTGGACACTCCCAGGGATGGGGCAGCCACAGCTTCTCTGGGCACCTGTGCCAGGGCCTGCCCACCCTCCCAGGGAGGTGTTTCCTCCCACCATCTCACCTAACCCTGCCCTCTGGCAGTTTGAACCCATTGTCCCTTGTATTGCCACTGTCTGTCTGTGTAAAATATCCCTCTCCCTCTTTTCCATAAACCCTCCTAAGGTGCTTGAAGGCCGCAGAGAGGTCTCCCCAACAACTCGTTATTTAACATAATAACTTTTTTTTAATGGCATTATATACTAATATATTTTCTCATTTTTCATTACATAATTAAAAAGATTAATCCCAGATCTACTGCGTATTCCAGAAGGGAGAGCAACTTTAGATTTGCCATCTTCAGAGTCTCTTGGCTGAACTGAGAATGAAGATGCCCAAGTTTCCAGTCCATGACTCACTCAAGAGAGTTATTTAAAAATTTCTCTCAAGAGATTATTTAGGAGTTTGGAGTCCAGTGTTGCCTTTGGTGACAGCATAATGTCATTGTGCAGCCACTCTCCCCTTGGTGATCACTTTTATCACTTTGAATGTGTGGTTGGAGAAGACTTCATATCATTCACCTTCCCCCTCTCCAAACTCTGCTTCTTTACTGAAAACTCCCAGTAACAGGTTCCTCCTGCAGATGATGGATAGATAAGCCTCATTGCTTTGCATTTTGCAGGAACAAATAAGATTTTCCCATTCGTGCTGTGTCTCACAGCAAGAAAAGAGAAGCAGAGATCTTCTCTACAGCCCTACTGCTCTGGCTGTGCAAGGTCCTGGGATTTTCCTAGTTTATTTTGGAAGTACTCAGGGGATTATTTGCAGGAAGTCCTGTCACTGGTATAATCCAGCCAACTCCTTGGCACTGCATCTTGCGCTTGACTGAAGCATCCTGATCCTCCACTTTAAAGAGTTTCCATCCATCAAGATGACTTCAGATTGTCTTCTAATTGTATTTTACCTGCCTAGTCTGTGTGCTTGGGCCAGCTTCCTTCAAACAGATTTATAATTAAATGCACACCCCTGAGTGACTGATACAAACCCTTGGCATGGTGGATGGAATGACAAGCTGGTGAGCAGGATGTGACCTGTTATTAAGGAGACTACTGATAGCATATGTAGGGCAAGGCAAGAAGTTACCCTGATCCCCATAGGTGGGACTTGGAGTATTCCAAGGATGAACTGGAAAGAAAAAATTGCTCTTGACAGGGATTATTTCTAGTTAGATATCTCAAAAATGCCCCAGGACCATAATTTGTATTAAAGTTGGGTAGACAATGATCTAAAGCTGCTGGCTGGATCCTGTGTTTAGGCTGAGGTGTAGCAGAGAGGGAAATTTATTCCCTGATTATTGATAATTGGCAGGGTGTAGCTCTTTAATTGGTACTGACCTGTTTGAATTAACCTGGCAACTCTTATCTCAGTTTTAATTTTTTTTCTCAAGAATGTAGAGTTACAGTATCAGGACTCTGTTTCATAAGGGGATGCACGTTTGGTTTAACACACAAATAACAGCTGGGATGTCTGTAAGGAGGAGAGGGCATTAGCCAGGGACCACACTAGAGCAGCTCCATCATGGGGATTCAAAGACCATTTCCATCCTGATGTTATTCTTTATTAAATTGACTGTAAAATCATGAGTTAGACCTGAATTCCCCAAGTGGAATTGAAAAGCACCGAGATATTGGCAGTGAGTGAGGAGTTAAACAAACACTGTGCACAGAAAGGTGTTTTTCCAGTGTGATACAGTTGTGTTGGGGCTGCATTCACAAGGCAGTCTCTTGTAGCTGATATTAATGCTGAGACCTCTTCCATTTGTGCCTGGGTGTTGACCCCTTCTCTTCAGAGTAATTCCAGAATCTTGAACTGGTTTTGGCTTCTCTTTACTGTGTTCTCAGAGGAAAGGGGTTGGTTCAAGGTTTCTATGGAAAATTAGGCTGTGGAAAAGGTTCACTTTCAGGATTTTTTAAATATAACATAATTAACTGAACAAATTAAAACCTAGTTCTCATTTTTTGGTTGCAATGACACACACACACAGAGACCCCTTTAGGTATTTCAGGTGAAATGAGGGATCTTGAAAGGTGCATAAAAAATATGTGAGGAAAAACAACCCAGAAAATGCTCATAAGAATTCACTGAGACAGTCCTGCAAAAACAACCTCATGACTAACACTCTTGCTTTTCAGATAATAGAGGTTTCTTTTTGTTCTAACATGTCTCTGTCTCCAATAACTCTTTTTTGTTTCCCAAGTCCCTCCATACACTTGTATTTTGTGATGTGCTTTTCATGTTCCTTCTGCTGAACTGTCTTTCTTGGTGAAAAGAAATTAATAAAGCTGAGCCAAAGGGAAGGTGATTGACTGTCCCACTTGGAAAAAAAGTAAAAATATTTTGCCTGTGATAATAAGCTCAAAACATTCTTTGGGAATTAGACTTCTATAAAATGCTCTTTGAGTTGTATGTCAGCATTAAAATTTATGCACTCATTTGGTATCATACTTTTTCCTTCAAAAAAGATAAATATTTCAGTCTTTGAACAGTGTGAAACTGGAAACATTTGCCAGTAGCCCCAGCCAGAGGAATTACACAGTGGGCTGCTGTGCAATTCCAGTGATGAATAGCATGTGTTTGCATTTGGAAAATATATAGTAATCACTGCCAGTATAAGACATTACAGACAAAGAGATGGATCATTTCCTCTGATTCTTATATAGGCCATTTGAATGGTTGTTTTGCAGTGTTATAATTTAATGCCACTTAAGTAAGTTGAGGATTTTTTCTTCGGCTCAAAAACTGCTTAGTGTAGAAAAGACATTTATTGTGTGCTTAGCAAAGCATCCATTAGAACTTGAGGAGCTGAAGATGCTCGTGGGATAGTTTCATTGTTGTAAAACACTCACGAAAACAATTACATTTTTTAATGAATAATTTACTTGTGGTGCTTTAGGTCAGATTCTTGTTTACAGATTCTCACTTTATGCATTTCAACGTGGTCATTGTTTGGTCTGTACAGATCTGAGCCAGCCCCCCAGTGTGGAGAGATCAGTGGCAGGATGGGCTCTGCAGTGTCTCCAGGTGCTCTCATCCTCCTCAGTTCTTCTGTTAACTCCTTTGTTTTAAAAGAATATGCTAGAAACAAACTGAGCAATTGATTCTAGTGTAGTTTTATTTACTCCAATAATGATAATGCCCAAAAGCAAGACATTTTTGACATGCTGCAAGTACCACTATGGTGTGATTTGAAAATGTTCCTTCCAGTCACAGTTCCAGACAACTTAAAGAAACCCAAAACATAAGCAATGTGTACCATGAGTCTCAATTCCCTTCAGGATCAATTCAGAAAGGTTACAAAGATTTGCAAAGCCAAGATTTTTAGTGTTGTTTAATTAGCCCTGCTGGCCCAAACACAATATCAGCCCTATCAGCAGATCAGGAAATGAAAGGAAATAATAAAGGGACAAATCAAATATTGCTTAATGGGTTTGCATCACATTTTAAGTCTGTTATCCTCTCTGAGTTAGCTCATAGTCCTGATTCCTGTAAGACATAAATTTTCCCTTTTCATTCCAAAATTCCCTTAATCTCTTTTAGTTTCTTAAGAAACCACAGCTGGCTTGTTTAAAGAGAACAGTTCAGTGACAGTCCCCAAAACATACAGCATTTTATCAGCCCTTGTAGCACCTGTGCCTTGTCTCAGGAGAGGTTTCCCTGTCTCCAGCAACTTGGGGCATCAGGACTTTGATTTGAGTTCTCTACACCAATGGTTTAAAATACCTCATATCCTTCTGCTGTGTGTTTGATTCATTCCTTTCTCTTCCAACACTTAAATCAATTAAATATTTGTGTCTGAAATTTGCATCAACATCTATCCATGTCAGCATCTATTGAGTTATCATTGTTTTAAACTAAATCAGACCGATTTTCTTCTTTCCATTTATGTCAATGTGTCCAAAGAGACCTGGCAGGCATTTTATGTTGCTCTTGCCTTCTTTCTATAGAGTATTAATTTCTTTCTGCAAGAAACTGTAGTGAAGGGTGTTGCTTTGCTAGTAAAATTGCCTGGTAAATGCTAATAATCCTGAATATTACTCTGTGTGAACTGAACACCTCCTTTATAGTTTGGCAGTGTTTCTTTAAGCCCTCTAAATTCCAAGGCATTGTAGATTGCCTGAAAATGAAACCACAAAGCATTTGATTCTTCTGCTTGGGAATAGTGTCTTCAGATTTTAAAGATCTAAAGAAACAATAACCTGAGATGAAAATGGAAATATGAAGGTAAAAGTAATTCTTGAGAGGAAGTATTTAAGAGTCTTCATTCCAGGATTGGATTTGATGTTGCATATCCAAGACAGATTTCATTTTGTCATGTTCCACTGGCAAATCTAACAAGTCTGAGGCACAAGAGGAAGTCTACACTGGGAAGAAGAAATGTTTATTTGTTGTTTTGGGTGTGTCAGTCTACTTTGACTGCTAAGAGTTGGAGAGGATGTTTTAAAAAGGAAAGGGGTATTCCAGTTTTCTGAGATATGTTGTCAGGAAAATAGATTTGTATTTTCATGGTGGATACAGCCTGGTGTCCTGACTATGAATCTCACAGCCTATTTCTGTGTAAGACATGCTACTTTTAAGAAAATACATTCACTTCAAGAGTTCCCTGAAATGTCAGAAGAAATAATTTCTTCTTGTTCAACAGCCTGAAAGGCAAAGCAGATTCACATGGCTCTCTAAGGTCTGTTCACAAGAAGGTAACCCAGTCTGCAAGAAATCTATTTATTCAGCATTGTTAACATTTCAAAGCTTGCCTCCCACTGTCTCCTGACAAGTCTGGAATCAGCACTGGTTGAAAAAGCATCTAGAAAACAGCACCTTTGGTGTATTGGTTTGATGATTAATCTGCTTTCTGTCTGGCTCCACCACAGCCACCTGTGAGGGTGAGGGCATTTAAAAAGCCCTGTCAGGAGATTAGAAGGAAAGAAATACACCTGACCCAGCACTGATAGTGATTTTAGAATTAAATTGGCTGACAGCAGAACCAGAACAGGATTATGTGTTATGAGTGTCACCCATGACCCCTTATACAGTTCCTTAGATATAACAAAGATAAAAAGTATAAAGGTAGTCAGAAAAGAAAGATTTCAATGTGTTAGATAACTATGTCACTTCTTACCTCTTATACAGTTTCTTAGATATCATAAAGATTAAAAGTATAAAGGTAGTCACAAAAAAGTATTTCAAATTCTTGAATAAATGTTTATAATTTCTTTCTCTGTGGTTTATGTGCTCTTGTTCTATTTTCTGATCTCTGCAGTCAGGTGCAAAATTGAGTATGACATTTGTCATTGTCATTGAAGACTAGATGTGTTTCACAGAGCTACGTGTTCAGCTGCAGCACTAATTTTCCTACAGAAAAAGAATGTTCAAATGTTGGGTTCTTTAAAAAAATATAAATGCATGTGAAAGATAATAATAATAAAAAAATCTATCTAGTGTCTCTACAGCAGGAAAGAGGTTCAGCACAGAAACTTGGGGCCTGGGTTCTCTCATCACTGCCAGTTGTGCATGTTCTGTAGAAACTGCTTAATGGAACCTAAAAATCTCATTTAAATGTAATTAAATTACAGTACAAACTGTCTGAATCTTTTTCTGCTTTGAACCTTCACTTTTTTGAATAGGTCTAAAATCAGGAAAGATGTGCTGAAGGTTGAAGCATAAAAAATGGTTTTGTGACTCAAAAATTTGCTTAAATGTTTCATGTAGTGTGCAAATCAAATTGGGCATTCTTTTCACAGCTGTTGTCTCCCCCAGAGGATAAAGGTAAATTGCTAAAGGGAAAAGAAATTAAATTTCTCTTGGGTAGGTGAATGTCTAGAGGGACCACAGTGTTTGCAAATGTGTTATATTATGGGAAAGCTGAGTATATCTGAGAAGAAACTCAAATTGCTTTGCAGTGCTCACTTGCCTGATTGCCTGCATTGCTACGTGGGTGACACCATTGCTGTGGAGAACATCTCTATGTCACATACTTTTTGGAAGACTGGCTTTTTCCATTCAGCTCCCCAAAAACATGGGCTTTTTTAAAATTTGTAAGGTCATGATTGCTTTGTTAAATCACAAAACAAAACAAGAATACCCTCTACTCATTCAATTTGTTACATCCTTTTAAAACACTGAGCTCTAAAAGCATCAGGCTAATTCCTCTGGCTCAGTTGCTTAAAACTTGACTGTAATAATGCCAAGGTCATGGGTTCAATCCCCTGTGTGGGCCATTGACTGAAGAGTTGGACTCGATGATCCTTGTGGGTCCCTTCCAACTCAGAATATTCTGTGATTCTGTGATTTATGTGGTTACACAGGAATCACCATTCAAATTCTGAAGCTCCCTCAAGTTTTGCAGATGGGTGTTCTCAACATACCTCACTTCCAACCCCACCTTGGAATGCCCAACACTCCTCTGCAGCAGAGGGATCCTGCTGTCCCACCTTGCAGGATCTCAGGGGATGCTCTGGTGCAGTGCTACCAACAAACACTGTAGTTATGGGGGTTCTTTCTCAGTTGCATTTTCAGGCCTTGGCTTCACCACCTTCTACCTGGCTGGGAAGCTGCACTGCTTCACCGAGAGCGGCCGGGGCAAGAGCTGGCGGCTCTGCGCTGCCATC
Source organism: Pithys albifrons albifrons (assembly GCF_047495875.1). Taxonomy (NCBI): domain Eukaryota; kingdom Metazoa; phylum Chordata; class Aves; order Passeriformes; family Thamnophilidae; genus Pithys; species Pithys albifrons. The sequence continues at coordinate 5,860,756 of NC_092466.1, read as the reverse complement.
CTGCCCCTCTACTGCGCCATGATGATCGCCCTCTCACGCATGTGTGACTACAAACATCACTGGCAAGGTGAGCCACCTCCTTCTCTACATTTCTTTTTAATTAGCTATGTGTTTCTTTGATTTTTTTTCGTTACATCATGAGAGTTAAAGCATGGTGATGTGCTATGGATTTTCCTTGCTCCTGGATGGATGCTGAGGTTACCCAGTGAGGTTGGATGACCTTCAGGTCTCTGCCACAGCATCGTGTCTTCCTCACAGTAGGCACTTCTGGAGTGCAACACATCAGACCAGCTGCATCTGTCACAGTCCTTTAAAAGCCAAGTGTAAGACATAACTGATGTAGAAGGCCATGCTATTTATTAATTGCTCACTTACATTACTGAGTCACAATTCAGAAAACCATACCATCTATTCTTTCTTTTTCTACGTCTTGACACTCTTTACTGCCACCTTTGTACCTTCCTTGCTTCACTCGTCTCCCACTAAATCAACCAGCCTGTAATTACTTTTTCCCAATTTCTCCTTATATTCCTCTGAGAAATAGCATACTTGGTATCTCTGGTGCTGTTGTAAAGGTCACCTTGGCTTTGTGTGGAGCCTCTCCCCATAGGACTGGAGCACAAGTCCTATGGGGAGAGGCTGAGGGAGCTGGGGTTGTTTAGCCTGGAGAAGAGGAGGCTCAGAGGTGACCTCATCACTGTCTAGAACTACCTGAAGGGAAGTTATAGCCAGGTGGGGGCTGGTCTCTTCTCCCAGGCACTCAGCAATAGGACAAGGGGGCACGGGCTTAAGCTCTGCCAGGGGAAATTGAAGTTGGAGATCAGAAAAAAATTCTTTCCAGAGAGAGTGCTCAGGCATTGGAATGGGCTGCCCAGAGAGGGGGTGGATTCACCATCCCTGGAGATTTTTAAACACAGATTGGACGCGGCACTGAGTGCCATGATCTAGTAAATGGACTAGAGCTGGACCAAGGGTTGGACTAAATGATCTTGGAGGTCTTTTCCAACCCAATCAATTCTATGATTCTATTGCTGGCCTTGCAAACTGGGCTCCCCTCAAGGCCCTTCCCATTACCTGATTCACACTGGTTACATTTTGTTTCCTGTTCCAAGACTGTGGTGGGTTGACTATGGTTGAACACCAGATTTCCATCAGAGCCATTTTGTCTCTCCCCTCCTCATCTGGACAGGGGGGAGAAAACGGAATTAAAGGTTTATGGGTTTAGTTGAGTGCTGGAGGAGATGACTCGGCCATTACCAGCACAGGCAAAACAGACTTGACTTGGGGAAACTGGTTTATTACCAATCAAATCAGGATGATGAGAAATAAAAGAGAATCTTAAAAACATCTTTCCCCTCTCCCTTTTTCTTGGGCTCAACCTCAGTCCCAGTTTCTCCCCCTCATCCCCTCCAGTGGCACAGGGGAATGGAGGATGAGGACTGTGATGTGAGTCCCACTGAGCACTTTTTATCTCCTACAATGCTCAGCGTAGCAGAGCCAGATCCACCCGTGCATTTCCCTGCCCTGTTGTGTTCCTGCTGTTCTCCCTTGGCTGTTTCATCACCACCTTTAGCATTGACATGTTCTTTAACGGTCTCCTGTTTCCAGCAGTTTCCTTGTCTTATGTCAGGACTGTGCTCATCACAGCTGTTTGTGTTTTATCTTTGAATTTTAGGAAGATGGAGCTGAAAACTCAGCTTTTCCTAAGGATCAGTGATGTTATCCTGCAGGTGACCTGTGGTTTCCCCTGGAAGAACTGGGATCTCAAGGGAGACAATAGTTCACTCTGCAATACACAGCACAGAACCTCAGGCCTTGACTTTTATGCTCAGTAGAGTCAGCTAATTGTGTTAAATTATTTATGGTGGCTTTGTGATGGAGCCTTAACTGTGCTGTGGGGAATGAAAAAGGACCATCAGTTTAATGCCCAAGGCTTAGCATGCTGTAGGTGAAGGATGGAGTGGAGTATCCTGATATTAAAAAGCCATTGAGTGGGCTCAGAATGTTAATATTATGAGAACTTTATGAGCTCCCTTCAGTTTGGCTGGAGAAAGTAATATTCCAGACCTTAGTCTTGGGATTGGTGAATATCAGGAAATTTCATTGTGAACCCTGAATGTGTTGGCTGCTTTTTAGTCCCTAAATCTCTCTAAAGGTTAAGTCTGAAAATGTTAATTTACTCATGGAATAAGTGGAAATAAAAACTGAAATAAATTTTAGATTGAAAGAATTTTATTTTTCCTTTATGTGAAAAAAAACCAAAAAACCCCCAAAACCAACCAACCAACCAACCAACCAAAAAAAAAAAAAAAACCCAAAATAAAAACCAAAACACACACAAAAAAGAAGAAAGTTATGGCTGCCATGAGGTCAAACAAAAGAAAGACTTGTCTTCAAAACAGGAGTCAAAATAGCTGCCTGTGTGTTTGTTCCTTAATCCCAATCAAGGTCAGTAAGCAAGACATCTTTGGCATAAATCATGTGGTGAGTCTGTACTGAGGCCCAGAGTTGCATAATTGACATGTAAATGTTTTGAAAGAAATAATCTGGGCAAGTTTTCAACAAGTTTTAAAATACCAGGGAACTTGTAGAGGACTGGCAAAAATCTGGTGTTTTTCCATAATTAAAAATAGTAGTCACAGACCTGACCTTATTGTTAAAATAAAAAAGCAGCTGGAGTAATATTCAGTCAACCATAATCAAAGGGTAATCTGAGAACTGCACCCCACACAGGTTTGTACAAAATGAATCTTGTCACACTAATTAAATTTTTTCCTAGTTGATTGATGCTGTACAATGGAAATTCTTGCCCCTGGTACCTTTTGTACCATGACAGTTTGACAGGCACAGGCTGAGTGGTACAAAATCAGCTTCTGTGTGGACAGGACAAGATTCCATCTGCTTGCAAATACTGTGTGCACACAATCACCTCTTAAAATCTTGCTTGAGCCTCTATTACATCTGTTTGTGACAGATCTGTTATGTCTTTTTTGTGTGTAGAAAGAGAACACAGGATTAGAAGGGATCTTCTGGGTCATTCTGTCTGGTCCTCTCCCTCAGCTGTGACTTATAATCACATTTCTTAAATTTATCCATCTCAACATTAAATTTTTCAGGTTTTCTGGCCCTAGCTATTCCTGTTAAAAGAAATCTCACTTCTCTGATGATTACAAACAATTTATTACCCACCGAAAATTGAACCACAAGCCCTTTGTTCTAATATTTATCAGACTGACAAGCCAGGGAATTTAATCTTTATTTAAGGACTTTAGACAAAAATAATTTGTATTGATTTACCTTTCTCTGTCACTAAACCCAATGATTCACCATTTTGATTACACTGTGGTTTCCTTGTAATTGAGAGGGTGGAATCACAGGTGTACCCAGATGATATGGGGCTCAATAAGTCTTGTTGAAACAAAATGTGTTGCCAAGTCATATTCTAGCAGTGCCTTTTGCCTCACCACCATCATTATTTGTGCTAAACCTGAGGCTTTCAAAGTCAATGTATTTTCAGTGATATTTTGCTCTGGTTGTTTCAGTTTTATTATGAGGCAGAACCTCACACCCAAAGGAATCCTCTTACACTTGAGGTGCTATTCAGTTCCCACAGAAAAATTAAAATTGCCTGTTTGTGAGAGCTGCAAATATCTCATAGAGTGGCCTTATTTTATCTTATTTTCTGGTAGGAGTATGGGGCAACAAAGAAGGGTCCTCAGAAAGTGTTGTCAGTTAACAGGAATTGCTCAGTCTTTGACCTTTCAGGGGTTTTTATAAGAATTCATCTGCTTGAAGCTGCTGTTGACAACTGTCCTTCTCAGGGGCTGTGCAGGAGCTGCAAGGGAAAGGAATTGTTGCAGCCACAGTGGCCCAGTGCCTGAAGGGACATCATTTTCCACTTCTATCCTGCCTGCTCCCTGTCTGCAGTGGAGAATTCCTTCTGGGATACACACCAGGCATGAGGAGATCTGGGGGTTTCTGCCCTTTTTCCTGGGAGCGCTGGGGCCAGGACAAGGAGCAGGCTGGAGTCAATGCCACAGGTTGAGGTGTGCCTGTGAGCAGGAGAGCTCTGGATGATGAAAACAGAATAGGGGAGCTGTGTTGGTCATAAATGGAAAACGTGGTGGTGGCCACTGAGAGTGATGGCAAATGGGAAGAAGATCCATAGATTGACTACCCACAAATGTTGGTCAGCAGTTCTCTGGAATGTCATGGGTGTTTAATGCCCCATGGAGGCCATTCTATTCCCTCAGTTCATCTCCCAAAATATGGCCAGCCATCTACAAATTGGGGTGTTCAAAATGCTGGGGATGACCCCCCAAAAGTAATGATTTTATGTGTCCTGTGTGACTGTGGTATTTGGCTCCAAATTATGAACATTCAAAATTCACATTTGCTGGGTTGGACACTTCCATGTCAACCAAAAGTCTTTTATTCCCAGGTGTCACTCTTGGTTCTCCTTTCCACGGTAACATTTTTCTGCTTTTGTTGCTCTTTTTGTCCAGATGCTTTTGTTGGAGGGATCATTGGCCTCATTTTTGCTTACATTTGCTACAGACAGCACTACCCTCCCCTGGGTAACACAGCTTGTCACAAATCCTACGTCAGCCTGCTGGATCAGAGCTCTGGGAAGAAAGAAGAACGACCTACAGCAGACAATGCCACTGGGCTGCCCCTGGAGGGAATCACTGAAGGTCCCGTATGACTTTAGGAAATGTGCAGAATGAACTTTTAGCCTTCTCACATTTCCTTCAAACTTCTCTCTAACAGTGTTTCTTACTGTACATTTTTTTTCTTTTGTTTCTTTCCTTTTTATAAAGAGAAGTGAAATATTTTATTTTTAATGCCGTAATATCATCATACCATTGAAGTTGAATTTTCTGTTTATATTGACTTGCTGAATTACCTGTTTTCAGTCTACTGCAAACAGACAGACTACTTGAGGGAAGGGAAAAAATTACAAACAATCCCATATGGAGAGTGGTTAAGAGGGCGATTCTAAGGAGATGTGGTTGAGAATATAGTAGATCTGGAGACAGATTTTCTGAAGTACTGACTTATCTTCTGCAAAGTTCTGGTTGTGTTCACACTCATTGATTTTGATGGGTGTTGAGTACACACAGCACTTTTCACCAGGTGTTCAGCATCTGTTGGGGCCAGTCATTTCTTTATATAATTTGATAATCTGTGCCATCATCCTTATGTTTATCTTATTGCCTTCTAACATAAAAAAAAAATCTCCACATGCTGGTAGAACTTTATATTAATTGTCAAGTTTTGACAAGGTCATCCTGAGCTACTAATGATTAAGCAGATGAAAGGTATGAATGCTGAAGTGTTTGGAAGAGCCAAGCCTCATGCATTAGTAGTTATTCAGGATGATCCTCACAATCAAGAAATTCCATGCTGTCAAAATTATTAACTTAACAATAACATAGGATGGACTAGAAACTTGGTATTACATCATCAGCAAATTTTTCAGAGCTCTTGCAGTAATTACATAAAAAAAATTGAAAGAAAAGAACGCTCATGATATTCAACCAGCTGAAGTCTTTAAAGCAAATATTTTTTAAAAAATCCTAAACCTGGGAGAACAAAGAAACACAGAGTTTTCTGTGAGCCTCGGTGTGCCATGTTCATTCTTGTGTAGTGACTCACTGCAGCATTGGTGATCTAAAGGAATGCAAAGATGTTCATTTGTGACTTTGGGTGCACAACCATGGGTGCTTGTGGTGGTTTCCAGCACTGTGACATGTCCACAGGAAGGCTGGAGACAGTTTTCTGCTAGTCCCATTTCACCTTTTCAACTCATCGTGTTCCTAATCATGGTGTTTGCGAGGGCTGGGCTTGGCACCTGAATTGAAACTCAACAAATCAAACCACTGTCGGCATGGAGAAGGTTAATAAATGTGGGATTAATTTATTATGAGTAGGGTTCTGTTTTGTTATGTATGCTCTATGCAGTATACATCACCTTCCTGTGAAATGATGTACCTTTGGATGGCAGAATGTCAGATTCCAGATTTTTTTCCCTTAGGTATCCTGTGAAAAGGCAGGCAAATGTTCCAGACCACATCCTGGCACTTGGAGCTGCTGGTTAAAGAGATCAAGATAACGTTGATCGACGCCCATTATTGTGGTGCTTTAGACTGGAGGACACTGCTGCCATAATTCTAATTTACGTGTTCCTGTTGGAATATGCATTGGCCTTGTAGGCATTTTGTGGTTCAAACAGCTCGATGTCTTTATGTAAGGCTTGTCATTTACTTTTCTCAAAGCTAAGCTTTGTAGATTTTTTTGAGGAGAGCTATTTCCTGATTGGCAACACTTGAATTTTTATAGAAAGCAAGTAAATTAGAAACCCTTTAAAAATAAATGTGATAATTGTGTACAAGAGGATGCAACCTTGCTATGTATAAACTTATATGATATTTGGAAATAACTATAAATAGGAAATGACAGTAAGGAACAGAATGTGTTCTGTAGAAATCAGGCCTGATCCCCTTGTAAACTGGGACCAGTCTGACTGTGTCAGCTGGAGGGAGGATGTTCTACTGGCACTACAGAATTCTGAGCTCTGCAGCAGAGACAGAGACCCAACCACGGCTGTGGCTTTGCTGGTGAAAATATTCTAGTTCACACAACCAGCAAAGTTATTCAGAATTTGCACTGGATTCGACAGAACACTCCTCTAGTGTAACTGAGGTCTTATCCTAGAAATCCACGCAATATGGGGGAGGTTTGATCTTTCTACAGAGTTTTTAAACCATCCTGCAGAATTCTGTGACAGATATCAATTTCTATTACTTCATATGGGAGGATTAAAGGAAGGGGAAGGCTTAGCCATTATCTTTTTCTTTCAGCAGGAACCCTAGTCTTCCAGGTTATATGCAAATGTTAAAAAAATGTCTTAAATCAGAATTAGAAGTTTAATACTGATGCATAGAGCATTTTGCATGTTTTTATATAGATCTGGCTTAATCTCAAAATTGTGTGGGGCCTCCTAACTGTGCTGTACACATTCCCAGTGTTTTAATGGCTTTTGATACAAACCAGCTGTCTTCTTTGGGATGGGGAAAGCTTAAGTAACCCTCAGATGAGCAGTGGATGTTAAAAGGTTGGCTATGAAGTGTAATACAGCATAAAACATTCAATTGCAAGAGTAATTGGTGAACTTGCAAAAAGCAGTGAGGAATAACACATTTTAATGGGAATAATTAAATTGAAAGTCCTAAAATAGTGTAAAAGCTTTGATTAAAGTGTAATTAAAATTATGAAGGACTTAATGGAATGGAACTTGTGGAGGGGTCTGTAGGTGCCGTAATCACCAGTGCAAAGTCAGCAGAGGGAAGGCATTTCTGTGGATCAATGTATTTTAATCTCATGCTTTCTCAATGTGAAGGAAATGTAATGTTGTAATGCACCAATAAAACAACACATGAATGTGGGTTTGTACATCTGTGTGCTATCATTTCTTTTGAGAAGAATAAAAGTTAGCAAGTTATTTTCATTAATAAACCATGTGGAGTATTACAAAGAACAAGCTCAAAATTGACTGAGTTATTGATAAACATTTAAAATGGAACAACATTTCTCCTCTAACCTAAATATGCTCTTCAGCTTTCCTCCAGGAAGAGGAAATTATCCAAGGCTGAAATTTTGAAATATTTAACCAGCTAAACTGAACAGGTCCCTTTCAGGGTCACATTCTGTATTTCAAACACCTTAAGTGCCATATTTAATAACAAATGTGGTTTGACTAGAACGGGGTAACAATATCAAATCAAACATAGCAGGAATATCCTGAAATTAAGAGAAGCAGGAGCCTGAGAACCAGCAGAAAGTCCCCAGAGTGAGTGCACATCTCAAGACTGTGACAGGAACAGAGCTGGAGGGTTTATGCCAATTGATTCAGATTTTGTTGTGTGTAGTCTAGTCTGCTTTGGTCCTTTTTTTTTTCCCATGCATAAAGCAAATTATTTCTATTTAATGTGAAATGGTAGCTCATTTTCTTTATTTCTTTCCATTGCAAAAAAATACTTTGCTATGGATTGGGGAAAAAAAACCAAAAAGACCTCAAACAACTAGGAAAAATCCTTATTTTTGTTTTATGGCACTAAAATTCTAATGACTTCAGTGGAACTGCTCTGGGTCACTAAGGACATCACATCCTGTATGTTGAATAAAGCCTTCACACAGTTTTTTGGTCACAGTCTTACATTTTTAGGAGTATAATTAGCCAGTTATTGCAACTAATTTGTCTGCAATTTTTTTTCTTGTGACAACATGTATCTCTCCTAAGATAAAACACTGTTAGGTTGCTGTGACCTAAGGGAAAGAGAAAAGTCTTGGTCACAGCAGTGTGAGGTGGATGGGAGTGAAAAGGTTAGACAGGTTGCTGTTGATGGTTCACCAAAAAAAAAAAAAAAGCTGTGTGAACATCTGTCTCATGGAAAGTTTCTTGCAAGAGAAAATGCTGAAGCTTTGTTATTTTTCTCCAGAATTCTCATTGATCAGAATCTAAGCATCCTCTCAATTTTTTTCTCAATTATCTTACAAAGGCAATCACACATGTAGGCAGCTCCCTTTATTAAGAACACTTCGAAAATTTCCCAACATTATAAATAATATTAGACACATAAATAAATAATTAACTAACTTTGAAAAATTAAGTTTTATGGAGCGAAAGAAACATAGTATTATATTGATTATTGGTAACCAGGCATTCAGTAGGATTGTTCATCTTTAGAGAATGCTATAAAATAGAATTCAAGGCCATACTAATAAGCTTTGATTTTACAAGTACGTGCAAGGCACCTTGCAATGCAAAATGAACAAAACCCTCTGAAGAAACGGCAGTTCAGCTTGTGGAGTAGACACAATGTAAAATTCAGTCAGAAATAGTTCCAAATGAGTTAATTTAATTGACTCCATTTTAAATAGAAGATGAAAGTACCTACTAGGGTTTTATTCCCACAGTTTAAAGTGTATCTAAAAATTGCTCAGCAGGCCCATGCTGCTGAACAGTCAGGATTGGCACCCACAGGCATAACCTGAAGTCGTATTTCTTACTGTTCTGACCCATCTCTACAAGATATATGGTCTCATCTATGACCTCAGAGTACACTCCATACTCATCTGATAAGCAGAATGTCTACATTGCTGTCCTAAGAGGCTAAAACTAAATTAGAACTTTCCACTAGGATGCACCCAGTTTAATACAGTTTATTATACAGAACTCAATTTTCTACAGGTGTGCAAATTATTCCCTGCTTAGGAACTTGCTCTGAACAGAGAAAAAACATTATCATTTTGCTATTAAATTAAAACCTACTCAACATGAATAAATTAAAATTATGGAACTGGATGAGTGACTTGTGATACACTGAATTGAACCGGGATTTCTTTTCCAGATGCTTGGCACATTGGCTGAGGGCTAAAGGGTTTTTGCTTAAACTTGCAGAATTAGCCAAAAAATCAGCATTCAGACCAATCAGGCCAGATTTGGCCCTTGTTTGAACCCAAGTAACAACCCTTTTGAGCTGCAGCAGATGCATTCTGAAGCCACAGAGGTGAAGATCTGCCCATTCCCATTTTGCTGCCAGCTGCTGAGGAAACTTTTCAAAGGGAAAACCAAGAGGGACTTGGGATAAGCCACATTATGGAGTCGGTGTGGCTTGCAAGAATGGGGTGTAAAATAGAAACTCCTCCCTGGGTGCTTTGACTCAATAAAACCCAGTGTGCCTTCAGCCAGACCTGAGTACTGCAGAATGTTAAGCACAAAATGGGACTGAACAGCTCCCCAAACCTTAACCCTTTGGCCTGAGTTCCTCTTTGAGGTCACCAAGAAACCTCTCAATTCACTGGCAGCTTTATAGTGGTTGTGTGTTACTCTGTGGAGCTGTAGGATTTTAACACAGTCTGAAACAAGTTTATTTCTAGGAGTGGATGGGGCTGGGCTCAAGGAGTCTCTGGTTTTAGTCCAGTGTTTATATTTAGTTTGTTTTTATTTGGCCTCTTTTTCACAGATGGAACTGTGCTTTTTAATTACATCCACAATAACCTTTGGGTCCCTTGTTTTCATCTCCAGGTCAGCCTCTCTGATGAGGATTGGAAGGGAAAGAGAACTGATGGTGATTTATACATATATTTTCTCCTGGATCATGCCTGTCTCTCTCCATTTCATGCCCACAATAACCTGTGCCAGATCTCCTCTGTGAGTAGGAAAGCAGCTTCTCTTCCTCACCAGCCCTGGCTGTGGCTGCCCATGAGAGGAACCACTGTGTTTAAATCTGCACATTGGAAAATACCAGGAATGGAAAAATCTGGAATACCTACACTTCATATGGATAGCAAATGGAGCAACTGAGACCTCCAAGGTGCAGTAGTGACACTGGGGCTAAACATAAATTAATAGTGGGAAAACATTGAAACACAATAGCTTGTAATATTAGGAATTAAATACTTAATATATAACAACCTATCCCAGCCTACTCCCTTCCACAGATACACCTGAGTGAGAACCTTTGTATTTGGGGTTAACAGAAGCATCAATATCTATAAATTTCCAATTATAATTAATGTACTTATATATATTATAATCTTTCATTCACCCACAACAGAACTCTGAAGGGACTAGATGTCATTGCAGAAATGTCCAGCTGAATCCAAACGAGCTCCAGCAGGAGGACATGGATTGCCATTGTCTGATAAAACTTCTTACTCTTATGACAAAGGGCACCATTAAGGCTTTAGCAATTCCTAGTGTTGCAGAGACAAAGGGTGACAAGTAAAGAGAAGTTTCCAAATGCATTTTCACTTTCAAGTTCAATGGAATTCTCACCCTGATTCACAGCTGGAGCAAAAGCAGATTTCTGCCCTTCTCATTTCTCAGGTTACAGGTGGAGCAAACTCACATCTGACCTGTGAGATGCTGTGAGGGACTGGAGAGCACACTTTGACAACTGTGGTTAGGAGACTGATTCCATGAATTCTCACTTCCTCGGTGACAACTTCAGAAGCCACCCGTCAGCACAGCTACAGCAGGTGAATGTGGCACTTTTAAGAACCTTCTGAGACACAAAAACTTCATAGTCTATCCTGTCATCAGATATCCTCAGCCTGGTGTAGGTGGCAGTTTGTCATCCGTTTCAGACATCATGAATCTTGATACAGGTGCTCCAAGAAGAGACTGAGCACACTGAGTTCTTCTTCAGGACTCTGTCTAAAGGAACTACCTTGTTAGCACTATTCAGAGAAATGCAAACATGTAAAATAATTTGTCCTGATTCCCCTTGTTCTGCATGTCCAGCACTGTGAGATTATTGCCATTAGATGCCCATTTTTATCCTCTGGCTTTTTCATGTGTGGTCCCTGCAGCAGAATGGAAACGATCTGTGAAATAAAGACAACAGTGATCTGCCATCATGGACAAAATCTATGCAAGAACCACAGCTAAGGCCAATGTTACCACTATTCCAGTTACCCTCAGCCTCAAAGTGACTTTCTGACACTAGTCAAAGATTAAGAGATAGGAGATGTTAAATAAGATCCATGCCCATTACATAATTGCTGGAAGAGACCTAAGTAAGGGAAAGTTTGATTTATTAATCCCAACAGCCTTGCTTTTACTGCCTTTGCTGGACACACAGTATGTGGCTCTGAAGACTCCCAGGAGTCCTATTATTGTCAAAAACATCCTTGAGCTTTTTATTCAATTCCTTGTATCAGGGGCATTAGGAGAAAGGAGTCCCCATTTTATTGAGGGTGAGGCTTACAAATCATTGTTACTCAGCAGACTATTGAATAAATATTCCCTTTCCCAGAGAGGCTGAATGCACATTACTGCTGTGTTAGTCTGTATTCTGTTCACAGCACTCCTTATCAGCATTACAGAGCATTTGTGTATACAACAATCCATTTCATCTTCACTTCCAGTCCAACAGATTGAAGCCACAATAAAGGATTCAGATGCAAGTTGGTACTGAAACCAATATAACACTGCAAAAAAGGAAAGGGAAAAGAACATTACAGCAATGTCACAATGTCACTCTAATCTAAGAGGTGTAAGCTTGTCTGGGGAGTGATTGTGCTGGAATTCATATCTGCAGCATTGTCCACCAAAGATAAGCAACTTAAAACATCCTCCATATCAGTGAGTGTGAAAAGGACTGGAGCTGCCCTCTTCTAACAAATCCTTGCACAAAGCAAAGGGCTGGAAATCACATTTCTGAGGCTTGTTTGGAAAACAGAAATTCCATTCCATAAGCATGTGATGGGTGGGAAAAAACCTTTAATTTGATGTGTTAATAAAACTCATAATTTTAGACATATTTTAATGAAAATATACATAATATCTCACTATATCTCAGTTTATAAAGCCCTTTGCCAACATGTGGATAGAATGATTTCCACCCTTGCTCTTTCAAGGCTTCCAACCCTCTCATGTCAAGCAAATGCCCACATTAACAGGGTTACTCTTGAGTGGGTGATTTGTTCCTTCCTAATTTGTTCCTTTCCTAATTCTAGAGCAGGCTCAGAAACCTTTCCCAAACTTTCAGTGCAACACTTCTGTGTCTGGGAATTGCTCAGATGGGAAATAGTTTCCCTTTCATTTTTGACCAGTTTATTTTTAGCATCAGCTAGAATCCCCTCTTTTTAAATACTAAAAGAAAACTGCTGTGCTACTAACCCCAAACAGGAGGAGCACAGCTGATCTGAGTATTCAGAGCAGGATAAAGGGGAGCAGGTACAAAGCTCTCCTCCTGCAGCAGCGTTTGGGGTAAGAGCTGGCAGGGAAGCAACAGAGGCTGAAGATGCAGGAACAGCTGCTACAGGAGCTCATTATTAGTAAGTGAATTTGCATTTTCCATGAAGAGGTGAAAGCAACCTCTGTTGTATTTGGGATTTCCCAAGGTAAATGGGAATTAATGAGCTGTAAGTGCTGTTTCAGCTGGGAATTGGTGAAGTTTAAGCACTGCATGGTTTAATGCAGAGAACTGCTTGTGTGTTATGGGTAAAGGGAGGAGCAGAAGTGTTGACCTTGTTTCTTGGTGGCCCTTTGTTGGTGGAAGGTTTCTGCAGCAGAGAGGATCAGAACTGATCACCTAAGGGACTTTTTAAGCTTTTTTTTTTTTCTTTTAAACTGCTAATAAATGGAGGCACAGCAATGTTTGTGTTCTCCAATCTGCCATTAAACAAAGGGTGGCTTCTAACTCAAGGTATATTGGTTTAAATGGTGAATATTATTAACCTTTTTCACCTTTTCTTTTATGGAATGATTACACCAAAGAAGTCAACTTATTTTTTGAATATGTATTTTTAATATGTGTTTTTAATACTTATAATTGTTTCTCAGGAGTTAAAAAGAACTGTTAGTAAGAATAACTGTTAAGTAAATATGTATTTTGCCATTGTGTTGTCCTTGCAAAAATAAGAGGAGAAGTTGCACTGCTTCTACTACAATCTTTCTGTAAAACTATAGTCATTACAGGATGGTTTAAGGAGTTTAATGGCACTGGCAATGGCTGTACAATAAGAACCATTTATAAGGCAGTAAATGCAGCCCTGAAGAAAGGTGCTTACAAGTTAAATCATAGAAATAGTGCCTCGTTAGGGTGTGATAATCCACTGAATACCAGAGGCAGTGCTATAATTAGTCTTGTTGTTCAGAATCACATGTGATGTGCAACACCCTCTGAACCCAGTGACGTAAATGAGACATTAAGGGCTGTGATCTTGCTGTTCCTCTGCAAAATCTTTGCTGGTAGCACTGAGACATTCACCTGGGCACAGCAAGATTGTGAAGAAGTTGCTTAAACACCAGAACTAACAGGTGCAATATGATCTAAAACAATCCTGTGACATGAATTTCAATGGCTTTGCTGGGAGAGAGTGGGACAAAAATACATCTTGTTGTCAGCTGAAGTAGACTAAAAGCTTTTCTGTTGCTTCCCCATCAGGGGGAATTTTCACTTAGTTTCAAAGGAAGGCAAGAGGTATAATTTGCTCTCTGGGTTTGTTAAAGGAATAAAGGTGAGGTTCAAAGGGTGTAGCTAATCATACAGTGTTCAGGTAAGCAAAGATTCACAAACACTTTCCTCTTCTAGCCCTGCCCTTGGTGTAGCATCACAACTTACAGTTTGTGGTCCAAGGATGCACTTCCAGAAAACACACCGTGCTCTTCTTCAGGCCACGTTATTTGTTTATGATTGGGGTCATCTCTAAATGCTTGCAGTAGCGCTGCCCCTAACCTTGGTGAGGTAATACACAGCAAAATAGTCTCCAGGCTGAACTTTCAGGTGTGAGGGTTTGTTCAAAGGGCTCTGAGTATCTTTAGTGAGCAGTGATTGCTCACTGTGATTGTTTGGGAAAGTGAGATTCTCCTGCAAAGCACTGGCTCTTCCTAGTGGTTTCTCTTTTGCTTTCAGCAGTGCAGGTTACACAGCTGAGCAGTTCAGATTTTATTCAGAGAAGCTGGAACTGGCTCATGAGTGGGGTCTGAGCCAGCTTTCCCTCCACATCAGGCTTCAATGAGGCTTAGTGGCTTTGGGCTGTTTTCCAGCCAACTCTGTGCTCAGACTGGTCTAGAGGCATTTTCAAACCTCCAGCTGAAATCCCTGACTCTCATTAGGACAAACACAAGATATCTACAAACCTGATAATGAAAAGTTTATATAAAAAATAAGGCTGGATCAAACCATCACATGTGGTTACTGATGATTAAGAAATATAACTCCTTTTGATCACGGCTGGACCCAGTGGAGGCCAAATCAAGTTGGGGAACGCTGGCATTAATTCTGTGCATTATTTTTTGTGAATCTGTCTGGGGTAAGCTGGTCTGGTAGACAGAGCACCTAAAAAAAGACCTCAGAAACTCAAAATAGTTCTTTACATGAGATAAACTTCTCTGGAGTGTAAAACTGGGTCAGTCAAATTGTTCAATTTCAACAAGTCTTAAGAGCAATTATTCAAAGTGATACTTGAGCTCTTATTCAGGCTTTAATTCTTCACTACTGCACAGTAAATGTAGATAGTGGATGGATGGTCATGTGTGATGAACATGGCTTAGATCACTTCTACTTATCTGTAAGGGTTAATCTTTTCTTTGCCTTTTTTTTTTTTAATTCCTTATGGCATCCAGTGAAGGACATGAAAGAGCTTGAGGGATGAAAGTAGCTCTCATCTTTCCTTTTGCTCTTCTGGCATTAAACTCCAACAGGCAGAGGTGGGTTTTGGTTCATCCTTTGTTCAGTGCTTGTTAAAACAAAGGCCACTGATGCTACTGAGCAAGTTGCCACCCCAGCACTCTGAGGTTCCCCCATGGCTCTGGAATAGCTGAGCCTCAACTCTTCATCTGCAGTGCTGTAATTGCCAAAACAACAAAATTTCACCACTTAACACTTTCCAGGCTCACAGGAACCAGATGTCAGAACACTCATTAGAAATTTAATCTTCAAGTTACTGACTTGGACAGTTTGCTGATGAAATGTAAACCCAACTTGACCATGAAAGGGTTTGTGTTTTTAAGTAACAATTCTTTTTTGAGGCCACACAAATCAGCAGCAAAACTGTTGTTTAAATCTGACAGATATAATTTCTGTTTAGGCCTGTTTATCCCCACAAAAGTGGTGTCCTAGGGAAAAATAATGAAATTACATCTTTTACTTCTTTATGTTTAAAGGAGTCCAGTGACAATGCCTTCCTCCTTCACATTGTGAAGGAAAATATTCAAGTCATGCATGGCTGTATTTCCCACCATAATATTTATAGGAATGGCATCAGCTTCATGAAGATCCCCTGAATTTATTTGCACTGAGCATAGTAGAACCTCTTTATTCTGTGGGGAAAGCCTGGAAGGGCATCCCTCTGACTCTTCTCCCTTCCAGAGGTGCCACTCCAGGGTCTGCTGGTTCCTGCTGGAGCCCCATTCTCTGTGCTGTTTCATACCTAACCCTTCCTACACTAATACCAGCTATATGATCACATTTTTAAAGAATATATAGTCCTTTTCTCTTTCTCTGAAGCTTTAGAATGGATTTGCTCCTTCTGACATTGGTGGCTATTAACTCCCAAAATAATTTATCCACTTTTCAATTCTGTAGCTGCTCTCCACGATCAAGCTTTGCCTCCAGTATGGGAGAATGTGATTAAAATGTCCTTTCCAGAAGCTCTCTGGATGCCTTTTGTGCATCCTTTTTGGTAGTCAGTCTAGTCAGTGTTGGAACAGGGCAAATGAATATGAAGGATAAAATTGAAGGCATTTTAGCACCACCATAACAATTCAAGTTACCCTGCAGCCTTGGAAAGCTGGGAAGCTTCTGTGAGCCCTGTATTTATATAGGCAATATGCCTTGGATATTTAAAGTAATTAAGTATTAATGCTTAGTTCTAATTAGAAATATTCACATTTTTATTAAATGCTAGGTACTAAAAAAAAAGTTTTCTTTCAGGTAGTTAAAATCAAGTAGGTAATTATTGATCATATAAGTTACAGTTTTCTCCTCCTCACATTTTGTGCTTTGTGAAAATCTTGATTAGAATGTGGACATGAAACAAGGGGTTGTTCCCTGCTTGTTTATGGCTTGTTTAATTCATGGGCTGAGAGTTGGGGTTTTTTTTTCTGCCCCTTATTATTTTATTGGACAACTGAGGGCTCTTCATTGTCAGATGACTGTGCTGTGACCCTCCTGTTCCCTGAGTGTTTCTGGTCACTATTTTATTGAGGTGGGATCACAACGGGTGACTGAGCTGGAGGGACACAGTCAGCAGCTGCCTGAGGTGCTTTGAGCTGAGCATTTTGCTTTTGTGCACTCAGTCACTGCCTACCTTTTCATTGCAAAGTGGAAAAGGGAGGTTCAGGCAATCTTTGCCACCTTTCAATGCAAAGGTTTATCTCTTCCCAAACTTGACCTGGAAAATGTCTGGGGAAAGCCCAGAGGTTTCCTTAATGAGGGTCTGTTTTATGCCCCCTGCAAGGGGTCACTCCAACAGCCTATTCCTGAAACAGATGGAGATTAATACCATTCACCTGACAGGGCATGGAGATTATTCTGGATACAGCTAGGAGTGTAGCAGAAATGGTTTGCCTCAATTCTTCTATTCCTTCCTGTTCCTGGGACTCAGGAGACTGTAATATGTAAAAAGGTCTGGTTTTCCTTCTGGATTTCGGTGCCCACACTCCACTACCAAGCAGCCATTTTTCAGGGATAGTTTATGACAATGTGCACTAACTCATTTCTGCAGTAGTCCCTCGTTTCTATTTAAGTCAGAGAAGCCAAGGAGTATGGAAAAGAGCAATATCCTTGAGCCTGGAACCTGGAAAGAGATTCTCCTTCTTGGAAGAAAAAGGGCCAAAGACAGCTTGCACTTGAGGACACACATTGTGCAGGAACAACTGGGAACTTTCCCTCCACAGAGTAAGCAATCACTAATGACCTCCTGAATTTCTGCCTGGTCCAAATTAATGTCACTTGATTGTATTACAACTCAGCAAGTCAGGAAATCTATTACCTGTGAATGAATGAGAAGAGCGATTTGTCAGGATGGACAATGAACTCCAGAGGTTACTTGCTCGGATTTCTCATTCCACAGGTGGGGCTTAAATGTAAATCTAAATTCAATTGTCTCATCTAGCATTGGAAATTATCTGTGAAACACATAGAAATGTGGCTTTGTGCACAAAAATGAAGTATTGCTATAAAAGATGTTGAGATGCCACTCCCGGGGTGGGTTTCCATGGGCCGCCCCTTCATTACCTGGCTGAGGGACAGCAGGGACAGTGTGATTGGCCACCAGCTTCATTAAAACAAGTGCTGCTGGGAATGGGAGCCTGAGAGACCCTGTGTTAGCATCAGGTGGCTGAGAAACAGGTGTCTTCCCTGGGTGTTCAGGAAGGTAGCCCTCATCCCATTGGAGACCTTCCATAGTTTCTCTACATGCAACAGTGATCAGAGACCTGTTCCACCTTGATATAAGCAGGAAGGACCATGGTGACATTTTTCCCTACCTCTGGCCTCGATTTGAAGTCACTCATTAATTTAAGTCACTTTTGGAGAATGCCTTTAATATTTCAAACTTCATGCCTTGAGCACAAAAATGTCTCTAAAGTATTTTATTGATGTGTTTGGGATCTTCTTTGTGTATGCTCCAGGACAAGAACATCTGGGAAGCTGCAGGCAGTGACACTAATAAATTATCCTGCCAAATTTTCCCAGCCCTCAAACCATGCAGTGTGGATTTGGGGCTCTCATTTGCAAATGAATCTGTCCAGCCTTGGTTGGGTAGATGCTCCAAGCTGCAGGCCATTTAGGGGATGGCTAAGCTGGCTACTCTCTGTGCCTTTAGCTGTTGGCCAAAATTAAAATCAGAGCAATGTGTAAAGTGCATCAGTGTTATACAAAGTGATTTTGGCATGAGATCAGCCTCTGAAACTTCATAATATTTGGCAAAGCCTTAAATGAACAGAAAATACAATATCAGGAGTCAAGGAAGGGCAGTACCTCTGCATTAGAAAAGTGGCAGTTTCCTTTGGGACCCTGGTTTCATTTTCTAGAAGGAATAGAAAAAAAATTTACATGTTCTTTTAATGTAAAATTTAAAAATTTACATGCAGAAAAATATTTCCAACATACATGATGTGAAAGTAAGTATTTCAGGGACTTACACAAAATACAGTTTGTAATTTTCAGCAAAATAATGAAAAATATGTGGAATTAGTTACATTTCATAGTCATAGAATTGATTGAGTTGGAAAAGACCTCTGAGGTCACCAAGTTCAACCCTGAGCATAACTTTAAGATCTGAAAGACAAAGAAGATTCAGAAATAAGATACTCTATAATGAAAGAGCCAAATTCATCACTGTCATAGGATGTTTAGATTCCTGAACAAGTTCAGGTTTTTTACCCCCAGCCTGTTGTCTGTGGTGTTGCTTTTGGTGTTCTCTCTGGGACTCTGCCACTTCTGAGTGTCACGACACTGCACACTTTTTCTAATATTCCTTCATGGAGTGTAGTGGTGTTCAGCTTATTCCTCACTAACAAATCAAAACTCCTCCAGTTTACTCACATCTCAAAGGGGTTTTGCAGTAGGACTAGGAGCAATCTACCTCTCATGGTAGGAGAGGCGAATGCTTTTGAGTAACCATGTTCTGAAGACACAAAGCAGTACAAGGCCAGGGAATTCAGGCAGCAACAGTCCTTAAAACCAGTGGGTTTTAGCCGTGGATGTTTGGGCTCCCAAGGGAGAGCAACCCACTGCACTGAAGGATTTACCTTTTCCCATAACTGATCTGTGAGCCTGACTCCAAATTACGGTGAAAAAATGAACCAGATCACTACACTGACATTAATTTAGACTTGATACTAATAAAAATACATCAGCACTTGGCATCATTAGGGTTCTTATCACAATATTTGGACTAAGTGAAGTCTAGAAATTAACACTCCCAAATTAGGGATTATTGGCTTTTTTGGGAAGGATGTATCCTAAGCCCCTGCCAGGATTCTCACTCATGCCCTGCTCTGGTAGCTCACCATGGTCTGGGAAAGGCCAATCCACCCCCCACGGGGACAGTGGTTCCAGCAATTCCTGTGCTGATATGAAGGTCTTTGCAGGAGATTTTTCTTTTCCTTTGGCAAGTTTTTAGTTCATGCATCCCAGGTACCTAAAGGCTTGCACATTCTGTCATGCATTTATAGTCTTACTTTCAATAGTATTTATCACTCAGGTTGTTGGAGAATTAGGCAAAAATCCACGTGAATAGACCATGAGGGCCAGCAGTGATGGACATGGACGGCTTTAGGCTTAGACCTTCAGCATTACATAAGTGATATCCTGCATTCCATTATTTTGAGCTGTTTTCCTTGTGGGACTGGGCTCTTAGGAACATAACAAGTCTTCATGCTCTGAATAAATAGTGAATAATATTTGTTTAAAACATCACCTGAAACTCCATGTGGGAAACCTGGAGGAAGGCTTGTCTCAGAGAGGAAGAGTTCAGCTGTTTTATAGGGCAAGAAAATACATTTTCCATGAGGAATGTGTGTTCATCCCATCAGCTCTCTGACAATGAAGACTTCCTAAACTCTCAGCTATCTCTTAAGCTGCTTAGCAGTCACTCTTTAAATGCAGTGCCCATGTCTTCACTGATTGCTGTTTCCCAGCAAGAATCCCTCCAGGAGATGTCAGCCATCGTTCCTCTGGCTCAGGGCTCAATCAATCCTTTAAGAATGTCCAGTCCTCTTTATCTTCCTTTTCAGGCAAAATACATCAATAGCCTTCATAAAAGCCAAGATTGCTGAAATAAACTGGTGCCTGTAAGTCTTGGCTAACATCACCTTGTTTGTACTGTTCTGTGGGGTTTGTTTTAGCAACACTGCAGCCAGGTAATAAACTGCATTTGCTCTGGCTACAACTCTTGCAGTGCAGCTGTATCACCTTGAAGTTTGTGTCCGAGTTGAAAAACCCAGTTTAGCATCTTCTACACACACCTTGGGGACTGCAGGTGACCCCAGCTAATGTGCAGTACATATGTTGGGAGGAATAGCTTTGTGTAGCCATCAGAAAAGTTTGGATAACCTATCCTACTGCTGCTAATGAGCACAGCTGCCTATTTTTGAAGCATCCTGTGTTGCACTGCTGGAGTTGTGACCCCCAAACCAAGCTGTATTTTGCATGCTTGAGAGGGACTTTTCATAAGGGCATCAAGTGATAGTGGAGGGAGAACAGCTTTTGGCTGAAAAAGAGTAGGGCTATTAGGAAGAAATTCTTTAAGGGTGGGTAGGTCCTGGCACAGGGTGCCCAGAGAAGCTGTGGCTACCCCATCCCTGGGAGTGTCCAAGACCAGGTCAGATGGGGCTCTGAGCAATCTGGGCTAGTGGAAGGTGTCCCTGCCCCATGACAGAGAGTGGAACTGAATGATCTTTAACGTCCCTTCCAACCCAAACCCTTTTGTGGTTCTGTGCTCCCTCTGTCAGCTCTCATTTCTCCCAACATCAGCTCTGTAAGAGCCTCCCATGACCCTCCCCAGCCCAGCAGTGCCTGCAGGACAGTGCTGTGGCTCAGCCCCTGTGTCCTGCAGGGCTGCCCCTGCCCAGCTGTGCTGCTGGGGCACTTCCCTGCCAGCTCCTGCATTGGAGGTGACAGTTGCATATGTCATTGCTGTGTATATAGGTCAGTGAGAACAAGCCATGGGCACAGACACCCAGCTTGTCACTGGAGCTCTGAGACTGGTATCAGCAGGGATAAGATGCTGCAGAGCTGCTTTAAAAGCGTTTTGACAACTGTCAAGAAAATTATTCATTGCTGCTGAAGCTTAACAGCTCAGGCCTTTTCCCAAGCTGCTCTTCCCAACTTTACATTATGGGTTTATTTGTCTCCTCCCTATGGTTATGCCACTTGCCATGCTGCTTTCTGGGGTGCCAAGCATAGCTCAAAAAAATCTTCTGTGAGTTTCATATTTTTTAATATTTTTAGGAGTGCCATCTATAACCCTAGTCGTTAGATATCTTCATTTAGATATCTTCATTTTCCCTCAGAATTTTACCTTTGTGGACAGCAGGATGTGTTCCTCTGTTCCTTATAAATAGATACAGCTGAGTGTGTAAGAAAAGGATTGGGTTCTCATTCTGTATGTCTAGATAGTGCACTGCAGTAGGAAAATCAAGGGGTGTATAGTTCTTGGACCACATATATGCTTTCTGTTCTGATCCCTGGCTGCTCTTGGAATCCATCCTTACCCTCTGCATGGGTTTTATTCCCCTGCTTTTGTAATGAACTCCCCCTTTTCATCCGCATGGCAGCCAACATGTTGTACTAAACATGCCCCTCAGTGGGCATTAGATGCCATGTTTTGGTGGGAGCTCACTCTCCATGCTCCTGCTGTTGCCCTTCTGCTGCCTGAGGCATCTGGCCCTGTCCTGGAACATGCCCCAGCATCCAACACCATCCCAGACAGGGCTTTGCTCTTCTCCAGCTGATAATCACTGACATGACCAGTTTGCTGCTTTTCATCAAATACATCCCATCCATCACAGTATCTCTTTCATTGGTTTCCCCCACAAGAAGTGCTCCCAACCCCAATCTTGCTTTCTGCAACTGAGCTCTGTCTGCTGTTTTCAGCACACTGCAGCAGATGCCTTTTGCCTTGCAGCTTTGATAAAGCTGGTGGAAAAAGTCAGGGCTGTCATTAACCCCTCTGATGGCCAGCTGTGCTGCAGTTTGTCTGTTTGGGGGATTTTTGCTCTGCTTGTCTTTTCTGACAAATTCTTGGATTTCTGCACACACAGTGCTGTCAATTGCTGTTTGTTTGTTTTCCCTTCCACTGTTATTAGTGACATTTTCCCTATGTGACTGTTCAGCTTAGACCTCCTCACTGAGTAATTCTGACTTTTCTCTTGCATTTATAGTCCTCAGCCTGCAGTGACTGACAGGATCCCTTTCCCTTGCAGGTGCTAATTGCCTGGTCAGGGGTTTATTCTGGACCATATGCATTCCTATGTGACTTTTCCCATTTTTTATCAGAGTAAGGTCCTAGAAAGGACTTGCTTAGCCAGTGCTGTAAGATGGGTTTCTTTTCCATTCAGTTGAATTGGTGAAACTGAAGAAAATATCAACTCCACTTAAAGTACATATTTTGTATGCCCCATGTGAGTACACAGCTCTTAAAAGTTCTGGAACAGAATATCAGAATTCCCATCCTTGGAAGTGTTCAGGACCAGGCTAGATGGGGCTTGGAGCAACCTGGGATGGTGGAAGTTGTCCCTGCCCATGTCAGGGAGTGGAACAGGATGATCTTTACCATCCCTTCCAATCCAAACGATTGTGTGGTTCTATTTACATCCTCTTTTCTTCTATTCTTCCAAGGCATTAACTGCCAACCTGCTACTTCTACAATATTCTGCTCACAGTGTCTTTGTTAATGAGATTTCCTTCTGCTAGCTGTTAATTGGAAATCACCCAAAGACACAGACAGAGGTTTCCCTGTTAAAACCTGAATTCCAGCTGCTGGGTTGGGACGAGGTGAATAAAATGCTTTGCACAAGGCACTTGCCATTTCTAACTTTCTTGCTTGTCTAGTTCTTCAGAGTGACCACAATTTTTACCCTGAGGATTGACTGACCTATCTCATTCTCAGTAAGACAAAGTGTTAGATGATTCCCTACAAAACAATTTTTATGTGGTCATCTTCCCTCAGGGAACTCTGCAGTAGCAAGAGATAAATAGAGTCCTATTTCTTCCTGATTAACACCAACTTGAGGTTGGTAATTGTCTGAGAAATTATATGTACTGCAGCAATAGTGTGCCTGGCCTTCCTGACTGCATCAGTGACAAAAATGTGTTTGTATTACCTGCTGGTTGAGTGAAGTTTAATAGCTCTTATTACAGTGTCCGTCAATAAAGAACTGAGCAGAAAAGCTTAGTGCAAATCATGTGTTTGAGGAGTCAGCTAATTAATCCAATTACCTACAAGCTCTCTAGAAGTGTTATATTGGCTGTGGTTGTTGAAGCATCAACTCAATTGTAAGAATTGCTCATACTGAGCCGACAAACCTCCCCCACTCCATCCCCCCACTCTGGCAGTGCAGCCCCGTAGCAAATTCCCATTCCCAGTGCCAGCCAGCATGGAACAAAAGGGATGTGCAGCCCCTCTGTGCTCTGTGTGGGAAAGGAACAGCACCCCACATCAGTGTGTTCTGGGGAGGGATGATGAACAGGTAAAGAAAGCATCGAGCCCAAAGCAAAGTTCTCTTGGATAACTTGTGTGCTGATGTTGTTCACCTGATCCAGGCAATGGTGGATCCCACATGAGTACCAAGCACTACATGTGAGGTTTTAGCTCACTCAAATATGAAAGAGTAGGTAAGAAAGCAAATCCAGGGGGTTTATTCTGCTTCAGTGTGATAAAACTTAGATGGGGCAGTCTATAAGCACAGCCTGGTGGCCTTTAAACTGGGAGCTGTTTATTTAGCAGGCTCCCTCCACAGCTCATGTTGTCCCTTTTAAAGCAGCAACAGCATCTCACAGGGCTGAGGAGGGACCTTTACTCTAAATGAGGCCTGGAGAAGCTCCTTAGGACAAACAATCACCACCCAACATTTGATTTCAACCAGCTGAAGCCCTGAGGCTGCTTTGATCTTGAATAAAATGAATGATAATTTTGGCTCTGAGTCCTGGCATAGCTGAGGAATGAGAGAACCAACCTCACTGGGAGGTGTGTTTGGGTTCAGTCTGAGCATTTGGCACTTGGCAGGTTCCTTTAAAGGAAGTTTTGCTGATGTTTTCAGAGCCAGGAGGGCTCAATAAAGAGTTGCCACAGAACAGAATACAGGATTTCAGCATCAGGAGCAGTTAATAATAATTCAAAAGTAACCCCAAGAAGGATGGATGTTTCTTTTCTAGAGAAGGAACACACACAAAAGTTATTAGCTCACCATGGACTTTATAAAGGAACCAAATACTGAAGAGCATGAAAGGAAAATTTTATAGAAATGCACAGCATAACTAGTTTTATTAGCTTAGTTTTGTGGCTTAATTAGAAGAAATATTTTCCCCTTGCCAATAATGCTAATTATAAAGATCTTGATACTTTAATAAATACACTTGATAAGGACATGTTGGACTTTATAATCATAAAAGCAGGAAACAGTTGTATGGGCAAAATGATCTTAGGGAGAGCCCTAAACCATGATAGAGAGTGGTATCAAGTGAGCTGTGATGGTTTGCCCAGCAAGTCCAAGGGTATCTCCAAAGCTTCTGTGCTTAGCCCAAAATAAACACAGATATCTTTAATAATCTATAACAACATATTTAAAATCAGCAGAGGGAACTGACAAAGTGCTGAAAGCCACTTTCCAAAGGAGCTTAAAAACACACCTGGAGCTCTTGTGAGTGTGTGATTTAGGCCCTTGGAACCCTCTGCCTACATGTTCTAAATGGATAATTTTTCTTCTAATGCCATGCTTGTATTTGAACAGAGTTAAATCCTCCCCAGCTCTCTTGGACTTGCAGATAGGGACTCCAGTACAAAACAAACAGGTGAACCTTCAGTTTTCAGGCTATTGAAATTTGAACTTAATAGTCTTTCATCCTCTAATTTCTTGGTTTGTAAAAGACCTGCATTAAATGTTCAGCTTTGTCCATCATGCTAAAAGAACAGAGACTGTATTTTTCTCCAATCAGAGAGATATTTGACTTAGGAATATTTCCTAATATTTTATTTGAAAATTACTCTTAAAAAAATTCTCCATGTTTTAGTCTCATGTGGTAACTTATTTAAGTCAGATCTCAATTCTTCTTTTGCTCTCTTGTATGTACAGAAATTTCAAGCTGTTCTGCTCTCTCATCATCATCTGAGAGGTGTAGTTCTTGCACAGTCAAATGTGACATTTTTTTAATTTATCACTCAGAACATTTATGTCACTCATGTCATCAAGTTGTGTGATGTAGATTACTGTAGATGATGGAAACTGTTTCAAACACCTTCTACAGAGTATGTGCCATGGCCTTCTCCTGGTAACCTGGGTCCTGCAGTGCTATCAAACTTTCAACCACCTTTTTAATAAACATCTGATGAACGTGGCTCAAAGCCTTGCACCTGCATGTTTTATTTTGTAAGAAGTGATGAGGAACAGCCAAGGCCTGAAAGTCCTGAAGTTAATGGGAAATTTGGACTGACTCAGAACATCTGGGTGGATTTTGGATTGGTGTTGCAGGTACAGATCTCATCTTCATTTGTGTTGAAAGAATGAAATGACTTTCCCTTCTGCCATCTTAAAAAAAGCTGTAGCTTTGCATCAGGTAATTTGGTTAAAAATTAAAACCTGTGAGCTGCACAAAAGATTACTTGGTGGCATAAACAGAGGATTCACCAGCACATCTCAAATTCAACAAGATCTCGTGAATTTACTCAAATACTTCAGAAAGTTCAGAAATGGGAGCGTCATTCTGATTGCTCCAACCTGCAGCACCTTTGCAGGGAGATAAGAGGGACTGGCAGAGTTTTCCTCCAGCCATCTCTGGTGTCCCCAGAATCAAAGCAGGCCTGGCCTCTTTATTCCACATTCTTGCAGCTTTGGGAAGTATAAAAGACTGTAGGTATGGACAGTTGCAGTGAAGTCAGAGTGTTGCTCTGGGAGTGAATTTCAGGGTTTCTGTACCATGGTCCAAGCCCTGCAACTCCATCCTCATGTGCTGCCAGATCTGTAGCTGAAGGCAGAAGAGCTTGATGCCCACTGGAGATTTAATTTACAAGATCTGGTTTGTCCCAAAAGTTCATAACAAGAGGTCTGAGATCAGAATCTAAAGGCCATGGCTGATATCCAAACTATTCTGAGTTTTTCGAAGATGAAAGGGCTTGTCGTGCTTCCGTCCAGCCTGTGGAAGATGCTGCAAGTTTATTAACAGCAACCATCACCACCTCCAACAGGCACTCACTTGGCAAATATTAAATGAGAAAAAAAAGAGTTTGGGGCAGTGAACACGCCAGATTAACCCATGAGACTGAGGGCTGTCCCAGCTGAGTGCCACAGCAGCAAACACAGGTTGTTTGGGCATCCCAGCAAGGCTGATGGAAGCATCCCTGGCCTGGCCCTTCTCCCAGGGTGAAATTTCTGCAGCAAATGCCCCTGAACAAACACTTCCCAACACTGCAAGAGATACACTTGTTTGGATGCTTGTACTTCTTTAGGAGAGCATGGGTATAATCTCTTTCCAAGTGATTGGGAAAGTGCATTTCTATCTCACCAGTAAATCACACCAAGTGACTCAGCAACAGTTTTGTATCACAGAAGGTTAATGAAAGGGAAAATGGAAACCAAGCAGATAACATCATGTCTTTTTTCTCCTTATTCTTGTCATTAAGTTGGTCTTTAAGCAGGCTAAAAAAAAGTCCTAATATTAAAACAAGTTTGTGGAGTAGGAAGTTAACCAGTGAATGGGAGACAGTTCTTATGAATATTAATGTAGTGGCTAATGAAGACCAAATACAAGAAAAACCTTCATTGATTTAAATTGAGAAGGGGGAGGGCCTTAAGAGTGAATAATTTATTAATTTGACAAGGTGAAGACTGAAATTTAGGTGGAGAAAAATGAACAGACTTACCTGAGGCCATTCAGGGGCTACATCTGGAATAAAGTCCACAGCTTCTCAACCTGCAGGTGCCCTGTAAAGGAACTCCCCAGGCAGAAACACTCAGCAAATTCCCATGCAGTTATAGGATTCCTCAGATCATTTACATCCATCCCTTCCAATGTGTTGTGCAAATTCCACCAGCTCAGCATAAACCCTTGAGATTCATCACAGGACTTACTACTGTTCATCCCACGCTGTCTCCAGTCAGAGCTGCCCCCAACTTCATTGCACTGAGAGAAGCTGCAGATGAGGAATTGTCAGCTGCAGACAAGGGACAAGTTAATGCTGGAACTTTGAAAAATTGCATTTTGTATCAATATCATAAATTCTGTGGGGTTTTTTGGCATAAACCTTTAGATGGTAAAGTATGGAGAGGAGAAACCAAGGGCTTCAGTTAACTAAGTGATAGAGCTGTATTTGATTCCTCCCTTAGATGGAGTCAGCATTTTCTGAAATATGGCCATCCTCAAAACCCTGAAAAATCAGCTTCAAAACAAGGATTTTTAAAATCTCTTGTTGTTTCATTTTTGATTGTTGTTGGGCTGCATCTTCTCCTGTGTATATTTATCACTCGGTATCTGTGAATTTGGGGCATTGTTTAAACATTCTACTGGTAGCAGCAGTTCTGGCTTTGAGGGACCTGGCAGAGTAGGTAGTTATCTCAGATAAGTAAGAATTAGATTTTGATCTCTTTAGGAGTTGAACTCAGAGGTCCTTGTGGGTCCTTCCCAGCTCAGGATGCTCCCTGACTCTGTAGGTGGGGAGCAGGTCCCAGCCCTCCCTCCTGTGCTCTCTCCAGGTGCTCAGGGCAGTCTTTGAGAGCAAAAAGTGGGAATTCCTCTGAATTCATTCCAAGCCCTGTCTGCTTGCCAGAGGTAAGGATTTTATTTGATCTTAGCAGAGAATTCCTGGGGTTTGAGAGTTCCTGACTCTACAGAGGTTTTCTCAAACCTCCCTGGGCAAAACAAAGCTTGCAAATAGATTTTGACTAGGCTGAGTTTGGAAAAAAATTATTTTCCAACCAAAATGCTTCATTTTTCATTAAAATATTCAAAAAGGTTCTTGGATGTAAAACAGTAAAGTCAAAAAAATAAAAAAAGGACTTATTTTGATTTGGAGTTGTTTTGTGCCTCTGCTCCTGAATGCAGCATGCATTAAAAAATTATAATAAAAAAGTTTCTTGGAATATTCTGTCCTTAAATGAGCATTCCTGAACTTACATTAAATATAGCTGGTTCTTCTGATGTGCACAGATAAATGCTGAAAGGGAAGGCTTACTTGAGCTGATGAGAGAGGGAATTGCTGCTTTGATTTAACAGATACTGATTAGCCTAAAAATATTCACTTAGGGTACAACTAAAAGTAAATGGGAAAAAATTGGGTAATCATGATCTCGTAATACTGAAGAATGTGCAGGGACTGAATAACAAGTTTGGTGGTTTCTGCAAGAACATGGAAAAATTGACACTGAGGTTACTCAGTGAAGAGTCATTAATTAATTAGTAGGTGTGATAATGTGTTTAGCCTGTACAGTACAGAAAACTGAGACAAAATCTATTTCCAGAAGTAATTGCCCAAATACTTATTTTTTATTAAATCATTATTGTGAAGGTTCTGATTCCCCTTCCACATTTCTGTGCTTTTCAAAGCAGTATTTTCTTTACCTGTTTTATATCTCAGCTCCTGACTCCCAGAATAGCTGGACACAAACACATCAAATAGGCTGCTTAAAAAGACTAAAAGTATTTCACAAGTGGAAAGAGGTACCTAAAGGAATGGGAAGGGAATAGTTGTTTTAAAGTTTAATCATTTAACCATGAAACCAAAGACTTGTAAATCAGAGAGAGGCATCAAAAGCAAAAGTGCTCTGTAATAAAAACAGTACACTTCTAATTATTTTGTTATAATTTAATATACTTTGATTATGAAGAGTCACTGCAATGGTTTATCTTTCTATAGAATGAAATGGTGTATAAACACTGAAATGCACTTTGGAATTCCAAGTTAGGTCATGCCCAGAACACTTGAAGGAACTGGAAACCTTCTGGTGACAGTGGTACCTCAGAACAGAGTGGAAAGACCTGGGCCACAGGGGAGAAAGAAGTTGTGAAGTATTAAACTGCTTATTAGAGGTCTTAAAGAGGACAAGCACAGGCAGGTTGGGTGCAGTCATGCTCCATGCACATGTCATTGAGGTAGCTGATAATCTGGTCAGAGAATTTCTTCTATAATGAATTTTTAGTGCTTTTGGGGGGTGTTTTGTTGTTTGTTTTCTGGGTTTTTTGTTTGTTTTTTTGGGGGGAGGTGAGTCTCAGCAATTTTTATTTTTACTACACTGGCATTTGGATTAATGATTTCAGAGGGATAAAAATGTAGAAGTCTGGATTTTTTCAATCCATAAATCATGATATCTGCCCAAAACTGGAGAGACAGGTGCTTTTGGTGGTTTCCCAGTGTTTGTAAGAACTGTTTGGTCAAATTATGACACTCTTTTTTTCTGTTCTGTGTTGTATAATGGGTATATTCATGTAGTTCACTCATCACCACAGGGTCTGTAGGTCAGATGTGCCAGAACTTCCAGTAACAGTTCCCTGAATACTGGACTGTGGTGAGGAACTTCCTGGGCCATCTGTGTAAGTAGAAATCATGGGAGTTTTGGGCTGTGCTGCACGAAGGTTGTTTTAGGACCTGAAGCAACTCCCTGTTCCACTTCTCTGCCTTAAATGTGTTCAGCCACTTCTCTGTTTGGATTGTAAGATCTTCAAAGTTTTCTTGCTTGTGCTTAAGACAACACAGATGAACTTCCCTGTGATTTAATCCAATAATAAATAATCTTTTGTTGGCTGCCCTTTAGTGACACAATTTTTCTGTCTTCTCTTAACTGATTTTGAGGAAAACACGCTATGTGGAACCTTGCTGGGCTTACAGAGGACACTATTATTTTTACCTATTATCTTAACAATGGAAGAGCAAAAAATTTAATTTAGGTGGGAAAATGTATGAAAATAATCTCAACAAATTTGATTTGTTTATTGACTATTATCTCTAGGTGAGAACCTGATATTTCTTACAGCTCCTTTTCCCTGTAGTGACTAATAAGGCAGCTAATGACCTGCTATATCTAAAAAAAAGTACAAGCATTTTCAAGGACCTTAATATTTCTAGTTGAACATTAGAGGAAAAGGGATTAAACTACACAGAAGTACTTTCTGATACAGAATTAATTTGCTATTTCATATTGTGACACAATATGTCAACTAATGATGCACTAATATCTCCTTCAAACCCCTCCAAAAGTGGGGAATTGAGTTTATTTTTCCTGTTCCTCTGCAAGCTTCTCTTCTGTTAAACCATTGCATGGTTTTAGTGTCTGGATGCTTTGACTCTTTGTGGAGTTCGGATAAACTAGAGATGAGATGAGACTGTTAGGACTAAGATCTTTACTAACGTTGGTCTGGGACACAGGATCTGAGATTTCTTGGCTGTAACAGGTCAAGGGAATTCACAAACAGTTTTTCTCTTGCTTTCCCTGTCAGCTGAGAAGGGATGCAATTTTCTGCTCCTTTATCCCATCTGTTCTCAAAGCAATCTGAAAGGAGGTTGGAGCCACGTGGGGGTTGATCTCTTCTCCAGGTAACAAGGGAGACAACAAATGGCCTCAAGCTGCATGAGAGGAGGTTTAGATTGGATAGTTGGAAACATTTCCTCACTGAAAGGGTTGTGGGACACTGGGCCAGGCTGCCCAGGGCAGTGGTGGAGTCACCAGCCCTGGAGGGATTGGAAAGAAATACTTATTTCCTCTTCAATGGCTCAGATTGCTGATAATCGATAGCAAGTTATAAAAAGGGTACAATTTGTTTAACTGGTAAATAGCAGCACAAAAGAGCATTATATAGCCTTGACAGAACCTCCTGTGGGCTCAACCACTGAGTTCAGCCAGAGATCAGTGCCAAAAGCCTGGATATGTGTATGAGTATTTGGGGACATAGCCCTTGTCCCTGTGCTGGCACAGCCCCAGGGGTGATGACTGTCCTGCAGGACAGCCCCTCATGGAAAATCCCAACACTCAGAGATTACACTCAGCTAAATCAGTTCAGTTACTGGAGCTCAAAGCCTCTCTCATCTCTAGAGACACATTAACTGTGTAGGTGTAGTTTTGAGTGACTCAGCCCTCAGCTGCTCCTGGACCACTCTCACAGCTCACCTGATACATGAGATCACTCAACTTCAGCTGGTTGCTCGTGCCCAAGAGCTCCAAGGAAATTTGATATTGGGTGAATTAAATTCTGTTGTGGGTGTCTGTGTTAGGAATCCAAAAACCCACCGTATCCTCCACAAAAATACCCCTGACTTGAAATCATAGTAAAAAGTTTCTGGCTGCACTGACAGCAATACAGATACTCTACTATACAGACACTTCTTTTCCTTGGAATTAGTGGGTTCTGTTTCCTTTTACATTCAATCATGAGCAATTACAAAAAGGTGACACTACTTTATGAGCACTTTCCAAATCATTAAAAATACATATATTGAGCTGCCCAGTGCTATAAAACATGAGTCACCATGAAAATACTTCTGAAGGCTATAAAAGGTACCACTCTTTCCATTTTTAATTGGTTTCTTTTGTGCTTAAGTGGCTTTAACAATGAGAAGGTGACAAGAACATCTTTTTTTATTTTTTTTGCATACAGGTAGAATGCAACATAGAGCATTAATGAGACAGAGCCCAATCCCTTAACCAGAGTCTTTAACTTATACGAAACAAACTCACTTTAAGGCTCCAGCATTGAAAGTGAAATGCAAATTAGAGTGTAAGAGAAACCTGAGCTGATTGTTGGAAGCCGAATTTCTGATTAAAACTTGTAGGACTCCTTTGTTTTCCTCATCATGTCACAGAAGAAGGAAAGATAAATCACTGCAATACTCACAGCAGAATATCTCAGTTGCAGATGCACAAACACAGATATAAACATGAGAAGAATACAGAATTAGCATCCAAGATATCAGAAACCAAAAAGAATTTTGATGGCAAAAAGATGTAGTGTATGACCTTGTTTTGATGTATTTGTCTACAAGTTCAGATGGATATTATATCAATTCCTGCATTTAAGTGTTTTATTGAAAATGTAGTTCTAAGACAAGTAAGAAAAGTGAAAAGCTGCTTAAGAGTTTCATAGATTTTTAATTACAGGTGGAATGGTTATATCTGGCTAAGCAGGCAAACCAAATTGCCTGGTGTGCATCTGAGAAATGTTCTTTCTTGAGAAATGCAAAGCAAATAAAACCAGTTCACTCAAGTATTTTCTAAATTGTGGTGTTCCTCTAGGATGTGAGGGGACCTGGGACCAAGTGCTTCAATTTTGCAAACAGTTCTGGTTGACCTGAACATGAGGTATTGCGGGAAAAGAAACACTTGTTCCAGAATACTTGGGCCAAGTCTGATCCCAAGCAGTGAGGGTGACATTCCGGAGGGTATTTAACAACTCCTCTTCCTCTGCCTCTTCCTCAGCACCTGGATTAGGGAAGCAGAGGCTCACTGACCCCGGTGTTATTTTCTAGTTCTAACTTCCTCCATGCTGTTTATGCCACCTTTTGTCTTCTCTCTAGAATTTAATGTTTAGTTTTTGCAGGAAATGTTCTTGTTGGAGTGTCAAAGATTAAGAGCTGGTAAACTTTCCTGAGGACTTCTGATTCACTATAAGCATCTTTTGGTAAATACAATCTCTCTAGTAAATGTTTGCCTGGACATTTCTGAGTACTACACAATTGTGTTGCCAAATTATTTAAGCAGGCCAATTAGCTTTGCTTCAAGCATTTCCTGAGGAAAATGACCAGATTATAACTCCCCAGGTTATCTCAAATTTGATGCTCTCTCGAGGATCTCCATTGCACAGCATATCCTGCATGGTGGTTTTAATATCTTCATCCGTGCTTTGCATTCAGCAGAGGCAGGAGGGGGAAGATGCTCTGGGTGACACCTCCACTGGTGCCAGGGTGGGTGGGGGGAAGCAGGTTTGGTTCATTATCAAAATTTCATTCTGTTGATGTGTATGATGAAGAGGGATTAAATTAAGTTCTTTCTGACATCAATCAGTAAAGGCAAAAAATATGCAATGAAAGGAATCAGGTGCAGCATTACCTGTTAGAAGTAACATGTATTTGTCATAGATTTGAAGTTTTACTGGTCATGCACATTTGCCTTTCTCAGGGGTTTTGTGGTTACCCCAGACGAGATGGCCCAGACTGTGAATTGCCTGCTCTGTCTCCTTGCCCAGTGCCAATAAATCAGCCCCCATCAAAGCTGGGCTCTGGCCTTCAGCAAATGATGCTGTTAAACTCAGCCTTGGCACTTGGCAGCCCTTGCAATTACTGGCCAACAGATGCAATGTGTCAATGCCTCGGTGCTGAGCTGCTTATTAAAAAGAGCTGGGTAATAAATGACAATCAGAGGAGCTGGCAGAGGAACCAGGACAAAGAATGGCTAAACTGGCACCCAGTTACTGCTGCTTAGCACCAAGCACAAGGCAAGTGGAAGGGATGGCTGGGAACTTTGTTAACATGTGGATGGCACATTCCTAAAGCATCTGCACCTCTTCCTATCACTGCACACCTACTTGGTCTGTTCTTGAGAGGAGGAGACTGGAATACGGGGTGTTTGACCTTGAATTTTAGTAAATGTAAGGCAAGTCTCTAATTTCTTTTGCAGTACTTGGTGGCAAGCAAAAGTTCTGCATTATGCATGAAGTGAAACCCAAGCTCTCTGCATGAACACACACTTTCCTGATGGGCTCTGATGCCCTCATGTTTTGATCACTCTGTGTGGGTTCCTCTGCCTTTTTTTAATAGCCCTGCATCAAATTTGCACATTTAAATGCTGCAATCTCTGCTGTGCTGATGTGCTGCAGGAACCCCAGTGATCAGCCCCCCAAACCCCCCTTATTTTAAGCTCAGAGTGTCTGACTGGGGGCCCTGTGCCCGGAGCTGTGCCACTGTGCCACCTTTCACATGAGATGGGCCTTAAACAATCCTGTCTTTGCATTGTGGGGAGTTATGTCTGAAGACTCTGCTCCTCAGCCTTATCTCCACGCACACCCCAACCAGTTCTCATGTGCCTGCATAATATTAATACTTTAATTAGGTGATGCATTCATTCCATCTGTTGAGTTTCTTGTTATATTCACTGAGAGCTGGAAAAAAGATGTAGGAGCCAGCATTTTCTGTGGGCCAACCCCCTGAGAACACTGACAGGTGTCAACTTGCTTTCTAGATTATGTTGAGATCCCCTGCCTTGGTAAAGAGCCAGAAGAAGAGTTGGCCCCATCTCCAGCCCCAGCTGGAACATCAGGAACAGCAGAGACAAATCTGAAGAGCAATCACACAATGAGACCTTAGACAGGTTTCATGCCAGTTGAGAATATTAGAATACTAGTTCAACAGAAACTCCATGGGGTTGGTTTTTTCTTCCTAAATCTTATCATAGAAGTATGGCTATGTGGAGGTCTTTAAGAAATTAAGAAAGAAAAACATCTGCAAAAACATATTTGGGGAAAAAGAAAATAAAAATTGTTGGAGTTTTTCCCTGAAAATTGAAAAAAAGAGCCCTATCATCCTTACTTATCCCTTTGCAAACATCATTCAGCTTAATAAAGACAGGAGCAAATGGCCAAAGTGTTAAAGATCAGAAAAAGAAATTCATTTGGATATAAATTTCTTCTATTCTGCTTATTTTACTCTTGTTGATGTTAGTGAGAAGATCTGGGCAAGATATTGATATAAGGGAAGCTGTTCTTTGTTATGTTTTGTTACACAAAGCTCCTTTTATGCAATGGTGAGGGAGAATGTGCCAATAAATGAAACCTGCCCCTGGAAATCACTGCCTCAGATAGGTGGGCACACCTTCCTAATTCTTTTTTTAAGTTCTGTGTGGACATTCAGTTTCACTTTGACCATTTTACTGAGCTCTAATTTAAACTTTCCTTTTTAATATTTCTGAAAGAAGATCTTTAAAATACATCTCTGGAGGTTTGTACTCTTGTGACATTATTCCATTTTGTTCTTCATAGAAATCAGGTTAGAACCTTGCAATGAGATTTTAGTAATGTTTTCTTCCCCTCATCCTTTTCTTTTCTTTTTTTTAATGAATATAAAATTTTGAAAGGTTAGACCTTTACTAAAAGCCTATTTTGAGAAGCAGTCCCTTTGAAACTTCTGAAGAAGCATAACTTAATGTCTCAGTGTTTTGTCTTTCTGGCTCTGTTCCCCTCCTCCCCATGGTTGTCAATCCAGCTGGGTACCACATGAAAATGTGAACATTTTCAACACATCCCACTGTTGAAAGAATTCAAGAAGAAAACCTTCAAAATTCTGGGAATGTTTTCTTGACTTCTTTTCTAATTTTTTTTTTTTTTAGAAAGTTATGTATGGAAAATTTAGGTCTGATTTACTTTATAAAGTGTCTCATCTGGTGGAGTTGAGCTCCAAAAGAGGCCAAACCAAGGCCCAGGTCCAAATTATGGCTGTATTTTCTGCACTTCCCCTCAGTCTTCCCCACAGTTGTCCTTTCTTCTCAGCTGCTTCTCTTCATTCTTGGAGAGAACAGATATTTCTATACTGGGCAGAAAAGATTTTGATAAAAGTTTTTCTCTTAAATAACTTGTGAACTGAAAGTAAATAATGGGTAGATTTAGACCCATGCAACATGTTTATTTGATATATATGACACTTCAATTTTTTTAAGGATTATTGGTGTGAATGTTCATGAGGATTTTACTCCACTGTTCTGACTATCTTTGTTAACCCACCCTTGTGAAATGTTTTCTGAGCTTTCTCCCACCAGTGAAACCAACTGGGCTTTGGGGATCTCAGAGCAGCATTTCTGGTGCTTGATGCAGTTTACCAGTAA
This sequence comes from Pithys albifrons albifrons, assembly GCF_047495875.1. Classification (NCBI taxonomy): domain Eukaryota; kingdom Metazoa; phylum Chordata; class Aves; order Passeriformes; family Thamnophilidae; genus Pithys; species Pithys albifrons. The sequence continues at coordinate 5,824,722 of NC_092466.1, read as the reverse complement.
AATGTTGTCATGTTACAAGCACTGCTGTGCCTCAGCCCAGCCTTGAGCTGCTTCCTTCAGTTTCCCTCTCTGTGTAGTTCAAGCAGTCCCTGACTTTGTAGTTAGACAGTCCTTGTACTCAGTTCTTCAAAACACGCAGACAAATCCCCTGGATTCAATGCAGCATTTCAGATCTGTGTCACAGAATCACAGAAAAGATTGGGTTGGACTGAGCCTGCAGAGGCCATCTGCTCCAGTTCCCCAAACCCAGGACAGAGCCAGCTTTGAAGTTTGAGCCATTTTCAGGGTTAACCCCATGGCTCAGGTGCTCCTCCAGCCAAGTCTCCAGTATTTCAAAGGCTGGAGATCTCACAACTCTCTGGGCTTCATTCCATGTTCAACCACTGGCACTGTGAGAATGTTCCCCCATCTCTAAGCAGCTTTCCTTGCTTTAACAGGTGTCCATTGCCCCCAGCCATCCTGCTGCAGCCTCTGAGAACAGGCTGGCTCTGCCTCCTCTCACAGATTTCCCCTGCTCCTCACTGCCCCGCTCCTTTCCCAGCTCTCCTCTCCATCCCCCACAGACCTCATTTAAGGCACTCCTTGTTACCTCAGCAGACATTCTGGCAAGGATGAACTTCCCCCACTTTGTCAGACCTTCTCTGCCTAGTTATTTACTGTTAAACAGCCCTTTCTGATTCCCTTCTCTTCCTAGCAAATACCTGGACATAATTTTTTAATTTTGCTTCCATCAGGGGGAGAGGAACAGATGATTTCCTCTCATCATGTTGCAATGGGCTCTCCATGAGGACAAAATATTGTTCTTCCATTGCACTGATGAAACCTGGGACAAGGCTGTGACCTCATTTCTCAGTCCAGGAGGATGATTCCTCTTTCTCCATCCTGCCACTTTGTGCCTACAATCACCTGTCCAGGCAGAGGTTAGTTCAGGATTCTTATTGTGCAGAGTTTACTCAGGCAGAGGACACTGTTCAGAAGTAGCAGATTTTTTTTTTCTAGAACAATTATTCCTTGTGGATTGGTAGAGTAATAAAACATAATTAATCACATGTCCTTATCAACACAGTATTATTAAAGTTCAGAGATACTGCACATCTCTTTTAGTTGGTTGGTTTCCCTCATGTCTCTTCTCCTGTGTTTTAATAATCTTGTGCTATTTTTATTTATCATGAGCAAATAGTCAGACTAAATTAAACAAACCACTTGGACCTTAATTTGCCAAGCATTACCAAGGCGCTTTTTTTTTGTTTAATTAAAAATACTTGAAAGATTCTAACTGAAAAGGCCAGGGAATGTGAGGCAAAGGAAATGCTATCTGAAAAAAGTAATTGCTCATTTCATGTGGGCAGCTCAGGTTAAATATCTCAAAGAAACAGCCCCATTTTGAAATTCCAGCTGAACTACTATTTCTGAAAGGAAGAAATATTTTTCAGTAATTGGATTCATTAAGATCTAAATGTAGAATTCTTGTTGCTTTACTTGAGGTGCAATTACCACGCCACCTCTTTTACCTATACAACCATTAAGCCAAAGATGTTTCCAGATTTATTTTTTTTCTCAGTTATTTAGTCTGTTGGTAATTAAAAATCATATTTAGGGGAGAGTCAGAACATTCTGAAGCTGTAGTTTAGAGTGGCAAGTAATATGGTTCATACCTCGATCTATGTATCAAATCTTCTCCTAGAGGTTTCCAAAAAGTTCAGGAATATATTACAGTGTGTATAATAATTTGTTGTCTGTGCAATTGTATAACAAGGACTTGATAAATTGTAGGGAGTGGATGGAGGGACCCAGCTCTGCCATCCATAGCTCCTCCAACATCCATTTCCACCACAGCCCTCCTTGGTGAGCACAAGATCTCTCAACAAACATTTCGGGATTGCTTCTCCCAGGATTAGGGGACTCACCTGGGGGCCTCTTTGCTTCTGGTTGTGCCTTTTCAAACAGATTTATATCTATTTAATGGGAAAGAATAATGGCAGGGAAGGAAGGCTGCACAACTCCAGGTGAGTCAGGTGAACACTTTACTATTTTAAAGGTCTTTTCCAACCTAAATGATTCCATGATTCATCAATGATAGCCTGGAATAACAGGTTAACACCACCATCCTGGCAGTGACAAAAGGTGCAGCCTTATTTACTAGACACAAAGAGCAATGATTCATTTTTCCTATGTCTTCTAACAGATGTCAGAGAGTTTAGGTCACTAAAGGTGAAGTGTATAAATACCAGTTACCTGAGATCTCAGGTCCATGGTGAAAGCTCAGCAAAAGGGACAGCTGAGGAGCAGGGGGGGAAAGGGAAAAAAGGAAATTATGCTACAACACAAGGAGCCCTGAGCTGGGGACACCCTGGAGGAGCAGTTCCTCAGCAGGGACAGAGAACAAGGTCCCCAGTGCCCCTTGCCAGGGATGTTTCTGCACTGCTACCTCCTCCTGCAGCCTCAGCTCCACAAACCTGGCAGTTCCCCACATCTCCTGACCTACATAAGGACTACTCTGTGACTCAGGATGTGTTTACTGTGGTAAAAAATAGACTCTGTGATTAATGGTTCTGGATTTTTCTTGTTCCTTGTCAGTGTCTTTTTAACAATTATCGTATTAATAAATGATTAACTTGTCAGGGACTGAAATAGTGTTTGAAGAAATGAGGGCAACCTACTCGTCAGAATTTCATTACATTGGCACTGAAAAATTATGACCAGCCTTGGACACTTGGCTTTTGCTTCTTCTGGTTTGCTCTAATTGGAAATTTAAGAAAATGCTTTGACCTTTATATACCCTCGCTCAGATAATTTACAGCTCTGCTTGGAGTGCCAGATTATTTCTTTTAATTTGCAGGAATCAAAGGCTACCCTGAGATTACGAGAAATGAGGGTGTGGCCAGTCCCCTTCATCAGACCAATAATCATGTATGGAAAACTCTTGGATGGGAAACACTAAAAATGTGAGACAACATACAGAACACATACAAACTGGAAGAAAAGCTCACACATTTTAGAGCTACTAATTCTTCTCAAAGAAGAATCCTCTAAAGACTTATGCTCTTCTGTTAATACTGTTTGGCCCTTTGGCACTGGGAATGGTCATGCACTATTATCACATAATAGGACACTTAAAAATATTATAGTTAATTTCAAGCTGTCTGCAAATAGTCTCTTCTTAAAAATATACCTTAACAGCATCCATGGCAGAGGCTGCTGGTTTACCAGGCAGTTGAGCAGCAGTGTGATAGTCACTATAGGAAAAGTCTGGCAAACTTGACCTGGTACAGGGCGAACCTGATTCTCTGTGACTTGATTCCCTCTCTCAATTCCTTTTTTAAATTGTGGAATGGATCAGAAGGTAACTGTACTTCTTACCTATTTCTCAGAAATGTGGTTTAGGACAGTTGGCTTTTGGATATGTAGAAACTCTTCATGAGAACATACCCATGAGGCATATGGAGAGGAAAGGGCAGCAGCATCTTTGGGAGGTGCTGCTCTGACCAACAATACACAGGAATTCAATGCCTGTGAGTGTGACAGTTGTGCAAAGAGCAGCACACAGAGAAAAGCAGAGACTCCTGATCTTGAAATGTGTCTGGTGTGCTGGCACATCACTCAACAATAGACAGAAGGGATTCTAAGGGGCATCCAATTTATCTTTCTAACTTCTCTCTAAACTATCTTGCCATTTTTTGATTCATCTTCTCTGCATGACTTTCAGCCATACAGATCCTGCCTTCATCTATTTTGTCCTTTTTGTTTCCACCACTTGCCATCCCAGTGATGCATTTTATACTTCCCCTTTAGTGTCCCAGGGAATGGAAGGCTGGAGGAAGTCCTTGAGGTGCCCTCAGTTGGTCTTCTTGAACATCATCCATCACAATTTACAGCACCCCTTTTCTCTGCAGCTCTGCAACAAATCTGGGCCAGAAAAGAGCAAACCTGATCCCTTTACAAACCTGAGGGCAAAGATAATGTTCTTTTTGGCAGCTGGACACTGACTTTTACAAGATACATTAAAATGTAGCCCAGATGTTGCATTTATTTCTCTTAATGCTTTCTTCAGTTCTCTTTAGAGCACTTAACCTTTTAAATGTGCTGAAGTGCTCTGTAAAGACAACCTTGCAGACCTGTATTCCTTCAGCAGAGCAAGGTAGCTGTGCCAAGCATGGCCTGGGAGCTGGCACAGTGCCCAGGAGGGCAGCTCTGGTCACAAAGCAAGAGAGACTTTAGAGGTGTGTTCAGGAATGTCCAGACAGCCCAGGTAAATCACTGCTGGTTAATCACAGACTCCTCACTCCATTTCTTGCTCTGTCCCAGAGTTCTTGCCTTGACAGTTCTGTGTTTGTCACTGGGCTTGATGGGCTGCAGTCTGTATTTCTAACCTGAAATTGTTAAGCAGAAGTGCTTAACAGCAGCAATAATTTACAAGACAGGCAGGGAGTGGTGACAGGATTTTCTGAGCAAGTGCAACATTAAACCAAGCAAAGGGGACCTGTAGCACAGCTCCAAGCTGATGCAGATTTGTGTGTCATTTCAGGTCAACATCATGATTTTTTTCATCAATCATATGCAGCCTGTATTTTATTTCAGAGAATTTGGACTTGTTCTTGGTGAACGTTTTTTAGACAGTATATTATTATTTCCATTGCAAGCATATGGTTGCTTTTTGCACACAGGGAAAATACCACACACTTTGAGTACATCCAGTAAATCTTATTTAAATCATTCATTAATACCATGCAAAAGTGAAATTTGAGTGTTTAAATTAGTAGCCTTCTATCCAAACGTTCAGCTCAGAGTTAATATCTCAGTCACTCAGCTCCCTGTTTTATACCACATGATACAAGTTCCTGCTGCACTTTATCCTCACAAAACCTAACTGTTTATGCAAAGCTAAACTTGATTTTTCTGGACCTGTTCAGTAAAATTGTGAACTAAGATCTTGTTACAGACTCTTTGATGAATAATAGGTTAAAAAAAATGTTAGCACCACCCATGGTAATGTTTGCAAAGATGGCAATTGGGATAAAAGCCCACCAAAAACAAACATAGGAGTATTTTTCATTAAAAGCTGAAGAAATCCAACCTACAAAGAAATGCATAGAAAAGACCCTCTGCCTTTTTACCCTTTATCATTAGACTATAACTTTCAATATCTTTTTATGGTGGCTATTATATTCTTTCAAAATTTCAGCAACTTCTATTAAATATCATTTTTATAGCTGAAGTGTCCCTCTGGATATTTGATATGACATCACCATGTCAGGCAGACTGGACTGACTGACAGCTGCCACTTCAGAGCTCGAGTTTGCCAAAAACCTGATAGGGAGTTCTTTTGCTTGGAAGGAAAGGAGCACTTCATTTTTAGGCACTTGGTACTGAAACCCGTTTTTAATTGCTGATTTTGTGATGCTGTCTGTTATTCCATGTATCTGAGGATCCAGGAATTTGCTGAAAAATATGCATTTCTGAGAGCTGAGCATTGTTTTTCCCCATATTTGTTATGTTTTTTGTGCAGTTCTCAGGTTTACTTTTTATTAATCTTATCTGGAGGATGTTTTTTTTTAGCAAGATGTGAAAATACTCGCTTTAAAAATAAATCTGATACACTGGTGGAATTCATTTCACAAAGTTAACTTTCAAATCTCCTTGTAATACATCCACCACAATAAGGGCTGTGAAACTCATTCAGCTGCATTCTCCCATCCTGCATGGTTTCCTTCTTGCTCAGCCCTTGGTGTTTCTTTGGGACAAGATGTTTGAGAAAGGGATTTTGGGAAGGTCTTACCTGCCCACTGACCACTAACCTGGGAGGAAAAGTCTCCCTGGTTTTTTGGGGGAAGCAAAGAAGAATCTTTCTCCCTCTCCAACTGAATTCCTTTTGAATGATCCTTGATCCTTTTGCTCTCTCTCAGTGTAAGGAATGAATTCTTTGGCTCTTTGCACAGCTGGTGGAGCACTACTGCAAGAATAAACCAGCCACTGATCTATGGCTGCCTTCCCTCCCTTCAGCCAAGAACTGCTTATGAGGAACATGGAACTTCTCCTCTCCATTCCAGACCAAAGAGGTCCTGAATTTGCTACTCCCACAAGTAATTACAAAAATTATGAGTTTAGTGAGGGGTTTTTTTGGTCCATTGAGTAGAAGATCATTTTGTAACTGAGTTGGCTGGGCTAGAATAAATTTATTAGATATGTCTGAACACTCAAAGATTAAAGAGACTTTCCTGAAGCCATTGCTTCTGTGAAACAAAGGCATATCCTTCCTCCAACATCTAAAGCTGGAATAAGCAAAGGAAAACTCACATTCATTTGCAGGCAGAGATTTGTTCACCTGTGAATCCCCTAAACTCCTGCTCTGATAAAACCCAGTCACGTGGCTGTTTGCAGACAAAACAAGTTGCATGAGGAGATCAGTCCAGGATTTGGAGTTTTACAACACTATCATGCATAATTTTTCCTTAGTTGATTAAGGCAGCTGTTTAACACTGAACAAAACCATTTCCCACTTTGAGCTGATGCTCTGCTTACATCGTTATCTCTGTGTTGTTGGCCAGGCCATGTTGTAATTGCTCACCCCACAATTAGCTGTGGCTTTGTTTTCTCTTCACGCTGCCTCCTCGCTGCTGAGGCAGCCTTACAATGAGCTCTCAGATTCCTTGTTTCTGCCTAACATCTTGGGAAACTAAAGAGAAAGGACCTGTTCCTGTAAAGCCCTCAAGGCTGCAGGCAAGCCGAGTATGGAATGTGTTACATCCCAGCATCAGTGCAGCCTAGTGATGGATGAGAAATGCTGCCTGTCAGCTTCCCTTTGCAACTCCTTTCCTAAAAGTCACCCCTGTGCTGCAAGGGGGAGATATGGAGGCTTTGCCAAATAAAAAACAAAAGCTTATGTTGCATGGGGAAAATGCTGCCAGTCCTGCTTTTGTTCTGTTCCACCTAGGAAGAAAATAAAAGCATCACAGTTCTGAAAAAAGTGGGGGGAAACATGAGCAGGAATCAAATCTAGCCTGTGTTAGTAAGATCATCACTTCTCTTCCCTTTGTGTGCTTTACTGAAGCACTTGCAAAAATAGTGCTCTCCTGAAAGTACAAAGAGATTACACTGACAAGTGTAATAAAGCAATTTTCAGTAGACATCTCTTCTCTTCACCTGTTTAGATCTTGAGCACAATCTGACCCTTCTTTCAGTCATTTCCATCCCCTTAGTTCTTTCTGAGTAAGTTTGGTATCAGCATTAATTTAAACACTAATTTTAATCACAGTACTTGCAACCCATTGGAATATTTATTGAGAAGCCAAAAGTGGGGATGAGCTTCCAAATGTCTCCATTTCTTCTTGGCAAACATCAGTGAAACATTCCAGGAACTGCTCCTGGAATGGTCCATAGCCAGGGGCAAAAAGTAAGCCATGGGATCACAGAGCCATAGAAGGGCTTGGGTTGGAAGGGACCTTCAACTTTGTCTCATTCCAACTCTCCTGCCATGTGCAGGGACACCTTCCACTGGACCAGGTTGCTCCAAGCTCTGTCCAACCTGACCTGACCACAGGGACCCATGTGGAGCCTGGCCTTACATGTTGCTCCCATATTTGTGCTGTTTCTGATTTCTTCACAAAATGCAGCACTTTTTCTATCAGAAAATTTATTGCACAATGTTTTTGCTTGCCAAGGTGGATTTCAAAGGGATTATAAAGCCTCCAGCAAAGGGAGAAAAAAAATAGGTATAAGATAATGGGAATACTTTAGTGAAGTCCAGGAAATGTAACACCAAAAATAATAAATTTCTGTTGAATGAGAAATGAAAAGCAAACAGAAAATGGTGATGTGCATTTTGACCTTAGGAAAGCCTGGCATAAATTGCTAAAATGGATGATGAGTTTCTCACTGTATTTACAGTTTCTTTAATTGAGAGGATTCTTTGGGCAGGAGTGCTTTGCAATTGTTAGATGAGGGGAAGGAGCACACAGAGGATCCGGAGAATTTTGATTCTTCACACTCATCCAAGATGCTTTTCTGTTAGCAGGGTTTGCTGCCATCATGGGTCTGAGCACAGGTTACTGAGGCTGATGTGCTTGGCTGGAGCACCTCCTGGAACACCATTTTTCAGGGCAAATAGTACCACCAGCTCATTCTTCTCATCACTCCCCCATCTCTTCATTTTGCACCATCACTGATGCTCACCCCTTGTGTTACCTTTTCTCCCAGCACTGGAAGCAAGTGGGATGTGATAGGCACCCCTTTTTTAGTCCCTTCCCATTCACCTTTGTGTGTGCCTTATTTCTGTACCTCACTGGAGAGTCTGGAATTCATTCAGTTAAGCTGCCACTTCTCCTTTCCCCTCTCTGCCTGATAAGCTCCCATTACATGTGCAACCTCTGTTTTCATTACCAAACTCTGACATTTTACATTCTCCCATCTGGAGTGATTTTACATCTTGACTATGTGCTTTTCCTGATTACACTCTTCCCTTGTGAAAAGCTCCATCAGCACCTTGATTTTTCTTTCTGATTTTTTCCAAACCAGCTGAAAATCTCAGTGCTTCACTTGGTTTTTGTTAGCCACAAACTCAGTTTTGAGACAGTGGTCACATAGAAGCTTTGAGTCTCAGTTGCTCAGAAGTCTACATTTTTTCCTAGCAGAATATAAAACACCTCAGGTGAAGTCAAAGACAGAAACTACAGTGCAGGCAGAATTTTTTAAAACTGAATTAATTTTTTGCAGCTAATTCAGTACTCCCTGTCTTTCCTGATTTCAGCTGCTGGGGGAAGATTGTTTCTAATCAGTCTGATACTGGAGCTGAACACCTTGTTTTTAAGCTGTTCCCAGTGCAGGCAGTGAAGGCACAGCCTGACTTAAGAGTGCCAGTTTGGGACAGTCTGCACTCAAGCATGTCCACACCAGCTGTCCCTGGAGGGTGATAAATTCAAATACATTCCTGTGTCGGCAAAGATCCAGACTGGGCAGGGGAGATGCTGCATCTTAAGAAAACAGAGATCTCAGGGGTTGGGATGTGTTTCTCATTGGTTCTGAGAACCTGTTTAGGTCTTGGGTGTTCCTGGAGTCATTTCCCAGCCCTCCTCTGACATGGGGTACAAAGTCCTGAGGCAGGCTGGAGCAAGGGAACAAAACACACAGCAAAGCTATTTTATTGAACAGGCTGTTCTTGGGAAATATTACTTCAGAGAGAGTGGTATTTGTTGCACTTTCATGTCTAGTGTAGACAATAGCTACAGGAAAAAATGAAAAAGGAAATATCCTTTATGAGCTTAAGTACTTCCAGTTTCAATCTACAAAAAAAAAAATCCACAACAGAAAAATGGTTTAAAACAGTTGGTCTAAACCAAAGCAACATGGTTTTGCTCCAGTTATTACCATCTAATGGCCCCCATCTTTCAGAGCAGGACAAGGAACTGCTGGCATTTTTCATTTCTTGGGTAACTGAAGTAGGTGTGGCTCCAGATATCCTCCTGGCAGCCCCTGTATGGAAATTCTTTACTCCATTTCAAGCCCATAATTACTCTGGGGAATCTACTGGGCCAGGAATGGAAAAGCCCCTGGTCTAGAGGACCTGCTGAAGTCTCCCCTGGCATTACATACCTAGGGGGGACCTCAGCACTGTGGGCAGCACAGAGAGCCCCACAGTCTGCACAGGGAGGGAGCAGCTCAGCTGCTGCTCAGAGAGGAAAGTTATTCCAAGGCTGCCCTATAAAGTCTGTTTACTCTCTCCTGCCTGTACAGTCTGTGCTGGTTGTACTGCCTGTGATGGGCACTGAGTGAGCACTGGCACTTGACTGTGGGATGTGGCAGTGTTAAATTAAGCCATCAGTAGTAATCTCACTCTTGCTTAATGTCCTGCTCTTCTATGACCCTTTAGAATGACTTTGAGAGCTGAGTTGAAAAAAGTTGGGTTTTTTCTTTTTTCATAAAAGCTTGTAGTACAATCACTTAAAAAAAAAAAAAGTGAAAACATTTTTAAAAAAATCCTCCTGGGTTTTTTTCCTGGTGATATTTGCATTTCCTCACATTACTGCTCTCAAACAGCTTTCCTCTGTTTTCTGTGTATTTATAAATGCATATGTTACCCATAGGCAAGGGCAAAGATCCAGTGTTTGCTTATGGAAGGAACTGGATCATGAATTTATATCACTGGAAATCCTCCCAGTGCTCCTGGTATCAAAGGGACTCTCTTGGAGGTCAGATGATGTTTGCCTGTGGAATTATCCCTGCCCCCACAGACACTCCACCATTCAGAGCCTCCTCCATTCCCAGCTCAGCTGAGTCATTTTAAACTAAATTCCCAAAAGCCTGGAAGCAGCTGGAGACAACTGGAGCAGGACTACAAGGCCACCTTGCAAATGGTCTGGTCCCATCAGGCAAAGGCCAAGCCATGTGTTTGCTGAAGGAAAAACAATGCTGTGGGATTCCTTCTTTCCTTCTTCCTGATCTCAAAACCTGGGATTTTAATTACTAGACTACCAAGAGTGCTTCATGAAGGTTTTTTTGCTTCTTGTTCAACTGATGAAGAAACCTGCACATCTTCAGCTACATGAATGTAAAGGTGAGGAGATCCTCATGTCTTGTGAGGACTCATTTGGAGTTCCCTGTATAAAAACGGGCACAGCACTGGCAAAGGAAGATGGATGTGAGTTTGGACAGGACAGGAATAAGAAGCTCCATTTACAGAAGTCTAAAAGAGCTTTTCCTTTTGAGCACAGCAGAATTATTTTTGCAAGCAAAGCCAGCTCCAGGCTCTGAGAATATCCAGGTGGGGTTAGCACAGCACAAAAGCAAGGGAGCAGCACATGAATACCAGGGCACAGGGATGGGGAGGAAATGCCACCTCTGAAGCTGAAGGGCTGCAGGACTTGGATGTTTTTATCCAGCCTTTCCAGGGGTGACCAGGACTTGTGCAGGTAAAGGGGGATCCTGGCACAGGAACAGCTGGGGTTGGAGCCTCCTTCCCTGGGAATAGGAACTGGCATCTCCACCTGTGAGCTGAAGGGCACTGGCTGCAGCCTTGAGTCAGCATTTGGAGGGTTAGGCAGGAGTTTTTCCTTTATAAGCCATCTCTGCACTGAGCTGAAGGTTAGAAGTGTTTGTGATAAATGTGTTGAACCTTCCAGCTGCAGATTTTTGTTAAAAAAGAGCAGAGAGAGAGGGGATCAGAGAGATCCAAATCAAGGGAATCCTGCAGAGAAGTAAGATGCTGTCATATCCCATTTACTATTACATGCCTCCTCCTGTTAATGTGTTTCCACTGCCTTCCCAGACCAGAGTGCCTGGGGCAGACCCAGCAAGGCCTCCTTTGTGTGCTACTGGTGTGGAGAAGTCATGTCTGCACATAAGTGCTTTGCAGACATGTATTTTGGGGAAATTTAGGTAAATTTCCCAAATTGCTTCAGTAAGTGAGAAAGCAAACTGAGCATATGCAGAGAACAAGCAAATGGAGCAGCAACATCCAGGGGGTCCTGCAAGAGGCTCCCAGCCAGTTTTGTAGAAGTGTTATGGGCTGTTGCAATAGCCTGAAAGTAAAAAGCTCAGCCAAACATATTATATTCCAGAGATCCCTGCTGGGATGCACAGGAGCCTATTCCAGCCTAGCAGAACCATCCAGATTGGGCAGGAGGAATCATGATGAGCTGCCACATTAACTCATGTCCTCTCTACCACATTGTGCACAAGCTTGAACTCAAGGTCCTGCTCTCTTAATGAGGCCAATAGGTTGCCTTGCTTGTGGGTATGGACAGGGACATCTATCAGTTGCCTTCAGCCTTTCTGATTCACAGACCTGTCCTAGTATTTGAGTATTCAGTGAATAAAAGCTCTTCTTGTGGAGGGAGAGGCTGTTTTGTCAGGTTAATTAAATCCAGCAGTGCTGCCGATGTTGCAGCTGTTAGAAATTACAGAAGAACCAGCCTTGTGTAAGCCAAGGGGAGTATTTATGGCTTATACAAAGCTTTGTAAGCAAGGAAAGAAAAAAAAATCAAAGCAGAGGGCCAAAATGTCTAAATAAAAGAACTTTTTTTGGCTGAACCTTTCTAGCATCTTGGATGTCAACCTGATGGATATTCCTCTTTCAAGCAAAGCTCTACTGAGTGTAACGAAATAACTCACAGGACTAAAGAAGAAGCTGAGAAAACTTCATAGACAACCACTTGAAAATTCACAGTATTTGATGAAATGGTGGTTCATATACTTAATGATGCCAATGTTAAGTAGCAAAATCCTGTATTGTCCTGAGGCCAAAGTTGCTTTAATGAAGGAGAGAGGAGAGGCAGAAGATGTTGAGCCCTGTCTCTTCTGTCAGTCTATTTAATTAGCACTGAATATTAACTAAAATGGTAAGTAATCATCTCCAGTAAGTGATATGGAAATGTGTATGCTTCAGCCAGAGAAAATTCACAGACATACTTTAATATATTCATATTTCATGGCAATGCTCTCCAGTGGCTCTGTGTTTTCAAGCTTCTTTCCTTTCTCTTTCTATTCATATTGACAAAACCCTATCCCTGAGCAGCAGGTCTGGGTTTGTCATTATAACAGCTCTAATCCTGATAAATGTCACTCTGTGTTGGAGATCAATTTAACAAATTTGCTTATTTTCATTGACCTTTTTCATTTGGCAGATAGAATGGTTATTTTGTATTTAAAAGTCATCCTATGCAATTTTTTAAAACTATGTCTTTGTTGGTTTCAATCCAAAATCTCAGATTACAGGTGTTCTAAATTTTGGCTTGTACCTAAAAGTTCCAATCATAACTAATATTTATACACTTTTTTGAGGCTTGAAGAGCTACTCCTGCAAGATTACTTTTGGCATACATGAAAAGTGTCAATATTTTATTTGCTGTTAAATACATTTGTACATTTCCTCTCTGAGAAACAACTGAACTAAATTCACTGAGTTTCATTGCCTGGGCAAACAGAAGCGATCTATAATGAGATATTGGTTAGAGCTGTGGAGCTGGACCTTCCTCAGTTTATCCAGTGCCTGTTTCCCCATGTGAACAGCCAAATCCTAGTAAACTTTGCCAATTCAGTGTTATTTATTGGGCCATTTTGCAGGGGGGGTGCTGTGGCTGCCTTTTAGCTTTCATGGAAAGCAGTGAGCATATTAACCTGAGATGAATTGCTAATTTTATTCACCCAGACCTTAATGCCCATGACCACAGACAAGGAATTTGCAAGTCTGCTCAGTTTTGATGTGAATTGCTCCTTCTCAGAAGTGCCTGGAGGAGGAAACTGTTCCAGAGAGTATTCATGTTATCTCTTTTCTCCAGGTGTCTGATTTTCAATGCTAGCAGAAGAAACACGAGTATCGTTTTGTAGGACAGACATGGGGATTCCAAAAGCCTTAATGGCTCTATTTGTTAGCAATGGCTTTTGTGTCCACTTATTCCTGAGGTCTTTTGGGAGGCTGTTGTGAGGGGAAGCACTGGGAATCCCCCAGAATGGCAGAATGATGAAAGTGAGATGTACTTTGGGGCTGCTTTCATGGGGTTTATCATGGAATTGCACAGCAAAAGGCAAAGAGAGAAGTGACTGTGCTTCCAACAGGGCAGAGGGAGAGATGACAAGTCTGGAAAATCCAAACTCCCTTGGAGCTAAATGCAGGAACATAACAGAACAGATAAGGAAAACCTTTAAAAATCATAGGCATAGCAATGTGTTCTTCAAATAGGAATGATTTAACCAGAATCCTGTGGAAAGCCCTACAAGACTCATAGGCAGAAAATTTTCACAGCTATTCCACATGAGCAGCAGGTATGGAAATGTTTGCTTGCCCTGCCTTATACCATCCCTTGCTCCATTCAGAGCCATGTGATAATGGATTCTTGTCTCAGCTCCAGATAGGTCAAAAAGAGACACATAAATAGAAATAGCTATTTGAAATCATGATTGCTGGAAATCACTTGCATCCCTGAAGGGAAGTTCTGGCCAGGTGGGGGTTGGTCTCTTCTCCCAGGCACTCAGCAATAGGACAAGGGGGCACGATGGGTTCAAGTTCTGCCAGGGGAAATTTAACTTGGAGATCAGAAAAAAATTCTTTCCAGAGAGAGTGCTCAGGCATTGGAATGGGCTGCCCAGAGAGGGGGTGGATTCCCCATCCCTGGAGGTTTTTAAACTGAGCTTGGCCGTGGCACTGAGTGCCATGATCTGGTAAAGGGACTGGAGTTGGACCAAGGGTTGGACTTGATGATCTCGGAGGTCTTTTCCAACCCAACTGATTCTATGATTCTATGATTCATGGCCACAGCATCTACATCCTTGTATTCAATTTTCAGCATAAATGTTGTAGTTCCAGGGCAGAACTTCACTCAGTGCAGGTCTGTGTCTTTCAGAAAGTTCAGCCATAAAAGCTCAGGGGGCTCCTGTGAAACTTTTGAGTGGCTTTATCTCTGTTAGTCAGCAAGAACTCAGTGCTCAGACCTTTGCAAGATAAACCCTTAGAAGACCATTAAATTGACACTCTGCCTGTGTGCAACTATTTCACCCTATGGGAAATGTTTGCTGCAATTTCTTTTGATTGCATAAAAAATTGATGAATTTTCAACAGTTGTTATCTTCATCAAACCCAACCTGTTCTCATTAGATATACTTCACTTCAAGAAGAGTTGATGTTCATTTGTTTCTGGTGCCATCTGCTTTTACTGCTCCAATAGACATTTCTGGGAAATTGAATATGGTATTGCTCTTTTTTCACCTCTTGTGCAACAAAAACTTATTTTAACATGCCTCTGTCTGAAAAGCAGACCAAAATAAAGGAGAAAAGCATGCAAGGGAAAGTTATTTAGCTTTCACTGCTAACCAGCTACTCTAAGCAGTTTGAACTTGCTTTGCATTTTATTTCCCAAATATCCTGTAACAGTCAAAAGTCTACGAAAAATGTCAAGTTATCCATTTTATTACTGCTGGGGGTTAAAGGCTCTACTGTCTTTGCACACCTTCAGCTTCCCTCCATAGACTGATGAGGATCAAACAGCCTTTCTGGGAATGCAGTTCAAGAGTGAAACTCTTCCTGCTTCCAATTCAATACAGATGCAACCTGTTCCAGCTGAACCTCAAAAATTTTATTGCAACCTTTCATTTGAGTTATTAAAAGGGGAATATGTGCTTTTCCTTTTATTTAAAGGCTTCAGAATGAAGTGGCACAGCTGAACTGTACTAACTTCCTGTAGCCAAGGTCATCAGAACAATCATCTAACCCTTGAATATTGCCATTTTCCTCTTGCTCTCTGAGTAGATTTTGAGCTGTACTCTCAAATGAGAGTGAGCTCTCTTGAATTTTCATGGCTGGGCTCTTTTCCATGCTTTGTATCATCATTCTCATTCTTGTGCCAATAAGAAAGCTGAAAAAGGGCAAAATGTTATTGGCTTAATATCCTGTAGTGTTAAAAGTTATGGTCAATAATAGAAAAGAGGGCAGACTTTATTTTGGAAAGTTTCCTATATTCTGTTGGGAAAGGTGAATAATGCAAACTAAATACTGTCTATGAAAGCCTAAACAGGACCATCTCACTTTCTGTCTGTGGCATGGAAGAACAATTCTATGTGAAAATTAACTTTGTTTCAAGATATGACTCAGCTGGGAGACACTGTTGAACTAAACTGCAGTTTGGCTGAGCCAGGCTCAAGGACTTGGAAGGGTAACTTCTCAGCCCTTCAGGTCAACGGGTGCAGAGGGCAACGACCCCATCTGTCATCCTTTCAAGTCAAAGACAGCCCACAGAGCCAGTGAGGGTCCCTTTGTGCCTGCTGGGACATCACCTCACCACAGCTCTCAGGAGCTGCAGGTTCTGCCACAACAGACACGTTCATTTTAGAGTTAATACAGGGAGGAGAAAGCCTGGGAGTCACAGCAAGCCAGTCCTTCATTCTCTCTTCTTCCCAAGATGCATTAATCAATGGGGTAGGTGACCTAATCAGTGGGGTTAATGACTTGGTGCTGATTTCACCCTGATGAAGATAGAAGCAGGATACCACCACACAGAGACACTGATCTCCCAGCTGGCATCAGGAATCTGCCAGCAATTCCATAACCTTCCAAAAATATTGTACTTCTCTTAACTTTATCTGTTTGATAATAAACATTTAAATAGTCATAGCTCAAAATATGATGACTACAATATTAAATCAAGATGGAATATATAATATTTTTTAAATAAGTTGGTTTTCCCTCTTTGTAACATAATCATGGAATCATTATTTCAAAAGCTGAAAATACACATAGTAGTGTGAAACATCAGGTTCTTTCTTTGCTCAAAAAGCCATTAAAGTTCAGTGTATAACAGCAGATTTACCACAGTGATGAATTCCTTTGAGGAGTGTATTTTTACCTTTCATTATAAATGCAGTCATCTAAATCTGTGGCTTTGGTTTTTTTTTTTACTATCACAGCAATAACAAATCCTTCCTTTGTCTAACCCACTGTGTGTCTATTGTTACATGTTCATATAACTAGAATAATCTGTCAGGGTTCCCATATTCTTTTGATGTTGAGCTTTATAAGCATAAAACCAAACACATGATTAGATATTTGGAGCCATTCAAAGTAGAATATCTGCCACTAAAAGGAAAAATGTAACACCATATAGGAAAGGTCTTTCAGCTGAATTACAATCACAATTTAGGCAGTTAAATGCCTCCCTGACATCCGATCCCGTCAGATCTCGGAAGCTCAGCAGGGTCAGCCCCAGATTAGTACTTGGATGGGAGACCTCCTGGGAAATGCCGGGTGCTGTAGGTGACAGTCCTGAGGAACTTCACTGTCACCGTTCAAGCTCTCTCAGCCGTGGCAGATGAACCTCAGGACTGAAACGGTGGGGCCAGTTCTGCGCACGCTGAGCCTCACCTAAAATCCACTGCGCAGGCTGGAAGGGCACACCCACGTGGGGACAGCCCTGCCCAAATCTTTGTTCGTGAAGCTGAGCCACACACACAATCACAATAAAATGCCAAAGTGAATCCTTCTATCTCAGGATACAGAGGTTCTTTACTGTCCTCCTTTTAGCCAGTAATATGTTTCATGAAATTCAGAGTTAACTCTTACAAATCACAAGGCCTTGTCCACGTTCTGTGCTGCCCTACAGGGAGGAGAAGCTGAATGTGCAGCTAAAGAACATTTGTGTTAATGTGAATAAGGATGATGCACTGTGCTGAAAGTTTAGACTCCCAGTTGTGGGTGAGGACACTTTTCTACTAAGTAATCTCAAAAGGTAACAAGCTCAATGAGTTTCACAGCTGCAAAACTCACATGCAGAACTCTTTGTGTGCTTTGCCTGAGCTGCTGTCACTCTATTGCTATGTATCTATAACTCGATGGTGACTTCATGCAACAAAAAAAGGCAACAAGGTAAAGCTGAAAATCAGACTGTCTTTCCCTCAAGCAGCTCTAGAACTCAGTGCACAAATTTGTCTGAAGCAGTTTATGAGGGCAGTAGAATAGTTGAAGTATGTTAAATATGGGATTAAAATCACTACATCACACCACCTCCTCCAACAAACACCGTTTTTGCTTTACCAGCTGCATTAAAATGCTCTTTTCCCTCTATTTTACCTTTTTGAGAAAACCAGTTCAGTCATGAAAGTTGTGCAGCAACTGATAATCTCACCCCTCTATGGTTCATGGAATGTTCTGGGCTTTGCTTCAGTGCTGGTTTCCACCAACAGCGATGCAGAAAGATGATGACAACACACCACTCAGCCAAAGGAAAACAGCCCAACAACCCTCTGTGAGCTGAACCTGTTGCACAGATGTGTTTGTGTTTCTGAGCTGGGTCAGGAATGGGCACCCTGAGCACCTCGAGGGTGCTGGAGTCTGCTCAGGGTCAAGGAAAGCTCAGCTGTGCCAAACACCTTGGGCAGTGCTCAAAGATTCCAGGCACAGGGAGCCTGAGCTGCTGGGCTTTGGGCAGAGCACACACAGCACTGGCAACCACTGCCTGGCAAGACACGGGGCTGGAACAAGCCAAGGGAGCTTTCTGGCTCAGACTGCTGATTGGAATTGGGCATTGAATGATACTCACCAGCTCTCTCTGCTGAAGTTTGCAAGGAAACTTAACATTCCTATCCAATATCTTCCTCTGGTCTCCATTTAACTGCTGCCAGTTCCAGGAGTGCTTTTACTCCTCTCAAGTGATGCATAATTTGTGAGGCTTTGCAAGAGACCACACTATTTTTAATAACTTCTGTTGAACACAGATGGCAACACCACTGTAATTTTGCTTACCTTATAGTAAAACATTACAATGAAAATTCACTGGCACAGATATTTTAGAACCAAGTGAGGAATCCACCAGTCAGATTGACTGTAATATGCACTGTTGGTAGTTTTACCTTCAGGGTAGGTTTTTTATTCAAGAGTGAGTGGCACCTGAGGAAATCATGATTCAAATTAAGAACAAATGCAGTCCAATTTCCTAGGAAAGAAATATCAAGCAGGTTTTGGGATCAAACCATAAAGAGACAGGCATTCATTTACCAACTGTTTACTGTTCAGCTCCACTGCCATCTCTCTGCATCAATTCTTTCACAATAACATCCCTCTCATCATTGACAAGTCAATTCCAAATGGCAAATTCTCCTTTCCAAGTGTTCAGTCTCTGTTGCTCTTGGGCTTCAGAAATGTCTGGACTGGTTTAATAGCAGGGACTCAGAGTTTCTCCCTGACAGACCTGTCTGATTTGCTGATTAACTGCGATGCCTTCTCAACCAAGAGAAAAATTAAGTCCCCATTTTGACACACCTGAAGATATAAATGTGGACTGAAATTAAATGAGTTAGCTCTCAGTTAGCTCTCAGCTTGCCCATTTCAAGGTCAGTTATGAAAATGCTGTTTTTCCTGCACTGCCAATGTTAATCCTTCAAATTTTTTAGGTTAGTTTTTCTTCAATTCCATATCCAAACAAAATGAAAAAAAAATTAAATAGTTTATATCAAATGGGAAATTTTGAAATACTTAATTTTTTTGTTAAGACCTCTGAAAAATCTGGACTATTGAAATAATTATACCCAAATTTTGGATGTGGACCAGGTTTTCTCTTTGAACTTATTTCTGTTTAAATAAGACTGTCAGAAAAGAAGTTATGTGTTTCTGGGGATCACTTTTACTCCTGAGTTTGTCACATACATGTGGGTCCAGTTCAGGAAACCAAAGCATGGCCTTCCTGGATCCCAGTAATATGCAATAGCTGCAATGGGCTTTGAGTCAACAATTTAACTTCAGATTGTGCTTAGACATGGAATGGTTGCATTTTCTTGACCTCCAGCTCCTGTTTGCAGTGTCCAGGCTCAGCCACATCTGAGCCCCCAGTGGCTGGAACAGCTGTGGGTTCATGAACAATTCACTCCTCCCCAACACTCCTGCTTTTAGGAGCTAGAGCTTCCAAAACCAACTTCTTACTGTTTACAAATGGAAATCATTCATTATCTCTGCCAGTGGAAGAGATTCCTGAGGGCAACCTGGAGCTGTGTGAAGTGGTAAAACAGAAGACAGGATGTTCCAAACCCTCATGGCTGGAGATGTCTGCAAAGCCAACTTTCTCCTCAGGGAGCAACGTGGCTTCCTCAGGAGCACCTGCCAAAGGTTTATCACTGCTGGAAGCCACGTGGGATAGCCCATGGGAGTCCCCATCCATCTGTATTTATTTTAGGAAAAATGGAGATTCAAACTCCAAAGCATTGGAAGGGGTTGCACTGGCACAGGCAGCGTTAATTTGGCACTGCTGGAAGAATAAAGATACTTGATGAGAACAAGTTGTTTAATTCCCTGCCTCCTGTGACTCAGAGGAAAATGTGGCACACAGTTTCCTTGAATATGACAGAAGAGCTTAGGGGAATCAGTTCCCTCAAATAAAACTAAATGATGGGACTTTGGAGGTTCCAGCTGTGGGCAAAAGAGGAACAGATATGAAAGAACTGATGGTAGGAGCCCTTTTGGGGGAAAAAACCTGAATAGTCTGAAAGTGTTGTCAGAATTAGTAACAAAAAAAACCCCATAAACAACAAAAGTGTGCTGACAGTGGGGGACTTTTAGATGGGCTACAAAAAAGACTGGAAACAAATAAATATGATGGCAACACAATCCTTTAAGAAGCCATCCCCTCCCCCTTCCCCCCACCCCCAATTAATGCTTTTCAAATTACCACTGGTATAAAAATATCCCCATGTATGGTCAAGTGAGAGGAGGTGCTTTAGCTCAGAACCACAGCTCACAGCAATATTTGACTCTAACAGAGCAGGGGAATCACAGGGAAAGCTGAGAAAGCTTCTGCAAACTGTTCTGACCTGGCAGAGAAGTAGAAAAGTGGATATTTCAAAATACAGATTCCTTTTGTTGGCTTGTGAGGGAATCCCAGAGCCTTAATGGGCTGGAAGGGCTCCATGAACACGTTCTGAGTACTTTGAGTGTTTAAAGGTGATGGCATGAAATGTCACAGAGAGCTGAGTGCCCTTCCTGCAGCCCTCAAGGTTTATTGCACACAAAGGATGGACTGTAGCTGTCCATGGTGGTGTGTCCAGAGACAAAAACCACATCCTGGAAAATTCCAAAGTTCCAGAGGCAGGGAAAAATTGACTCAGATGGCAGTGGCTGACAGGGGGCACTTGTTAAATACCAAAGCCTTACAGGGACAGTCTGTGCCCTGGAGGAGGAGCCACACACGGGTTAAGCACATGACATGTACATGGGACAACTGGCCAGTGGCTTTTTTACTGGGAGATGAAAATTTTATTATGCTTAGTCCTCTGGAAAATAACCTTCAAAATCAGTTCTAGTTGAGCACAGACTTGGTTCTTTCAGGAGGACACATTTCCATCAGCAAACACCTGCCAGTCATGGTGTGTCCTTCAATAAACAGCCATAAAATTGTTGGAACACCACAACACCTTTACACCACCCTTGATAGAACATATTTACTAAACCAAACCTACTGTCAGTGTAAAGTGAACTCCTTGTGATGAACACACAGTGGAGAACTCTTGGCTTACTGCTGACCTCCAATCTAAAGTCGTGAGGCTTTGCCAGAAGTTGTAGAACTGTCTTGTCCTCCCAACACATCCCCATGGAGTGTGTGTGTTCCCTGCTGCAACAAGAGCAGGTTTGCAGTTCTGTGTCCCTCAGTTCAGGAAAGATATTGAGGGGCTGGAGCAGGGCCAGAGAAGAGCAACAAGGCTGGAGAAGGGAATGGAGTACAATCCCTGTGAGGAAGGGCTGAGGGAGCTGGAGGTGTTCAGCCTGGAGAAGAGGAGGCTCAGGGGAGACCTTATCACTCTCTACAATTACCTGAAAGGATGTTGTAGCCAGGTTGGGGTTGGTCTCTTCTCTCAGGCAACCAGCAGTAGAACAAGAGGGCAGGGGCTTAAGCTCTGCCAAGGGAAGTTTGGGTTGCATGTCAGAAAGAAATTCTTTCCAGAGAGAGTAATCAGGCATTAGAATGGCCTGCCCAGAGAGAGGGTGAATTCACCATCCCTGGTGATTTTTAAGATGAGACTGGACGTGGCACTGAGTGCCATGATCTGGTAAGGAAAGTGGGGTTGGATCAAGGGTTGGACCTGATGATCTCAAAGGTCTCTTCCAACCCAGTTCATTCTATGATTCAGCCACAGACCCACTGCAGGCCACAGAGGGGATACAACCCCCCAAATCAGAGACATATTTGCAACATGGAGTGCAGGAAACTGCTGCTCTAAAAATGGGCAGCTGAAGCCAATGGGAACCCACCTGTGCCCAAGGCCATGAGGGTTATAAAAAGCCCTTCAGCAGGTCTGGCTCTTACTTGAAAGACATGGCTTGCACGGGAAAATTTGTAGTTATATTTGTTTGTCTGTTTTGTGGCTTTTTTCTCTGTTTTAATTAGAAAATGTTAGAGTTGGTTCATGGTACTTTTTGCCCTTTTTTTTAAATTAAATTCTTTTGAATAGCCTCAGTGTTGTTGCTTATTTTGAAATCAGCACAATAGCACACCCTCCTGCTTCCTTTGAGGCTGTGTCTAACAACACAACTCTGATACAGCACTAAAGAAAATGTAAGTTCCTTTTAGTTCCATATATACATGATCTGAAAGTTTTATAATACTGCCTTTCTGCAGCTCCTTTTAGAGTGAATTTTCTGGGGGAAAGAAAAGTTCTGTCAGGGGCAAAGGGAATTAAATTTTAGAAGCTATTTATTAAGTTTTAAATGTTATACTTTTGTAAGAACTAAATGGGGGGGAAAAAAATGAAATATATTTTTTCCTTTATAAAATGTCAGGCTAGCTGAAATAAAATATTGGGATGAAAGATGCAAAAGAAATGCTGGGAATTGTCTAATGGAAAGGTGATGAAACCCAAGGGCCTCCTGGGTCCAAGGTACAGGAAGACTCTGTGTGTGTGTGACATGGGATGGACAAACCAGAGAAACTGGGAATACAGTGTGGGTACTGCAGGGCTGAATCCTTCCTCTGCCACTGGAATGCCCTGGCACCTCATCCAGCTGCTTCTGCTGGGCACTGAAAATAGAGCCACCCTAACAACTACAACTAATGACCACTAGAATGACCAATAACCACAACTAATGACCACAACTAATGACCAATAACCACAACTAATGACCACCAGAATGATCAATACTGCAATGGTTTCAAAGTGCAAGTAATGTCAAGACTTTGCTGTTTAATTTCTCAACCTAATAAACTGAAAACCTATGAGAACCCAGGCTGCACTTGGATATCTTCACAAAAAATGTCCTTTCTAATACAAAACAAAAAATAAGGGCAAAAAAGAAGAGGATTATACTTTGTATTAAGGGGGGAGATGTGACTGAGGCCACAATGTTTCTGTTGTCCTGTGAGAACAAGAAGAGAATTTGCTGAAAAAATGTTCAGCCAAAGTGTGAAGGATCACAGAAATGTGATGTTACAGCTCAATGTCTCTATCTGAAGTACATGTGGGAAAGAATGACTAGGATGTTTGTTTAATTGATAGTATTATGCACAGGAGAGAATAAGTACATTTACTGCATGATAAATTTTCTACCTTTACAAGAAAAAAGCAGAAAATCCTTATTGTTCCATATTCCCTTTGCAGCAGTTGTCAATAGAGCAGGTTTAAGCAGCTGTAATTTAGATTCCCATAAATCCCTTGTGCAGGGTGAGTGATGGCGCCTCTGCCCATCTTGTTCCCAAGCTGAGAACCAACAAAAATAAGGAGTGGATAGTGAAAATGTGAGTATGATTTGCCTAACCTGACCTGGGGACTCTGCAGTAGAGGTTCCTGGTGGAACTGGAAAATGTAAGAATTCAGAGGGGATATAAAAAAGACCAAGTTCTTCATGACTTATTTCAACCTTTTCCCCAGTGTTTGTCATGGAAAGTTACTCAGAGTGGAAAATACTGTTCTCCAGCCATGTTAAACTGATTAAGTTTGATCGCATTAAAATGCAGACCAAACACTTCCAGGCTCTTAAATGAAGCTGTGCTAACAGGATTGTTTTTTGGAGACTAGGAGTTTGTGTATCATCTGGTCTGTCATTACCAACAGGCAGTGTTCTGTGTGTATCCGAAAAGAGCTGAGTATTCAAGCCTGAGATTTAGCTTGGGTAATCCTGTTTGAGCTTCTTTTGAAGTTTTGTTGTTCAATTCACAAGCAGCAGTTCAGGAAAACTTCAGAGTTTTAACATCTGCACAAAGCAAATCAGTCTTAATAAAAGGAAGATGCAGAGTTTGTTTGTTACAGCTCCACATCTAGTCTTCTGTATTAACATAATAAAAGGTCAGAAAAGTAGATCTTTTTCAGTGCTTCTGTGGGTTTAGTGAGTTTTTCTTCCATTGCTACAAGCATCTCTGCTGTGGTAGACGGTGTGGAGGCTCATTAGACCTTCTAAGTCGTGGCCTAGTTAGGAAAACTGCACTTGAAAATGTTGGCACAAGTGGCTGCTGAAGGGCACAGAAAAAGCTCATGGCAGAGGGGGG
Organism: Pithys albifrons albifrons; assembly: GCF_047495875.1. Lineage (NCBI taxonomy): Eukaryota > Metazoa > Chordata > Aves > Passeriformes > Thamnophilidae > Pithys > Pithys albifrons. The sequence goes on along the minus strand of NC_092466.1, from coordinate 5,800,786 downwards.
AAATGAGCCCAGATTTCCAAGCACTTTGCCTCCTATTTTCTGGATAGAGAATCTTTCCCCTTTTGAAATACAAAACCAGCCAGTGAAAAACATTGACCAAAATCTGGCTGGGAACCAAAAAGGTATGAACTGCTGGGATAGAAACTGTGCATTTTTATCTATTTTCCCCTTTCTCATTCTTTTCCATTTCATTTTTCCATGCCAAAATCTCTCCTTTCACCTTCACTCAGGCACTTTGCTGTCTCATACCCAGTTCTATAGTTAACACATTGAACTGTGCTATTATCCAGGTTCTCCAGTTGCTGCTCTGATCTCCTCTTGCACACCAGCTACTCTCTAAACTCAGAATTAATTCGCTAAATCTCTGCTATTTATCACTAGAATGCTAAAGAGACAAGCTTTATTTTCACCTGCTGCTGCTTTCATCAATTAAATTTCATTTTCAGTGATGAAGAGGAAAGTTGGCAAGTTTTATGGCAATTCACATCAACTGCTAATTTGAGCCCGTCAGTGCAGCACCACATAGTGACACAGATTTTCCCCTGGGAAAAATCTTTGTTTATGTCCTGAAGACAAGAGATGACAAACAATAAGGAAACGTGTGATGTTGTCAGGAGCAGTCACGGAAGATCATCTGTTAATTGTTTCCTTCCAGTACCTTCTGGAAAGCATTTTAGTTTTTGCAAGGCAAACAACTAGTTTTAATTGGCTGCTGGATGGAAACAACATCCTGATATCTGTACAGAAAGACCCTGATTTGAAAATTTAATATTCAGATATTAATGTATTAAAGGGCAACCAGGTGAATGAAAAGAGCAGTGAAGTATTAAAAAAGAAGCAAGATTGTTCTCTTCTGTTTTTTTCTTTTCAACTGGACAAAGGGTTCCTTTTATTAACTTTTCCAACAACACTGCCCAGGATAGCCATAAAAAGTGGTAGGAGATCCACAGGCAGGAAAAGATGAGGGAACACCAGGGCAGCTTTCCTTCACTGCTGCAGTGCTGCTCCAAGTGGAATGGCAACCCTGAGCTGTGGGAATGAGTCCAGCAGATAGGAATGTTCCAGCAGCTGTAGGGAAAGGGCTATAAAATACCTGACTGTCCCGAGAGCTGCAACAAAGGTTTCCTTTCCAATCAAAAGAATTAGTGGGAAGAGAAAAGCCATGAGTCACTGCAGCACAAAATTTTTCCTTTTACCTTAATTATTTTCCATGGGGAAGACGTGAAAAATCCAAATGGTCCTTGTCAGAGGGTTACAAAATGATGCCCCAACACCCCGAGGCAGAGATATGTAAGTGGTTATTCAAACACAGACTGCTGTAAAGAGATGTGGGGGTTTGTCTCAAGGGTTTCTCTTTGCTGTAGGGAGGTCTGTGCTCTTGGATTCCATCCCTGCACAGACTCAGCGTTTGCTTTCCATGGCAGGCAGTTGTCAGGAATTGCATTGGTACCTCAGAGCTGAAGCTCTCACTTGGTTTAAAGTGAAAGCTCATTAATGAAAGCTGTACCTTGGAGAAAAAGGGCCATGGAAATACATATTCCAATGAGGAGCAATCAAACAACACTCTGAAAGTCTCCAAGGTGGTTATCAGCACCGTGTATGAAACACTGAATTTGGCTTGTTCAGTGCTGCCCAAAAAAAGGAAAAGTTCTGTGTCAGTGATTCCCAGAGATCCAGACAATTGTGACTTCTGAAAAGCATCTTTTACTACATAATGACAAGGGGCAAGTAAATGCATTAATTACCCATTGCAATGGCTTCACTGTCACAGCCAGTGCATTGGAAGGGAAATCTTCCAACCCCAATTAAAATATCAAAGTTAACTCAGAATGAGCTTACAGCTTTCCAGAGCCAAGTAAAGCACGGCAGTGATAGGAAATGATGAAGCTTTCCTGTGTTGCATGTAAATTGGGGCACTGTGGCTGTTTGCAGCACAGGAGGGCAATGGAGGGGGCAGGCTGGGAAGACAAAGGGAGCTAAACCAGGAAAAGTGGTTTTACATGAGCTTTGGGAAATGGCTGTGATGGCATCCTCCTCCTGGGGCTGCCTGAGAGAGGAGCAAAGGCCACAGGCAAGCCTGGTGCCTCCACATCCCAATATCTCCTTGGAGTCCTGATGTCCAGAATTTGGGGAGGAGATATTTATTAATCCATTCTGTCTCTCTGGAAGAGTGGGATTGTAGTACAGAGGAAATGCTGCTTCTCATCCATTTTGAATTGTGAACCATCCACTGTTAAAACCTCTAGAGCTGAACTCCTTTCCCACCCCCCTCGAGCTGTGAACATTGGGCTGGAGATGAGCAGAAATCTCTGAAGTGCAGAAGAGAATTCTCTTGGAGTAAATGAGCCATCACAGGAAAATCTGTGATACCTGAAAAATAAATAAACCAAAGCACTAATCAGGCACCTTAACAGATGATTTTTTTTTAAAAAATGAAAAAAAACCCCAAAACAAAACAGATGCCTGCAGAAGATTCAGCAGCATAAAAGCTTTAACTCTGCCACTAAACTCCTTTATAACAATCCCTCTTTTGCTTATTTTTTTCCTGATAAAGAATCAATTAACTTATACTGCCTATGAACAATAACTCAGACACATCTCCATCAGTTTATTGGCTTTGATGGATTTAAACCAAAGCAAAACAAAAAAGGGAATAAACTTAAACCCAGAAACCTTACTCGTAATGAGTCTACAGCCACTTGTGGGTTATTTTTGCTTGTGTTGCTGATCATTCTGTTTATCCAGTTGTCCAAACCATCTCCTTGCATGGGTGTGTTTGTGTGTCTGGACACTGTGAAGGTGGCAAACAGCTTCTGCCACAGGGTGCTGTGCAAGCCTGAACACAAAATGCAGCTCTGCTTTATGTCACTTATCAGATGTGTTGCCTGTTGCAGCTGTAAAGCAACTCGTGCATTCATTTTCTTGTAATTTTAACAAGTAAATGAGTCATCAAATACTTACATTTACAGCCCTGAATCTTTTTACACCTGATTATAAACCCCTCCCAGGAAAGCACTTCTATACCTACTTGTGTCAATTTTGGCTTCCCTCAGACTTCAGCATGTTTAAATTCAAGCTGTGCTGAAAATCTTCATGTGTCAGGAATTACAATGTTAATGATCAATGATTACCCACTGGGACACAACTTCCTCCTTGTGTTGGTACTTCTATATCTCCTCACCTCATGTTTAGTCTCTCTGTACTTTATTGCCCTGTGAAAGAACAGACCACTGTTTGTGGGGGGGTCATTTATTTTCTTGAAGAATAGAAGGGAATAGTGAAAAAGGATATTTTAAATAGGCAAAGACACTAATTAAACATACTAAAATCAATGAAATACCTTTTTTAATCTGGAAAGCACATTATTTTCTTCTGTCCTTGGCCCTGTGTCTGGTAGTCACAACCAAATGCATGGGGCTTTTGCTTTCAATGCTATTGGAATAACACCCCTGTAGCTACACCGTGGTTCTTATTAGCACCAGTGAAGGCTGAAACCTGTTTGGCTTTTCTTATTTATTCATTTATTTATTGCTTAATTACAGCGACTCCACACATTAATTGGAAAATAAAATCATGCATATACTTTATTGCTTAAAGGGCAGAACCCTGATTGCAAATTTCAAAGTTTTCCACTTTCTCAGTCTGCGAAGATTCAAAGTGGTAAATATGCTCCATCCTTCCATAAAATACAGTGCAACACACTCTGTCCTCTCCATCTGTGCTTTTGATATTTTTTTCTCTCCTTGAGCACTTTCTGTTGGTTTACTTTCTACTTCTCTTTTGCAGTTTAATTTTCCCCTCAGGGTATTTATGGTCTTATGTACACTTTGTTAGTTCATCATCTCTTCACAATCTTCCACGTACACGGATTTCCCTTGCGATTTCCATCTCTTTTTCACAGCTGTTTTTCTTTTCAGGTATTTCATTTTCAATCTTTAATGAGAATTTTCATTTTCAGGCTTCCAGTCTAGATTCCCTCCCTTTTTCTCTCTGCTCTCTAGTAAGGATGTTTTTGTCCATGTAGCTTATATTTATCTCACCTCCTAACTCCAGCTTCTTCCTTTTGTCTTTTTACTTAATTTTATTTTCACACGTGATAAATTTTGTTTTCTCTACACCTAATTTGTCTCCTTTCAGTGCATTGCCTTCTTTCCTTGTGCATCATGGTCATCTTAGATGGAAACTGCATTCAATTGATGCCGAAAGGGTTTTTGTTCTGATTTTCACATTTTGTAGATTTTAGGAACACAGTAGTTGTAGATTTTTAGAGGGTTAATATTTCTAACAGTTTAAGTTTAATGCCTTTCTATCACTACCCCTGTCCCAGAACAGGGAGCTCAAATTCCTTTAGTTAATTAATCTTGTTTAGACTCCTTTCCAAGGTAAAGAGCTGAAGGATATCAGAAGGCCCACAGAATGAAACATAAACATAGGTCAGAGTGACCCAAAAGCCAGAATTGGATGAGCTCCAAGAGACCTTTGTGTGCCCGAGGAAGAAGAGCTGATGAAGACAGAGGGTCCTGACGACCCCAGACCCAATTCCAGGGGCTTGGACCAGGGGTGGGACTGGGGCTGGACTGAGAAATGTGTAAAGCAATGATTGGAAGGATCTTATTATAAAAGCCATGGAAACAAGAACTAAGACACATGCATGTCATCCTGTATTCCTGTGGGCTGTAGGCCCTGTGTTATTAAAGGACCTTTACTTTTTATCTTACCCTACACTAACGTGGCTCAAAGTCCTGTTTTTGGGGGGAAGGGTCATTCACGGCATCAAATAAGCTAATGATTATTTTGAATTCCACCTCCTTTTCTACCCTCTGTCCTTATGATTATCCTATACTAGGATTAACAGGGAAGATGAGCATTTCCCAGCTAAAGGGCACTTTGGTACCCTCACAATCTGAAGCTCCATCTCTGTCTCTCCAGGGTCAGGGGAAAAGTGAGCATATGGGGGTGAGGAAATACTTAAAAGATTAAAAAATAAATTAAAAGAAACCCTCCAGGTGGAGTTGGATACAAATTGGCAGCATCACTAATGCCATTTGGTCCCTCTGCAAAAGGCCAATAAGGGTATCACTCACTGAAAGCTGACAGTACTCGTTGAGCCTGACCTTTGGTTAAACCAATTCTCCTTGACTTAGATTGTAATGTCTCAATATTTCCTGTTTCAGAGAAGCTGAGTAAATAGTACAGCAAAATAGTAACAGTGGAAGAATCTCCACTAGCAAAAGGAAAACTTCCTGTAGTCACAGCTTAATATTTTTACAGGCAAGTCAACATTATCACTTTGGTACAGGTGAGGAGTCAGCTTTTGGATGAACTCAGACTCATCCCCCTCACCACTTATGAGTTTGGGTTGTGGGGTGGTCTTGGAATTCACAGAAAGATCCTTTACAAAGAAGAAATATCAGAAGGTGCATCCCCAGCACTATTGGGAGTCCAGTCCACAGCACACAGTGAAGGATGTAGAGTGAGAACATCAGATCCTCAGACCATTCTGCTTTGGTGACCCCCTCCCACTTCATGATAAAACCTGCTTATGAAAGCCCAGACTGGGCAAAAAGGAAGCACCCAAAGTGACTCAGACACTGAGTTCACAACTGAACAGTGTTCCTCAGGTTTCCTGCTTCAGTCTGATCTGGATTGGAACACAAAGTCTTGCACAGTTTGTTGGACTGCATGGACAGAGATGTAAAGAGCAGTTTCCAGTGGAGGAAATTCTTGTCCAACACATTCTTCTGTACTAAATATTGTCTGTAAATGTTTGTAGGCTGGCCTTGAAAGCTAAAGCAGAATTCCACCAGAGGTATTGGTGGCATGGGCTTTGGAAATTAGGAAATGCATTGAATGTTGACCTGGCTGACAAACAATATCGACTTTTAATGTGGTTGGAACCAAGAAATTTCATTAAGTATTAACAGTTAATGACTTGAATAATTGGCCTGAGAGAGGAAAGAGATCAATGTTGATACAAAGAATCGTGCTGGTGCTGGGACTGTAAAAATGCAGAAAATGAGGCAAATCTTTGGCAAAAATCTGGCTTAGGAAGGCTGTGGGGAAGGGTCTTGTGTAACAGAAATTGTCCCTGTCTGCTGGTAACACAAACATTTTAGAATATTCTGAATGTTTTACTTTGAAATTTCAATTTTTGTCCAAACAAACAGGTCTGTGAGTAATGTTAGGAAATTCCAGCAATTCCAGGACCGGAAGCAGAGTTCCTTGCTCACTTTAGGCAGCACCTCTATATGACAGTTGAGGTGTATCAGAGGAAAAAATGGATGGGTTTCATTATTAGTAGCTGGTTTGTATTATTCTTAACTTCCAAAATTCACACTCCAGTGCCTTCTAGCAGTGCTACTTCTGTGAGGTTACATGTTAATACAGGAGACATTCTGGAGAACTGGGACCCATAACAATCTGATTTCCTGCATGAATGACTTTATGTAATTTATTCTAGTTGCAGGCATGTTGCTAACAATTGGTCAGGATTTTCACAGATTTTACTTTTCTATATCTCCCTTGCAAACAGAGCAGTGAGCACTGATTTTGTTCTAACATCTCATTTTAGGATGATCATCATATTACAAAATGTAATACTGTCCTTATCAGAATCCTATAACCTACAACAATATTTTTCACTGTCTTGCCTTTCTTTTTAATGTTTTTATAATACTGTTTTGCAGTCCATGCATGCTTAGAAATATACATCTGAAGAACACTTTTATTCTTTAAATCTGTCAAGCAGATTATCAGTTATTAAATCTTTCCAAATCTCTCTGCTTTACAATGAAATCAAGAGAGTTCAAGTTACGCTTTTATAACTCCATTAAATTGAAGACTGTAATTCTTGGGAAAAAAAGTTATTAACTGAGGCAATTCATCATGGACTCCTCTAAGAAGTAATCAACTTCTCAGTGAACAGCTATAAATACAGGTTTCCAGGGAGTATAAAAAGGCTGTATTTTGGAACCATTGAAAACCATGAGAAGTGAAAGGCACACACCAATAGTTGCCCAGGGGTCCTGTAGGCACCAGGCTCACTTTTGCTGTGCTGGTCTGCAGTGAGTTCCTCTCTGTGCCTGCCTTTCCTTCTGCACACAGGAAGGAAAAAAAGAGGCCCAGCCTGATGTTTTTGGGATTAAAAAGGCATACAGATATGCATATGGATTTTCCAGCAGCACAGTGACCACTGCTTGTCAGCCTCCTCTCTTCCAAAACCTATCTCCCCTTTTCATGCTGTTCATTGTCCTTTTCAGACTGAGATACAGGAAAGCTTCCACCTTCTTCCAATGTCTCCAAACGTCTTTCCCTGCTCCCAAATATCCCCAGCTCCCTCTTTCTCTGAGCCCAGCTTGCTTGGCTGGGTTAGAGCTGTGCTCTTGCCCAGCTGCCTCCCTGCCCATGGGGCAGAGAAGGGCTCACCTCCACCTTCCCTTGCAGAGGTCTCTGCTCCAGCCAGCCTCTGGATTTCCTGCTATTTGTTCTCTCACCTATTTAGAACCAGGTTTCTCATCCCTCTGTCCCAAGCAATAGGAAAGATACCTGACAGGAGTCTATCAGCTGGTTTGGATGTCTCAGCTCTCTGTGGGCAGTGAGATATTAAAGGGGCCTGAAGACACAGAAACTTCATCATCTGAAAATCAGCCTTCTTAAGTAACTTCAGACTGGATAATCAGAACTGTCAATAGCAATTTTAAGAGCTTGGGCATAGTCCCTGTCCTGAGTCTGGGTGTAAATTAACAGATCTGTGTTCTGGCTTTTTTAATTTGGCTGGGAAATGAAAAGCAATAGTGCCCCAAAGTCCCTCACAAACAGGTCAGTCTGGGCTCCCCTAACTCCTCCTCTGTAGTTGCTGCTGCTCCAGGGGGGTTCTCCTCTTTCTCCAAGCTTTTCTGCAACTCCTCTGTGTGTCTTTTACTTGTGGTACTTCATTTCTTCCACATCTCTGCCCTTGACTTTCTTTTTTATCGTTCCTATCAATACCATGGAGTGTAAAACTTTCCCTGAGTTGTATTACACTTCAACAGCATTCCTATTTCCAGTGTCAAAGACATCCCAGAGCAGGCTTTGAATCATATGACAAACTGTGGGTAACTTCAAAAAAACCCTTGTCAAGCGGAATTCTTAGCACCTTTTATTTACTACACAGATTTTCATCTTTAAGATGCTTTTTTGTTGGGAAGGATTTAAGGACTCGTCTTCCTGGGAGAGCCATATGCCATTAAAGAGGGGCTATTTCAAAAAAACTTTGAGGCAGCTCATATTTAAAGACAAGAAAACACAGTGTTTGGAGTGATGTGTGATTTCAGCTACTTGGGTCATTTTCTGTCTGTTCTGCAGTGCATTTTTCCTTGGTTGAGATATTATGTTTTATTTTATACTCCAGCATGGTCCCAGCAAACAATCTACATCTTTATTCCATTCTGTCCTTTGCAGTTTCAGCTTTAATTCTGAAAATTTGGCCTGTGAGCTTCAAGACAGATAAAGAAAAGAGTCCCCAAGATCAAAGAGGTGGTAGCAGATGAAAGGGAACTAGAGAATGCCTTTAGGGATGAACAAGAAGTCTTGAGGAAAAAGGCACTGAATATCTGGTCAGTCACCACCAAAGCATGGAGAAAAATCTTTGGGAAAAAGAGCAGAATTATAAGAGGAGGGATGATTGCTATTATTAAGGCAAAAACTGAATTTCTGATGGTGGTGTGTGTGTGAGAGAGAGAGAGAATACACAGGAAATAAAATTGGGGTTTGCCATCATCTTATGGGTGAAAACAGAAATAGTAACAATCAGTGACCCTGTGCCAGAGGATTCCTTATTTGTAACTGTCTTGAGACAGAATGTAAAATAGATTATATTCTTCACCACCCCTGTGATTTGAAGGGAATAAGATTCCTTTTCTGATATGCTCTGGCTGTGCTAGGAAAAGTTAATTTTTCTGCTAGAGATCCAGCAGAGCTGCATGAGCAGATGTTTCACTATAATATGTGCAAATACATAAGAATAAATATCATGCTGCAAATACATAATAAGGGAATGCTGACCTGCAATAAATCATCTGCCCAAATGCTATGCTTAGATAATCAGCATATGAAAACCCCAATATGGAGCCTATGACTTAATGGAAATTCTTCTTACTGAATTTAGTCAGCTTTCCTACAGGCTGTGCAAGAGGATTAAATACCTGCTACCAAATTCAGTGCCATTATTGCGACTTTCTCTGATGGATGATCAGAGAAACTACTCAGAGGAGTGGATGGCAACAACCTGTCCTGCTTTGCTGAAGTGGGACAGCTTTGCCATGTGGCAGCTGAGAGCATCCTCAGGCTCACTGAACATATGGAGACAACAGGGCCGGAGAAGGAGCCAAAGTGGGCTTGGATTGCTTGGATGGCTCTGACTGGTCTGGTTGAAACATCCCAGAGTTTTCAGATCTGAATTACTGTCACTTTTTAAAATATAAGTTAGCTCATGGAATCAAGGACTCTTTTCAAGCAGTGAATGCGTTTGAAGTACTTAGACTGCCCAAAAAATGCAGCTACTGTTATTAAGTGTTGTTAATTATTTGCTCTGTTCAGTGTGACTCTTGTGAAGGATACACGAATGATTCATTGTTTCATATGCCTTCAACCAAAGAAAACATTTTATTGTTTTATTCTATCTAGCTCCAATAATTGACCTTTATCTACAGCTCACAGTCATGACATCCAGGGGAAGGAACTTTACTTGTTAATAAATGAAGCATTTTATAGAAAATTACCTTGCAGGAAGTTAAACTTGGGTATGTGAAAAGATTCAACCTGGATCAGAGTGTTCTGCTGAGTGGGCTGAGAAAATGGTGGAAGGGAGCTCCAGTGACACAACACTTTGTCTAGTTTGATAAGGAAGAGACAGGTAGGGGACTGTTGGGTTATGAAGATCAGAAAAGCTTTGGCAGGGAGCATTAACAGCTTGGTAGTTGGGAGATGTGAAGACACTGAAGATGGGGAGGTTCCTCCTTGCTCAGCTGTAGGTTTGGTGGAGATTTGAGGTAGTTGTCTCAGTCTCTGTAGCTTTACTTTAGAGGGAGTCAGGAAAGATTTGGGTTTAGCATCAGTGGGGCACATGGAGCCTATGGAGGGCTGAGGCAAGTTAAGGATTATGGTAGTGTGACTTTCTCAGGCTTCTGGAGTGCACTAGGATTTTTCCATATTTATCCATGGGCCCAAGATGGTGTAAAAAGTCTCAGGATGCTGTAAAAGGTCCCAGGATGCTGTAAAAGCTTTGTGTCACCCTGGTGGGTCTCCCTCATCACTCATGAAATTACTGACCTTCAGCATCTCACAGGGTCCAGTTTTACTTCAATTTCAAAAGTCCAGGCTTAACTGGTGTGGGAAGGTCCCTTTGAGCCTCAGGCTTTTGAAAAATGGACAAGATTTACTACTATAAATGTCAGCTGAGGCAGCTATTTATCAAAGCACAGAACACTGCACCCTGGAAAGGCAACTGTGGTGTTTGCTTTTGATGGACATTCTGGGAGAAGAAAACAGCCCAGAAAAAAATCAGTTTTAGAAATTATTTAAAGGAAGTACCCAAGTAATCCAAAACACACTCTTCTTGGGTTATTAATTTACAGTAAAAACATTAGTCCTGCACAGATCATTATTTCGTCATTAGCTTAATGTCATCAGTTAATGAAGAAACATCCATGTAGCTATTGATGTTTCCTTATACACAACCAAGGATAACAGATGCCATTAAAATGCTGCCAGAGTCATCACCTTGGTGAGGAACCTTTGTCTCTATCAGTGCACCAACAGCAGTTTTACCCATGTGGGTGTTTCTCACTAACCCTAATTTTGCCCATAGCAGGAAGGCAGGAAGCTTTCTATTATTTACTGTCCTCACAATACCACCCCTTCCTCCTTCCACAATTCAGGAAGGGGTGTGTTTAACATGTCACTCGTGTGGAGGCAATTAAAGAGGAAAGGAATAAGCATCTAAATGATGATAGCCCTCTAGTGAAATTATAATCCTATTTTTTAATTTTTTTTTCACTTTGTAACCCTTTGGGACTACAATTGTTTCAACAGCAGCTGTATCAGATTAAAGAAATCATGTAACTAATTATGTAAACTGAAGATTTATCATCTTTCTACCAATACTATACATGTTTATCAAAGATTTGAGTCCAATCCTATTACATTTTAGTAGAGGGGGGTTATAATCTTACAGAAAAGATACAAATTAATTAATCAGAGCTGTCTATACTTGCTCCTTGGGACTGTTACAGTGGATATAAGAGTTCCTTTCATTATTTAAAGGAAAGGGAATCCCACTGAACTGGTTAACATTTGTTCTACTTGCTAATAGCTCAGAACAGCACTGGAACAAAGTACCTGGAAAACATTGTGCATTAACTGCAGCTCCTTCATGTCTTACCATTTCAGGCACCACAAAGTGCCCCTGGGCAGACTCACAACACAATGTCAGCTCTAGGAATTCCTCCCAGCCCACCCCACGAATTTCTGCATAGCCAGGAGAAGAAAATAAAATGCTCAAGCAAAAAACTTGCAACTCAGTTTGACTCTAAGTTGTCACTGTTCCCTGTGTGTCATTGCCTCTTCAGTGCAGGATTTGGGTCCTGCACTGACTCACTCAGTGCAGGATTTGGGTCCTGGAAAGTGGAGCCACTGATTGGTCTGATCATCACAACTGGCAGAAGACATAGGCAGTAGCTTTGTTCATTCAACTTTTTGGGGGGGAATCTGTGGTCTGGTAATGACAGAGAGAAAATACTACTCAGCTCACCTGAATTACCTTTTGTGCTCACCGATAATGCCCTGAGACTTTTAGCAGCTCATCTCAGGAAAAAAACATAAAAGAGAGGATTTTTTCCTGACAGCCTTGTTATAAGTAAATAACTTTTATTCCCCATATTCTCACTAACTTAAATTTTGAGATTTTATGACTTTATTGAAATGTGTGCTGTGACTACTGAACTGAGCTCTCCAGACTGGCAGATGTTTCTCATAATTCACCTACTTTTCAGCCAAGAAGGCAGCCAATGTTTTTCACACTTGTGTATTGAAAACTGTGTGTATTTAGACAGGACAGCCTGTTTCCCAAAGGCAAATCACCGTCTTCTAATACAAGGGAAAATCAGATCATTTGAAGTCAGGAATCAGGTGTGGATTGGAGCACTTAACCAGGCAAACACCTGAGCAGTTGCTGTTCAGGTGAGGGCACCAAACCCCCCCAGGTACCCCCCACCCAGCACAGACCCCAGTGGAAAGGTGCAGCCTCCACAGCAAGGTTTGCTTGTGCTGTAACTGCTGCCAGGGCTGCCAGTCCAGAGCTGGACAAAATTATAGTCCCATAGGAGATGTGTGTTGAAATAAAAAGCAGCAGTTCTGAACAGTTTCACCCTCCAGATTTTAAGTTTAGCAAATTCCAAAGACCAGGAACTAACATGCTGTTATAAACATTGTGTTTGAATTTGTTTGAAAATCATAACAACAGAGAAGCATTGTGCACCAGCTGAATTTTTATTAGCATATTAAAACAACCTGGATGAGCTGTAGCAATGTATTTAAGTTAAGGTCAGTGTGGTTTTTTAACTAAAATTTTGTATTCTACCAATGGTGTGTCTGAGTGGATTTTTAGAGAGGGCAACTGGGGAGCATCTACTCCTCAGGTACACAAATAAATGTAAATCCAGTGCAAAACATCCCTAAGAATCTTGAAATGAGCCAGTTTTCTGAAATGATTAAAATCTGCAGTAGGAATCCTGGTTTTATTTATTGTTCTGGAGGAGTTTCAGCTCCATTTGTAAGAGAAGAGGCTTACAAGGATTTGGTGCTGCCTCTTGGCAGCTCTTGGCACCTTCTGCAATTTATTCCTCAGTGTAATCCAATTTTGTCAATCTGAGGAAAGAACTGGGTTCTTGGAAGAACACTGGGATGTTTCAATGGAATGTGCCAGCCAGACATGTTTTTCTGTGGTGGAATTTAAATCATTTTACACAATGTAAGGGAAGATGATGGCAGTGTTTGCACTGGTGAGCACACACCTGTGTCCCTTAAGAGAGCCAGGGAGGAAGGGCAGTTCAATAAAGTAAACTGTAACTAAGAGTAAACATCAGGATTTAAGGCTTATCTCAAAATATAAGCCAGATGATGCCTGTCCTTGTTACAGGTGTTTAATAACTGACAAAACTTTCACAACAATCAGCTAATTTATACTTCACATGACTCAGCACAGCTGCTTTCATTTCAGCAGAGGAGCATCATTTTACACTATATAAGCATCAGTCCAATCCTCTCTGGCTGAAAAGATTTATTGTATGGATTATTATTACAAGAGTAATATTAATAAAGATCTTACAGGGAGGGTGCTGTTCCAGTGACCTGCAGGTTTTTTCCTCTGCCTCATCATTTGGGTGAGAAGGCATTTCCTTCTCTGATAATTTTATTTCTTGCATGTTTTGGGGTCTGGAGAATTAGTGCCTTGGACAATATTAGAATGAGACTTCCTAAAATAATTCCTGCCCTGAAAGCTGTCCTGGCTAGTTTTCCATCATTTCAAAGGAAACTCTGTCCTGGTTTACTGAGAGATGTTTAGTTTGCATTGAGAATGAAATCTGTGCTGCCCTGGGCCTGTCTGTCTCCAGCCTCAGGGCACTGAGTCAGGTGGTGAGACAAAGCACATCCCACTCTCCCTCTTGGACTTTAAACCTGTGGTGGGAACAGGAGAAGTTTGGAGAAACTGCTCCTTGCCTTTTAAAAAAGAAACTCTTTCAAAGACTGAGTTAAAAGGGATGTTAGTGAATAAGTTACCATGAAAGGCAGAAAATTAATTAAAAGTCATGAATATAAGATTAATGTGTGTGTTGTGGAATATGTAAGCAGAATGTATACTGAAATTCAACAAAGAAAAAAGACTTCTAATATCCAAATGCTTTAACTCTAAGATGTTAAGAAATAGTAACAGGCAGCTAGTCCACCAAATGAGATTTACCCAAATAATTTCCACTGATGACTCAGAAAAATGGGCAGGTGCTGATTGAATTTATGTGTAAAACAGAGCAGGGGAAATCTACAGACATATTTGCCCTGGACTTTGAGAAACCTTTCATTTATCACTACTAGATGGGACTGAAATCTCATTCTCTACTCCTTTCTCTCTTTTTCTTTCCATTTCTACTTTGCTTCCAGTTTTTCCAGATATTTCTTTCCCTATTCTTTGACTTTTAGAAAAGACCTACCATATAAAAACTCAAGAGCAAGAAAACATTAAAAAAACAAGTCAAGCTAATTTTTAAATCTTTATTTGTCTCAGCCATGAAATTTTGGGGATACATTTTTAATATACCCAGAGCTGTCTGTTGATTAGAATGTGTCATTGCCTTTGAGGACTCCAGGGGGTACAATCAAAAGTCTCTGCATGTTTCAAGACAACTTTGAAAACATATCCCTACAGTGACCAAATGGATCAAAATATGCAAAAATAGAAAAGCTACAAGGGGGTTCAATTGTTTAATCAAAGAGATGGGTAGGAATTACAAATGTATGAGCTCCTGCCTTTGGGAAAGGCTTCAGAAAATGTGGCAGAGCACTGCATGCAAATAGCTGACAAAATGCACTTCCCTGGAAGAGCCAGGCCAGCTCAGTAGTGCAATCTGTAATCTTTATAGAGGCTTTAGAGTTGATTTTAATTTTTTTTTAATATTATTCTTTTCCAAAATTAAATCTACATTTTAAATCTTAACTCATGCCATCCTAGTAATTGGTTCCAGCATCTATCAGTGCCAATCCTTGCCACCATAATTTTTGTTAATTAAAGCCAGTCATGGCAAGGGAAAATTAAAAATGGAAATGCCTCAAGTTCCATACCAGTTCGTGTTGTGGAAATTTGGAAGCTTTGCTTGAAGAGGCAACAATTTTTCACTGAAACAATGAATCTGCTGCTGTTTAACTTTTGTAGCAGCACATCCAGTCTGAGGGTACTTGATATGATAAATACCAACATGCAGGCTGTAGTTTGGTAAGCCATGAGCAAATGAATCCAAGCTGCTTCCAGACAACATCCCTTTGGCCGAGAGGACTTGGCCAAATGTGCATTTCCAGAGTATTCACATCCCAGTCTGTGCCCAGCACCACTTCCACTATACGTGCAAAGCACCGGGAGGCTGGGACAGCTCCTCTGTTTTCGCCTTTTGCAACTATTTCTGCTCAGTGCCCCCACTTTCTTCATTGCTGTTAAAGAGAGAAAAGAAAGTACCAAATCCCCTTTGCAGTAACTCCACTGATGTGAGCTCACCTTGGAAAAAACTTCATTCTTCTCAAAGGCAAAACTATCACAAGCAGCGAGAAGGGTTTGGGGTCACATAAAAGGCTTGGGGGAAAAAACAGAATTGTCACAATTTATTAATGAGGATTTTCTTTGGACAGATGAGATTTGTATCCCAGTAGCTGCAAGTTGTTTCAGTGGTACAAGTAGTTCTATGGGAAAAACTGGGGTTACTTACAGCTAAACCTTGATTTTCAAAGAAGTGTTGATGTGAGATCCTCAGTGTATCAATTAATGAGGAGGTTTCGCCACGCAGCCTCCTGCTCTGTGAATCCTTTTATTTGAGGGAACACAGGGCATCAGACTGGCACATCAGAGACTCAAATCCTTCCCAGCTGTGCCATCAATTTGTCGGAGACCTGGAGGAGCCTCTTCATCTTCCTTTGAGAGAGTTTTTCCTGCCTCAAAATAAGTGTCCTGGTGCTTTTTTCTTTTAGCAGGTGTATGGTGAGGAATGTTCAGTGCCCTACAACAGACAAGTGTTCTTATTTCAGTTATAAGAAGACAAACCTTTTATTTTGAAAGCAGATGTCCATCGTTGATGCCTTGCTGTGAATGCCTTTGCCAGGCCATTAACACTGACGGGGATCAGCAGCAAACACTCCCCAGGATTAATTACCACTGCAGTTACCACATCATACCATATGAGGAATCACAATTAATCAAAGAAAAACTTCTTGGTATCTTGGGTACCGCTGAGTTTTGACCAGTAAGGGCTTTCTTTATGGGACTGAAAACCACAGGTCATGGAGAGCACAGTATTTCTGTTCCTACTACAGAGCTACTTATGAACAAACCCATCATTTTCCCACCCCCACATATGTATGGGGTGTCTGCATCCTGACAGTGTTGCCTGTTGCTAAATCTTGTTGTGCTCTCAGGTGTCTCAGGCAGTGACTCACTGAGCTGAATAGAAAAGATATTGGAAAATTGCAAATCAGATTGCTTTCCACTTAATCAAAGATGCAGCAACTCATTTTGCCCTGTAGCCCTTCTGAGGGCTGAGGAAATCAATATAACAATTGGAATTAAAAAAACAATCAAAACCCAGTTATACTTTCCATGGAATTTTGTAATGAAATGAGGAGTGTACTTAATTATGATCCCAATAGTAATACCTGAAGTAATCAGGTTTCTATTTGGTTCTCTTCTTATTCTTCCTGCCACTTTCCTTGTGTAATTTCTAATCTTGCTACAATAATTTAAAAACTACTGGCCAACATTTAATGCATAAATCAGGATATGAAGAGGGCTAGAACAGTGCCAACATAATCTTCCCTGCTGTAAACTGCCTTCCTCAAAGTCACATAACTAGTCCTTTCAGGTTTATAAAACATGAAAAATAAAACAAAAACCGAAGAAATGTGCTATCATTTAAAGGGAAAAAAATCATAAAGGTTTTTTGTGTTTTGATGGTGTTATTTTGGTTTGGTTGTTTTTTTTTTTATTTCTGTAAATGAGCAATTATCCCTCAGTAAATTGTGGCACAATGGATTAGACATGCTTGTCAATACCACGTGAAAATCAAGGCCTTGACATTACTTGTGTTTAAATTACTTCACAAAGGACTACAAAATATTATGAACCACAAGATTATGTTCCCAAACTGCCTTTTTCACTCAAAAATATTCAAGAAATAATGACTGTTGGCCGTGTACATCATCTGCATCTATTCAGTTTGCTGACTCATACACACCAATCAGACTTCCTAATCCCTGCAAAGTTGGGGGACTTCAAATCTTCTGGAATTTAAGACTTCATACTTAAAACAATTTTGAAAAATACCAACCCTTATGGATCTACACCTAATTTCTACAGCTCACTTTGTAGTTCTCAGCAATTTTGCATCTATAGTGTGACCAAAAGTTCTTCTATTCAGGCCAAGTAAGAAGAGGATTAACTTGAGGTATAACTTTCTCCCTTTTTAGGTTTGTTCTCTTTTCCTCCCACAAGGCTGAAAACAGCCCTGCAAGGTTTATAAAATATTATGCTTGGTATAACAAAGGTGGCTTATTATTAAAAATGCAAGGCAGAAGTTTTGAATAGTATATATTAATATTTAAAGATACATTTACAAAAAGTTAGAAAGTTAGGTCTAGGAACTTGTGGGTTTATTTGAGAATATTTTTGTAAACAGGTTAAACATTTTTTGGTGTCAAAATCAAGAATGCTTTGTAAATATCACCCCTCTGACTTCAAATCTCCTTTGGATTCAATATTATATAATTCATGCTAAATATTTAATTTTTTTTAATGTCTTCTGCTCTGAAGCTTTCATGTCTGGGCTCTGATTCAGATTGATCATTCTGACTTCAAATCAGGGATATTTTATTTAAAATTCTGGGGAGAACAGGGAGCTCGAGAACTGTTTTATTATGGAAAACTTACCTACAATAATCCACTGCATGAAAAACATCTCTATTCCCCAGTATGTGCAAAATGCAGCAAAGAGAGAAAAAGAGAAGGAGCATAAAAAGATAAGGCTGGAGATGGAACAGAATTGCTAAGCAGGGAAAAGGTGCTTTGGGCTCACAACTTTAGATCTGTTGTTCTCATCTGTGAAAAAGTGGCTGTTTAATTTGTATTAAAACCGAATATCAGCTCCTTCTCACAGCAAAAATTCCAAAATTGCTGGAAGAAACAGCTTGCAAGGGAATAGAAAATAAAATATAAGAAGGCTTTCAAGAGTAGCTGAACACTTAGCCTGTGAAAATTGTGTTCCCCTGGTTGGGAGCAGCTGAGCTCTTGGTCATGTTAATCAGCTTCAGGTTGCTCTTCATTGTCATCTTGTGGTCCTTCATCTCCCGAATTTCTCCCCATTGCTGCCACAAGCAGCCACCTGCTTACAACTGCTGTGCACTAAATTTGTGACGATGGGAGCTCTGGTGACAGCTCATACTGTGCTTTAATACAGATATACAAGCCTTGAAACTCATTGTTTTATCCCAAAGCGAGTTCAAGAAATATTCTTCCCCCAACATCCATCAAAAAGCACCAACAGTCTTAAAAAAGTAATTTCTCCTACACTGAAAGCCCCAAGTATGTTTCTGCTACATGGTCATCAATACAGATACTTATCAAATTATATCCACTAAGAATTAAGGAATAGACGGTCCTTAAATTATGCAAATTTTGGAGTAGTAATTTTTTCAGTTAATGCCTTCTCAAGAGAAGATGAATACATGTCATGTCCCCAGTAAAAGAATATTATTGCTCCCCTTAGGTAAGATATTGGGAAAATCTCATTATCAGGGATCTGGGGGCTTTTAGCATAATGAAGAACAGAAATGTTATATCTAAACTTGGCAGACAAATGCATTACAAAGAGAACTTTGCATTTATTGAAGAATAGAAAATAACCCCTTGCTCCACAGAGACAGTTCAACAGGTTTGCTTTGTATTCAACCTGCAGTAAGCACATTCATAATTTTGGAAAACTTGGAAGTTGGATGGGCAGGCTTCATGAGCACTGGCTCTGGGATATAGGTACAAAAATTATCAATACAGAAGCAAAAGTTCAGCTGTAATTTTAATGAAACAAAGTCTTTCTGTCAGAATTGAAGACCTGGCTTAAAGTAGAATTTATCTAATTATTTCATAAATGAAAAAAAAAGTAAAATGGTTCCATATGACATTATTTGGAAATAATTTTTCTTATTTTCACAATTTACGTCCTGTTAAGAATGCCAGGCATGAAGTATATTATTGTAAATACACCCTGATGGAATGGCTTCAACCTGAATATATTTCATCCTTCCTGTTCTCCCAGGAGTCCTGCTCTGCAGGGAAGGAAAAATGGCAAACTGAAACCATCCCCAGATTTGCTGTGCAGGAACACAACGACTCCTTTGTGGCAGAGTTTCAAGGGAAGAATCTGAAGATGTTTTGCAAGAAAGAGATAGAGGTACATTTTTTTCACTAAGGAAATCTAACTTAATGCCACAGATTTTAAATTCCCCAGCCACATTGCACACTGGAAAAATCTGACTTCTTAAATTGCCTTACACAGTTTTTAAAGGTTGTTTCCATATAAGCTTGTCTTGAGAAAACTGTGGTCAGATGCTTCTAAATATTATTTGTGGGAAAAAATTCCCTACATGTTTGAGCATTCCTGTAAATTTAAGTTCAGAGATGCATTTCTTACAGCTCTGTTCTATGACCTCACATTGAGGGAATTTAAAAAAAAAAACATATAAATTCTCCAGTAGTTTATAATTTCTGATTTTTTCTGACACTGATTGGGTCATTTTAGGTAATCTTAATGAGGTCTGGAGGAACACTGTGTATCCCTTTACAAGTCCTGCATTTCAGATGTCTTAGTCCTGCATTTCATCATAATTCCCACTTGAACAGAAATCATATTTCAGAGGCATGAGATGTCTTTCACTGATCAAACTCCTAAAAAGAATTTAATGAATTTCGTGCCAGCTCCTGAAGGTCTGGGCCTTTGGGGTTTGTTGGGATTTTTTTGGTTTGTGTCTGTCTGTGGGTTTGAAGGTTTGTTGTTGTTGTTTGCTTGTTTTCTAATCTGCCTTTGTTTTTCTTGTGCTGAAGAGAGGGAAGTGAGAAATGGAAAAGGTAAATAAAAAGTACATAAAATCAAGTGTGGGAATATTGCCACAGTGTGGAGGGCCTTCAAGTCAATTTATCACAGGTTTGAAGCCAAAGTCTCTCTTGCATATATAAGAATGAACTGAAACAGCAGCTGTTATTATTTCTCTGACATCCACTGCATGTTGGAAGAGCAAATCACATTTTAAAGAATCTTCTTTAAAGAAAAGGATGTGAACATTTTAGAAAATCACCACTACAGCAAAGCTACAACCTCTCTCCCCACTACTCTCACTGAAGGGGAAAAACAGATGGATACTGGTGATGTCACAGAACATAAACCAACAAATACACCTCAGACAGGACTGTAAGGAAACACATTTTATTCATGGTTGGTGAGACAGGGGGCTGATCTCTATTAGAATGTCTATTTTTTTTAAAGGACACTTCAGAGGATGATTTTCATACATATGGATACATGGCATTTGTCTTTAATAGATGCAGTATTTCAGCCAAGTCCTTTCCTACCCTGAAGACACTTAAAACAACAGGACACTTAATATGTCAAATGTGATGGGCCTTATGAGGATTTTTACCCCTCTACATTACCTTTATCAGTGAACATAAAACTTGCTTTTTCAGCACTATTTCAAAGTCAGATCAAACATTTATTGCACTTATGGGAAACATTTAGATAAGCTCTTTAAAACCTGCAATCTGAACAGTAACACATCGCCATAGAAAAAGTGTTACGACTTATTTGATTTCTCTCTGTAACACAATGCCCCATGAGGAAGCAGTTTAAAGTGTGAAAAACAGCCCTGTCAGGAGCCAGCCCTACTGAAGAAGACTTTGGGAGCTTCCTTCAGTGCACTGGATTGCTTTCAGAGCCTTTGCCAGAGTCATCTTTCATCCTTTAACCAAATTTCAAATGCCATTTGCTGCTCTTTCCTCCAGGATGCACCAGTGTCCTTCCCACTGCATGCCCAAGAGCCACAACCTGTAAAGCATCATCAGTGAACCAACTTCAGAAGCTGTTTTTAAAATATTTTTATTTAATATTTGGATTCCAGCAGCTGTCTAGTGTTACTCTCCCTGTGACAAAAATCTGTGTATCTTTTTCTGCTGCCAACATACAGATTGCAGAGATGATAATTTTGTTCTGCCAGATTGATGCATCATTTTCTGGTTCTTAAAGACTGGTTCCTAGGTGATCACTCTTTGTTTCATTTAAAGAGGAAAAATGGAAAATCCCAAATCAAGTTGAGTGGGAACTCTGGTGTACTTAAACCTTGTGTTCCAAAAAGCACATCTTTTCTTCCTGCTTGTGATCAATCTGTAACTGCTCCAGAGGAAAAAGAAATCATGCACAGCTAGAGGGAAATCACAGGAAAGCAAGCTCTGTGCATCATTTTCCCTGAATTTTCCTGGAACTTCTATGTTTTGCTTTTTTTTACCTGGAAGGTTTTGATCCTCCACCTAATATTTATCAGTATATCAAAGAGATAGGAGCATTTTCTGGGATACTTTACAAAAAAGAACAATAAGGTTCACCAAAGAATCCAAACCCTGTAGCAAAACACTCTCAAAATTCATTTTATCAGAAAAAAAAAAAAAAGAGAGCAATTATGAAGCTGCTTTTGGCATTGGATATGTAATGCCTTATCAGAAAGAACAACCCAAAGCTGCTGATACCTCTCAGAGGGACTGGTGGGAATGCATCCATAACCTGGAATAGCAGTGGTCACCACAGTGTCCACTGACAGCCAAGGAACTGCCAGGAGGAACAGCAAGAATGGGAACAAAATTTTGCTTTAATGTCACTGTCTGCCTGCCAAAGCTCCTTGTGTTTACACAGGGAATTCATCTTTCACAGGCCATCTCAGCCTTTGATTTCATTCTTTATGTTTTATTATCAGAGCAAGTTTTAGGCCCCCTCAGTTTCCCTCTTTATAAGGAGGCTCAAAGCTTCACAGCTTCATTTAGTCCTAAACCATTAGACCACAGAATTCACACCCTATTTTGGGGAGGAGAGACACTGCTGAAGGACTTGCCATGGTTCAAGTGCCTGATGTGCCAGGCTGTGCCATCCCTTGGCACATGCAGGTTTCACTGCCACATTTTGGATTACACCCAGTTATTTTCCATGGGTGTGTTCCATCTAAAGCTTTGAAGCAGGGCCAGACTTTGACATTGGCTGCCAAACTTCACTGGGCATTGGAATCAAACAAGTCTTAATACATAGTTTTCCAAAGAATGTGAAAACCATCTAATGAAAATCTTATACATTGTGAAATAATTAAGGTTTATGCTCTCATAAGAACAATTTTTGGGCTGCATCCAACCTTAAATATTAATATGTAGGATACATTACATGCAGAAATTAATAATACTTCGTTGGGTATTTGTGGTTTCTCGACATTTAAGTTTTTGAATTTTGTTTAAAAAAACCTACACAACCCAAAACATTAATAACATGGATTAAAAGTTTCCTTCCACTTAATATGCAAGATACATGAGCACACTGCTATTTCTCAATATGCACTTTATCAAATTCAGTAAATTACTGTGTTCACATTTTCATGAGCTGGAGCCATGGAGTTGCAGATGGCTCTTAAAATCAGTCTTTACTTCATTTTTCATTATTTTTTCATTAAGCATGTGTTCTAAGAGACTTCTCCCTCCTTAAACATTTATGTCATGGAAGCTCAGGTTGTCAGGAACACTGATTGATTTATCAGTGTTGAGTATTCTGCATTGTTTCACATAGATTCCAAATCCCACCTTCACATCACTGTCACTCTTACCCTGTACCTTGAATGCACTGATGTTGGTAAATTACTTATTAGCTACAAAAAAATACTGCTTTATTACATACCTAATAAAATAATAAGCAAATGCTTTCTCAGGTTGCTGGGACATTTGCAAAGCTCTGAAATACTTCCAATTTCCCTTCACAAAAACCAACCAAAGCCAGAGAGAAGATGAAAACACACACGTAAAAGAGAGAGAGGACAGAATTTGTTGCTCTCACACACAGGATGTCCAGCAACCACAGGCAGCACAAATCACACAGAACCAGCAGCAACACAGCAGGAGGAAGTGCATTCTGTTCCCTGCACAGCATGGACGTCTCTGGTCTCCTCATGTTGACCAGATGCCCACTCTCGTTCCATGTCTCCTCAGACACCTATTGAGCTGTGCACTAAGAACAGACACCAGTGCAGTGAGATTTCTGCTCCCAGAATGGCTAAAAGAAGCCTTGTCAGAGAGGCTCAGCATCACTCTCACCAGACACAAAAGGAGCATCAAAGTACTCTTCATAGCTGTCCCTAAATGAGTTTTCCTGAAATGACACCTGAAACCCAAAAAGATAAATTTAATGAAAATTTTCTTTAATAACGGCAGGCTGCAAATCTAATCCAGCTGTGAACTAAGTTACAGTAATGTATTTCAGGGAAGTAGGTACATGATCATCAGAGGAAATATTTAAAGAAGAGACCATGAAGAAACAGAAGGGCCAGAGCCTCTCAGGGACTCTGTTCAAGCAGTTATGGATACTTAAGGCTTGGATGAAATCAGAAAGCAATGGCACAAAACTGACACCGTAGAAGTCGAGTATAATAAGTGAGTCAAACAATAATTTGTTCTATGTTTCCTCATCCCTTTTAATCCTTTGGCAAAGAGAAATGCTTAAGGCTAAGGAAAATATTTTCAGAAAAAGAAACGAAACAGCAGACCACTTGAGAAGCTTTTCCTTGTTCAAAACAAAATGAGCCTGCAGGCAAGACATTAGAGCTCTTCACAGTTTGCTCCATCACCTTTGAGAGTTTAAATTTACATGACCAGCAAGTTCAGTGGAACTGGATTAGACTATACACGCTCTCTTGGAGAAGAGTTTCTGGATAATTTTAAACTTTTGAGCTGAAAACATTTGAGAAGGGAGACAAGTATTTGAGTCTTTGATTAAAGCCATCTGGGTTTGCATCAAGCTGATAGAGTTCTAGGTGCTAAATATTCCACAGTCTGAAATTCATATATTGATTTTATTTCTATGTTAATTTTAGCAGAACTCCAAAGTCCCAGAAATAGAATCTCTTTCATCAAATCCAGTTATTTAATCTTTTTCTGAAATTACAACATGAAATTTAAAGATCCCTATTAGGATTACAAAGTTAGACCGTGATTAAATGAATCTTGACTTTTTGCAAAAAAAGGAAAGAAAAAAAAAAGAACCCCTCAGTCCCTTGGTTTTAAATAACAAAATCCTGACAGAGAGAATGGCACCAGTTCTGTGCATAGTTTTTACCCCCTCTTCACCCAGGGACACTTTCCTAGCAGAAAACTCAAGAAGCTTTAAATGTATGGAGTAGAAATGCTAACACTAAGGCAACAGCAGCATAATTTGTAAGGCAAATACAATCATGCCCCATAGCATGTATGAATTGGTTACATACTCTGAGTTCAAACTGGGGTTTGTATAATGGAATGCAACACAGCACAGACTCAGAGTGTGGGGGTTCACTGGTGGATCCCAGGAGCTCCTGGAGCTCTGACTTTAGGGCATGGAAATTAAAGAGGTCCCACAAGCTTTCACAGGATTATTCCTGCAGTAGTTATTACATTAAAGAGAAACCTAAAAGGAGACTGTACACAGCTCTCTGCTTTGGTTCCACTTCTAGTTCAATCTCACAGAAAAATTACTTCCAATCATGAGCCAAAAGCAATGAAATATCATAGTTCTCATTTATTTAATCATTAGCTTATTAACATGCTTTTTATGATCACCCACAACTTTATTCTCCATACATCCTTTGTGAGGACTGTGGGAGCTCAAGCTGTCCGGAATGAAGTCTCTCCCACTGGCTTTCATATCTTGGACCCTTGATAGTCCCAGAGGTTTTAGTGGGTTTAACAGCATTGCTGACTATGCAGTT
Source organism: Pithys albifrons albifrons (assembly GCF_047495875.1). NCBI lineage: Eukaryota > Metazoa > Chordata > Aves > Passeriformes > Thamnophilidae > Pithys > Pithys albifrons. The sequence continues at coordinate 5,775,970 of NC_092466.1, read as the reverse complement.
CAACAGCTGTAAGCTCTTGGTATCTACTTTTTGTATAACAGCCAAAAGTGTATTTACAGATGAGTGAGAGGACTAAGTGCATTGGTGCATTTTGCACTCTTGCTTGGCAATGATTTAAGTTAACAATAAGATGTGAAACAGGGATAATAACCTCAAAAGAAAAAGTTGGCATCTCTGGTTTCAGTTCACATCCATTTGCTCTGCTTCAGTCTCTGTATTGGTGAGGAGCTACAGATGGACTCCAGGAATCAGAAGTAGTTCATCCAGTACACACTTTTTCTTTCCTTCTGATATCTCACAGCATTTCTTTTCCTTTCAGCTGTTCCAATTGTTCTTGTCACTGTTGACAAACCTCTCCCTCATCTCCTCTCTAAACCTCTGATGGATCTTCAGTACACGTTTGCCTGGATCCCACCCTCTGATTTTCACCCTGCTGACTCTCAAAACCAATCTTACAGTCTTAATTTTTTACCCCTTTTCTGATACCTGTCCTTGTCTTCAGCTACCTGAAAGCATCTATATTTTTAAGCATTTCATTTATTGCTTGGTTTTCTGATGTCAAGAAAAGGGATAGAAAACTGTTGAGAAGATCCTTTCATTGTTGTGTAATGGAAGTTCTAAAGGACCATTCTCAAAAAATACCAATACAACAAAGGAGGAAAATAACCAGAATCCTCTAAATATATGAGCAGCAGCAGGTTGTCTAAGGACACAATAAAAACACACAATTAGCAAAAAATAACTACAATTAATGAAGCTAGTGACAGCTCAGGCTCTCACAGTACTGGTCTCTAGAGGTGTAGGTCATGTTGTCCTCAAATGATAACAAAGAAAAGGGAACAAAAGAGCCTTTTACTTCTCCAAATAGTAATTTTTCAGTTTTTTAAGAGAGATCTTTTGGGACAAGATAGTTTTGAGAAATTCGTTTCAATGTTAAAGTGACCTGAAAATGGTACTGAGCAATGTACTGTTTCCAGAGCAGATTTCTTTAGAAAAGAGTTGGAAAAGGTGTCAGCTGCAGGTTTTTTGAGTTCCCACTTGCACAAATTCAATTGAGATTAGAATAAAAAGAGGGAAAAAAGAAGACCAGCATTACTAAATCTTCAGTGACAAAGTGACACTGCGGTACTGCAAAAATGTGCATCTGGCATTACATTCTTGCCATCTTTGGCCATCTAGTGGCATCTTTTTCTATACAAAATATAACAAACAAACAATTATTATGAGGAGAAACAAACCCCCCAACAGTTTATGTATGGTGAGATTAGCTCCGTTGGTTCAAACTTGGTTGCAACAATGCCAAGGTCGCTTAAGAGTTGGACTCGATGATCCTTGTGGGTCCCTTCCAACTCAGAATAGCCTGTGATTCAGTAAATACAGAACTTTAAAACATTCACCTATGGATACATAAATAACATGCCTGCAGCTGTGTGATTCTGGTCATCTTATTAATGCTGTGGCACAGAAAATTGTTTTGGAAGCTTCACAGAATCACAGGATGGGAAACATCTTTGAGATCACTGAGTACAACCACAATGCTCTGCAGCCTGGTGTGCTCCAGGGCAATGCCCAGTGTTCTTGCTCAGGAATGTGTTATCCCAGGTGGCTTTGCCTGGTGCTGGTGACAGTCTGACGGCAGCAGGACAGGTTGCTGAGGTAGGGCTTGGTGGCCTGTGGTGCTGCAGCATCCCTGCAGCTGGAGATGGCACAGGGACCCTGCTCCAGGTGAGGTGTCTCAGGTGCACAGATGTTCCTGGTTATCTAGAAAAGTTTAATGACAGAAGACTGCAGGGGGTCTCATTAACACACATAAATAGCTCAAAGGCAGGTGCCAGAGGATGGTGCCAGACTCTTTTGGGTGGTGCTCAGCAACAGCACAAGGAGCAGAGGCCATAAACTAAAACACACCAAGTTCCACCTCAACATAACAACTTCTTTTCAACTACCTGAAGGGAAGTTCTGGCCAGGTGGGGGTTGGTCTCTTCTCCCAGGCACTCAGCAATAGGACAAGGGGGCACGAGGCTCAAGCTCTGCCAGGGGAAATTTAACTTGGAGATCAGAAAAAAATTCTTTCCAGAGAGAGTAATCAGGCAATGGAATGGGCTGCCCAGAGAGGGGGTGGATTCCCCATCCCTGGAGGTTTTTAACCTGAGCTTGGCCGTGGCACTGAGTGCCATGATCTGGTAAAGGGACTGGAGTTGGACCAAGGGTTGGACTTGATGATCTCGGAGGTCTTTTCCAACCCAATCGATTCTATGATTGAGGGTGGCAGAGCCTGGAAGAGCTGCCCAGGGAGGGCATGGAGTCTCGATCCCTGCAGGGACATCCCAAACCCGTCCGGATGTGTTCCTGTGTCCCTGCTCCACGTGATCCTGCCTTGGCAGGGAGGTTGGCCTGGGCCACCCCCCAGAGGCCCCTTCCAGCCCTAATTATTGTGCGAGGCACGGGGGGGCGGCTGGAACCGGGCACCACAGACACCTCGGAGACCCCACACACCCCCGGACACCCCATACACACCCCCATACACCCCTCACAACCCCCGGACACCCCCGGCCGATGGCTGCCCCGGAACGCCGGTTCCCGAGCCGCGGGGCCCCGGCGGAGCGCGGAGCGGCGGCCGCGCCGAGGCGGCGCTTCCTGCGGGGCGGGCCCGGGCTGGGCCGCTCGGCAGCGGCTGCGGGGCTGGGGCGGCCCCGCCGGGCTCCGCTTGGGCTCCGCTCCGAGCCCTCGCCATGCAGCGTTTCACTGTCAACATCAAACTGCCGGCGCGGACCCTGACGGGCGCCCTCAGCGCGCCCAACCGGGGCGCGGCGGACTGGTGAGGGGCTGTGGGTGGGCTGGCGAGGGGCTGTGGGTGGGCTGGTGAGGGGGTCCCAGGTGGCTCCTTGGCCTCAGCCTTGGGCCAGGCTCGCTCAGCCCCGGCTGTCTCTCCTCCGGGCCCGGGGTGTCCACTCAACCCCGCCGGGACCCCCGAGAGGCCCCGGGAGCTGCAGCTGCCCAGCTCGCTGCGAGAACAAAGCCATGGCCCAGCCCCTCCCGGCAGCGGCGAGTGGGTTCGCATTGAGAGTGTAGGTCTAGGTTAGGTATTAGGAAGAAATTCTTGGCTGTGAGGCTGGTGAGGCGCTGACACAGGTAGCCCAGGGAAGTTGTGGATGTTCCTTTCCTGGAGAGGGTTTTGAGCGACCTGGGCTGGTGGAAGGTGTTGTCCCATGGCAGGGGGTGGAACGAGATGATCTTCACGGTACTTTCTAACGCAGCCCATTCTATGATTTCCTTCTGTGGATGGGTGGAGGTCTTGTCGATGCAGTGAACTGTAGAGATCAGAGCAGCTTCTTCTGGTTTCTCTTCATGTTATCTTTGGGACTTGGTGTACAGAGTCAGCACGCACACTTCTGTATTCATTGCTCTGAGCAATGAGCTCTCCCAGCTGTGCTGTAACTCGTTATCCCAAAACTGCTCAGTCCTAGGCAGGAAAATTAGCTGGACCAAGTCCTGGTTTAAAACCGTAGCCTTTAGGTTTGTCAGCTTGCAAAGCAGTGAACATCAAAGTACTCAGAAGTGCTTGGTTTGAAATTTTTCTTCTTTGGATGTTGCCACCTGCTTGGTTTTCAGCAAAGCTCGTAAGTGTCATTGGTTACCTGAAGGGAGCCTGCAGGAGAGCTGGAGAGGGGACTTCTTAGGAAAGCATGTGGTGACAGGACTTTCCTATGGCTTCACACTGAAAGGGAGTAGGTTTAGATTAGATATGAGAAGAAATTCTTCCCTCTGAACGTGGTGAGGCCCTGGAATAAGTTGCCCAGAGAAGCTGTGGCTGCCCCATCCCTGGAAGTGTCCAAGACCAGGCTGGATGGGGCTTGAAACAACCTGGGCTGGTGGAAGGTGTCCTTGCCTATGGCAGGGGGTGGAATGAGATGATCTTCAAGGTCCTTTTCAACCCAAACCAGTTTGTGATTCTGTGATTCACTTCTGAACTCAGACAGGCCTCAGCAGATTTTTGCTGTTACTGTGAGAAGTGTTTATGTGCTCCTTCTTAGTCTCCAAATAAATAAAGAAAAAAAAGAAATGCAAATCTATTTCTTACCTGTGTTCTTCCATATAAAATTTGGAAATGCTCTTCATGAATTCCTGTGCAGTGTCTTAAATTTACAGAGGAGGATTTTTGCAGATGGGCACAAAGAGGTGCTTTGTGGTGGCTGAGGGTTCTGTCAGCAAATGGTTCAGCAGACAGTGCAATGGCATTTTACAGTCCTTTTATATTATTAAATAGTATTTACCATATCATAAACATCAAATACCATGTCCAGTGACGTTCATTCAACTTACCAAAAAAAAGCCTCATACTTGATGTGAAGAGCTTTGGTTGTTTGCTTGCTGCTGATGATGTGCTTTCCTAGGGGCTGGCAAGGTTTGATTGCATATGGATGTCATTCCCTTGTGCTGGTGGTGGATGCCAACACTGCTCAGACTTTGCAGGTTTTGGAGAGACACAAATCTAGTGTTGTCAAGGTGAGAAGTACACATTTTAATGTACCTTACTTGATTCTGGTGTATATGTTAATTTTGTAAATCACTGTAAATATTTGACATGATACTGCACTTGATTTTCACATAAAATATCTTGTAAAATACCTGCGTTTTACATGATCTCTTTTACAGCTGAGCCAAACTGTACATGCTGAAATTTGAGCTGAGGTTGATGGTATGTCTTCATAGAGTATATAGAGGTTATAGAATATCTAGAAAAATTTTTTAGTATTATAGAACACGCAACTGTTTCTCGGAAAGCTTTCAATATGAGAGAATTTCTAATGAACATCACAAAATATCACATGATGCTCTTTGTTGATGCCCTTTCTGATCTTCCCTGTTGTGGGAAGTGCACCATTCCTCTAGAAATTAAGCTTTTTTTTCTTTTCCCACCTAGAGAAAAGGAACAATAGCAGACAGAACTGAACATTTATTTTATCAATATAAAATTTGAGTGTAGGGTACTTGACTTGAAATTGGAGCCAAGTGTGGAACAGGATATATTTCTTTGAGATGTCATTTCTGTGGTTGGGAACAATGACAGATTCACTTAGGGCTTAGAGGAATGTTTAGCTGGCAGATAAAATGTTTGATAGTCCTTGGCAAAATGCTGTATTAGGAGGCAGTCAGTAATGTATGAAGAAGACTAGATTCCTAAATGGTGGGATTTTGGTGGGGGTTTTTTGTAGTAAAAGTAAAAGGTTGAATGTGCCTTCTGCAACTCACAGACTTATTTTCTCCCATGTATAACTTTTTTAAACAGTCCATCTTCATATAGATAGACTAGTCCTGTATCAGATATGGCCACTGTGGTGTTTAAAAATTAATCACAATTATTTTATCTTTGGGTTGGATAATTTACTGACTTTTGAGCCATCATGTTATGGTGATTTCTCTCTGCACACTGAAGAGCTTCAATATTTTTGTGGATTGTTTTGAAGTTTCAGGATATTAATTAGCTACATAGATGGTGTTGTTTATGTATCTTTGTATGATATAATGTGTATTTCTGTGCTGCAGAGTTCAGTGAACTTCTTAAAGAGAATAAATGGACTGTTCAAATCCTGAGTGAAAATACTGGATAGGGCAAAACTGATACAGATCCGTACAAGGTCTTAGCCAAGAGTCAGACAGATAATGACATTGTAGCTTTTAAAAATTATTATAAAGTTCAGGAATTAGTTTTGCTGGTTATGTAGGCAGCCACATGCAGGTATCTTCATGTGGGTGATTCTGTTTGGAACAGCAGGGAAGCAGGAATGGCAGAAATTACATTTGTAGGTAGAGAAGAGTCTCTCTGGAGTTCTTTGTGATTCAGGTAGAAACATGCAAAGTTAGTGGTGCCTAATGATAATTCTATTTCAATTTTTTTAAATTTCTTGACTAATATCAGCAGAAAGTTCAGTGTTTGGCCTCACCCTTTCTCTGTCAGGTGTGGCAGCACACTGGTAGTTGTAGGGTAATTTTTGCAGCAGATAAATTCCCTTTAGCTTAACAATAAGGTTTCTTTATTCTGTTGGTGTCTTCAGTCTCTCCCAGGGGGAGAATTTCACCTTAAAACCAGATAGCAAAGCAATTCCATATTGAAAAGATAAGGAAGAAGCCAGTGTTATCTATCCCCTGGGAAAACTTGTAGACAAAATGTTTCACATTTCAAAACACAGAATTTTCATAGATATTGCCAACTTAGAAGCCCATGCAGCCTGAAATCCCAAACCAGAAAGTGGTTTGTGGAAATCAGTGGTGGCAACGTGCTGACAAGGGCTGAAAAGTTAGCAAATGTCAGCAGTAGCTTGGATATTTTATTATTTAGGTATGAGACAATCCATAAATGAAAGACTAACCTTCCTTCCTCCCCAACACCATAATATTTGTCAGATTACAAATAAATATGACATGGTTTAGAATGTATAGGAAAATTGGTTGATAATTTTTCCACTTTCATTTGTTTGGAAATCAGTGGGTGTGGGTTTGTGGATGTCCACAGAACCTTAAAGATTTGTCACTTGGTTTGCTCTGAATATTTGAGTGAACTCCTTATGTACAAGGCATATGTGTTTAAATTGCTGTAGTTGCCTTCAGGAACAAGGCTTATTGATTTATGTAATTAGAGCATATCAGCCATGCAGTCATGCAGCAGAGTTGTGACCTCCCTTAAATTTGCACAAGTGATGGAAGCTTAAAGGTATGTGGCACAAGTGCTGTTGGCATTAACTATTAAAATGCTTTTTCATTGAGTTAATTACTATTTGTTTATTCAGCTGAAAAAAATATGAAATGTGTGTCTGTGTTATATATGTTTGTCTCCTTTAACCTGTTTCCATCTGTATCTTCAGGTGAAATGGGCCAAAGAAAATTACCATCACAACATTGGCTCTCCATATTCCTTACGTTTGGCTTCTGCTGATGCTGCAGGAAAAATCATTGTGTGGGATGTGGCAACGGGAGCACCTCGGTGTGAGATACAAGAACATTCAAAACCAATTCAAGGTAGTGATAGTGCATGATGTTCATATGGAAGTTATTTTATGGAGCATTTTGTGTACAAATCCATCACCTGCATTTTATAAACTGTGCTCAGTTCTGGCAGGGAATTTCACTGTTGGGATTACCTGCCTTCTGTAGGTTTGCTTGCTCTTGTGAGTGAATGTAAGATTTACTGTCTCCCAGAGGAATCCTGTGAGTTCTAATTAATTACAGTAATATTTTCCTAGATCTTGTGACAAAAAGTTAGAATCTATTTTTATGAATGCTGTTGATTGAAATAAAAACAATAATAAGAATTTACAGTGCCAGGTACATATTTCTGCTTTTCAGCTGGGGTTTTAGTGCAGTTTGCTTTGCACCTGAGGGGGTGTGGTGCTTTAACAGCATTAATTTTTCTGGTTTTTTTGAGTATTTCAACTGTTTTAAAACCTTGTAATGGTGCTTCCTTTATACCTGATGGGTTTTTTAAATTCTGTATTGTGAAGGCCCACTTATGAAAGTAGGTTGTTTGGGTTTTGTTATTCTGGTTTTGAAAATCCTATGAAAATTTTTTTCTCTTGACTGCAGTTAATTTTATTAGTTTTATTACTTTTTGTTTGTGTGTGCATTATGAGTTGGGTTTTAGTTACTCCTGACACCAGTTCACCGAGTATTTGGTGGAGTTTTGGTGGAGAAATTTGGAGATTTGTCCAGTTTTTTCAGACCCAGTGAGGGCTTTCCAAGCTGCTGAGCAAGGAAAAAGACTAATAAGCAACAGAATTAAATTCTGGTTTGTCCTCAGTCCCTGGTTTGATTCAGCAATAACCTCTAACATGTGTTTCTGAGACTTTCTTCAAGCCTGTAGAAAGTGGTGCAAATACAGAGGTTGAGCCCCAGAATGGTCTGCTGGTTTTCTCTGTTACCTGCAAGAGTTTTGTGGGGTAACAGCTGGAGCTTCACTGTTTCAGTGAGGAGAAAATTGGTGCATCAGTGCAAGATCCTTTTATTTGATCCAGATTTTGTATTCAGCTGAGAAGGAGTTAAACCTTTGTTAACTAACAGTGTAACACATGGAACTGGACACACATGGCTGCCTTTTTTTTATCTTTTCTGTGAAACCCAGGGAAAAGCACTGATAAAACAGAAGAACAGCTGAGGAAGGAAGAGGGTTGGGGTTTTTTTGACATCTTAATATATTTGACCTGTAGAGCAGCTGTGACTTGGTGAGGTCACGTACTCAGTGGTGGGAGCTACACTGGGGTATCCTCATCCATTTCCTTCCTGACACATTCTGTTCTCTAAACCACTGCCCCAGGGAGTGTGTGGGCAGCTCTGATACAGCTCCTTTCAAGGAACTGGGGATGTCTCTCTGCTCTTATTGACAGGAAACATAATCTTTTATGTCCATATGTCTTGAATGTTCAGATGGTGCCCGGCTGTGATGGTGGGCCATCATCCCCCTTCAGTCATCCTGTTGCTTAATCTCTTGTGTTCTTGATTGAGTGTTACAGGCAGTTTCATTTTACTCTTGAACTTAAGACTCTCTGATTAAAAAGTGTTTGAAGTGGAGAAGGCATCCATTTCCAGGGACAGTACTGATACCATCTCAGATATTAATTACAGAGGTTTCAGATAGAAATTCAGTGGCTGAAAATATGTGACTTCAGGTAGGACATGGATTTTGTGCAACCCAGTTTGCTGCTAATTGTTAAAAACATAAATTCAGGCTATAATAGGAACTTACATTTAGGATTATGAAATAGAAACATTTGACTGACAAGCCACTATTGATTTCTTTAAAGATGAGGTATAGAAGAAGAGTTTTAAAATAGAACAAGCTTTTTTTGTAATGTAAGTTCGCTGTTTTTCCTTCTTTCTTTTGACAGACATGCAGTGGTTGTGGAATCAAGATGCTTCTAGAGATTTGCTGCTTGCAGTTCATCCACCCAACTACATTGTACTGTGGAATGCAGACACAGGCACCAAACTTTGGAAGAAAAGTTATGCTGAAAATATCCTGTCTTTTTCCTTTGACCCCTTTGATCCATCACACTTAGCTTGTAAGTTTGTCTGTATAAAACAGTGTGACCTGGATACACGTGACAAGGAAAATGGTTAAACTGGAATGCTAATACTGAGATTAAAAGAAGTGGATTGGAGGGAATAAAGTTATCAATGCCATGAAGAAGTCTCAAAGAAAAGACAGGGAGTCTTTGGCCAGTGTGGAATCTTCTGAAATAAGATGCCATTGTGTGAGGGGAGGGGAAAAGCAGGCATGAGTGGAGAACTTTGAGACCTGACAAGAAATGTTGGAGACTTTACTGAGAAAGTATAAAGTGTGTGGATTGGAAGCTGGAGAGAGACAAGTACAGAGAGCCCTGTGAAACATAATAAGCTATAAAAGGATGGCTGCTGAGGGAGAGTCCAGGGAGATAAGTAGACCAAGAATAAATACTGTTTTCAACAGAAAGGATTTTTTTTAAGGGAATACAGTGTGAGCATCAGCTTCAGAAGCAATTCAGATGTCAGGAGGGATCTTGTGCAGATTTATTCATTTTAGCAGAAGGAAACTGAGAGAAATGAGAGAGTCACCATTTTATTCTTGAATTTGACTCCATCACTCCTGATCTGTAATGAGACAGCACAATTTGAGGCTTTGTAGTTTTGGATTTCTTTTATCTTCCATAGCATTCAACCTTCTGCAAACACCTTGGTTATACATCTGAGCCAAAACGTTGTGCTGCAACATAAATAATGTGAGGTAATGATTCTTTGAGCCATGCTCTGCACCAGTACAACTTGTGATGATACAGCCAATGTGCACAACCCTGTCTTCTGTTTGCACTGTGAAGCTTAAAGGAAAAAGTTGATGAGAGAGAATAACTGAGTTTCTGCCAGGAATACAGTAATTTTAGTATAAACTTAATTTTGAAAGTTGAGCTTTGTGAATATTAATTATAGTGTACCATCTGCTGCTTTTTTAGTAGAAGGTGCTGGTTCTCTAGAATTATGAGTTTTCTACCTGATAAAGTATTATTAAAGTTATTAGCATTTCTTCTCACTAAGATGTCGTTAAACTGGAATGCTGCAATCAAATTGCAGATTGAATTTTGCCTTTTTTTTTTCTCTTGGTACAGTGCTAACCAGTGAGGGAATAGTGTTCATCTCTGACTTCTCTCCTTCCAAAGCTCCTGCCAGCTCAGGGAAGAAAGTTTACATCTCTAGTCCCCATTCCAGTCCTTCTCACAACAAGCTGGCTGCTGCTACTGGGGCCAAAAAGGCCCTTGATAAAGTTAAAATCTTAATCAGTAATGAAAAACCAAGGTAGGTTGCAAATATTTCTTCTCAGATAATGTTTTGCATACTTATATTTTATACATATAATTATATTAAAGCTTATAAAGTAATTAGTTTAAAAAAAGAAAACTCACTGGGGTAGGGAGATGGATATCCTGTGTGAGGATAATATTTAGGATGTCCAGTTCTGCTCACAAAAACAACCATATTGTCCCAGCATGTTTTATATAAATCAATGACATATTTTTCTCCCTTTGCTAACAGATTTTTATGCAGGTGTAAATTCAGAAACATCTTTCTTAGTGGAAAAAAAAATGATGAAAATGGGCTGCCATTATTCATTTTGATTGAAGAGTGATACAGTAAGAGAATTAAAATTATGAGGAGTGTTGTCACTGTAACATTGTACACGATACTGCAGCAGTAGGCATTTATTTAAATGATTAGTGTAAAAAGCCTGTGATTTTTTAATGAAGTTACTGGGCATGATCTTGGATTGTGTGTTCTGTATTGCCTGTTTTATGCTGCATCAAACAGAACACCTGATTTGCAAATACTGAGGCAACACAAAGGCTGCTGCAGCCTTATGTATGCTCTGTATGAGCAGCAAATCAACAAAAAGACCATTTTTATGCTTTCTCCTGATTGCATTTTAATTTATATATTAATACTGCCAAAGGTATAACTGGCTTCTCTTTTCTCCCTCCTTTTCAAGCCAGAACACCTGAAAAGACTAGAATGAGGGGAAATAAAAAAGGGGGGAAACTTGTAGCAGCAACGATTTGTGGGGTTTTATGAGTTCAGGGAAACTTGAAGGAAAGATGGGCAGGAGTTTGTCAGGAAAGTGCACACAAAAAGCGACTCATAGTCCCAAATCAAGGACTGAGATGCAGAAATTATGTGAGGAGGGTTTACTGTGGTGTGGAATGAGGAGATGAAAACCAAACACAACCCCCCTTGAAGGGATCGTACATTAAATGAGTTCAGAGGCTTTGAAAACTGAGCTCAGTATGAGGATGATTTCCTTCAATGTGACCCAAGTCCACTGGATTCCATGTGCCAAAGGAACCTCTTACCCTTGCAGCCAATCTCCTGCTCACATTTCACATAATGATGGGCTTTCCTGCTCTTTGCTGCTTTCTCTGAGTTATAGACTGGGATTCTTGATAGAGTGGTTCAGTTCTTGACAGAGTGGTTCAGTTAATTTCAAAATAAAGTAATATGCATAACAATGTAAAAATTGGAGTAAGCAGAATGGTTAAGGGTAATTTCCCATGAATGTCAGTAAATGTCAGGGCAGCCAGCGCTGTTCCCAAGGGAATTGCTTTGCATGTGAGATGTGCAAGAATTACACATGTTCTATTTGAATGAAACACTATTTTTACAATTACTCCATAATCTTATTTAGACAGAAGCCATCAGAGTGTGTTTTTGGAACTCAGTGGTGCTGTACACTGCTGTAACAGTTAAATGGAAATCTGTAGTTACCTTGTGATTGAAACAGGGATTACTTGAAAAAATGCAGCTGCAGGAAAAATTATGCTGTTAATTTTATTGTGACACAACCTGATAAATGCTTATTTCTGACATTTTGCAGTGCTGAATCTGTAACACTCAATGACTGTCTTCAGTTGTCATATTTGCCTTCCAAAAGAAACTACATGCTCTTATTGTATCCCAGAGAGATTCTGATTCTTGACTTGGAAGTGAATCAGACAGTGGGTGTGATTGCAATTGAGAGAACAGGTGTGCCTTTCATACAGGTAATGAAGGTTTGCTTGGTTTTTATCACAGAAATACTTCTTTAAGATCATAGTTAAATTGATGATCCACTGGTAGTTGTGTTTTTTAGTTCTAGAGAATGAAAATAAGTTAGTTCATTGGGGGAAAAATGTCCTTTGAGCCAGCAAACAATTCAAAGAAAATCAATTAATTTTTCAGATTAATTGACTTCCTCGGTCACAAATCCTGTAGCTAAAGAAATGCGTGGAAATGTTGCTGTAACTGTAACATTTTTAATGTGTTCATTTGTGAGTGCCCTTTGCAAAGGTGCAGATTCTGATAATGCAGTTTAGTGTCTCTCTCTGTGTAGGTAATTCCTTGTTTCCAGCGGGATGGGTTGTTTTGCCTCCATGAAAATGGTTGTATAACTCTAAGAGTTCGCAGATTGAACTGCAGCATAACTGGAACCCCAAATGAAGAGCCAGGTAAGTTTAGTGTCCAAAACATCCTGAACTGAACTCTGATGCATTTTAATTAGTAATTAACACCAATATTAACTGTCATGCCTCAGTGTGGTGAATTACAGCCCTTCCAGTGTTTTTCACCTTATACATTTCATTTAAATTTATATTCGTGCTGCATTTTCCCCAAATAGTTTTTGACTTCTCAAGTGCAAAATAGATTATATTAATATCCTGAAAATCCTTTTATCACTAAATAATACTTTAATTAGAAGTGGCTTAGCAGTCACACATAGAAGAATGTTATACATAAAAGATGACTAGTGTGTTCTTTTTGTCTTTAAGAAAGGACATATTTTTCAGGCAAACACAAAGTTTTGGAAGTCATTTGGTCAATTGGAAGAATTGATTCTAGAACTAAGATATGGGCTTAAATTTAGATTAAAATCTAAATTATTAATGCTTTGTTTCTTATGAAATATTGCTACAAATGGTCTTTTAAGTCTAACGGAGGAGATAGGAAAAAAGGGAAAAGACAGTTCTGTAAAAGTAAATAAGAGATTTTTTTGTTGTTATTTGGTTGGTTTGCTTTGGCTAACTTCTAGTGAGGTACATTACTGGCTTCCAGGTCTGCCAATAAACCTGGAGCTTTGGACTGTGGAGAGCAGATGCACTTTCTGCCCTGATGTGAACCAGTTATTTTTTAGGTTTTGCAAGATTCATGTTGAGTAAGATATTTTAAAGACAGTGTTACATTTTGGAGAACCTTCCAGAGCTGTGTTGTGTACAGCAAAACCAGCAGTATGTAGTTTTTGATGGCTTTTCCTAATTGTTGCACAGGAAACGTGGATTTCAATCAGAGCTAGCCCTGCTTAAAACATACCTGTGTTGATTGATGACATAATATGTTTTTCACTAGTTGTTTGCTCTCTGTGGGATGTTGATGTTACAGATCCAGACCCAGTTCAGGAGTTGATCTATGACTTAAGAAGTCAGTGTGATGCAATCAGGGTAACAAAAACAGTTCGACCCTTCACTATGGTGTGTTGCCCAGTGAATGAGAATTCTGCAGCTCTCATAGTCAGTGATGGCAGGGTCATGATCTGGGAGTTAAAATCCAGTGTTTCTGCCAGAAATGTGCGCAACAGGTAAGGGGATTTATTTCTTACCAAAGTTTCGCTCTGTTCCTTTCACAAGGGGTGTGTAGTATTTCATTATATTCTGTAAGCTATTTTGGTGTCCCTCTGTGTGTGGTGGTGTGACATGTGCTGGGCATGTGTGTGAATGAAAGGAAGAGGAACAAAATGTGTTGTCGAAATGGATCAGTTCCCATTCCTTGGGGAAGTGAAGGAACTGTATTTACTCTTCTTCCTTTAAAAGATAATTCCACCCTAAGTGGTTGGAGTAAGGAAACAAAAGATAGAATGAATATTCTCAGTGATTTGAAGGAATGTTTTCCTCTCTCTGGATGTTATTCAGACTTTTTCTATTTCCTAAGGAACAGATCCTCACTTTGAGTCACATGTAAGGACTTCAAAATGAGTCTGTAAGGAGCTAAACTTCTTGTAGGGGAAGTGTTTTCTGCTCGATTTGTGTGAATGTGACACTGAGCAATATGAAGCTGCACAGCTGGTGACTGGACTACGGTGGTATAAACGATGTTTTAGGTACAAAGCCTCTAGAACTGTAGATTTTGAGCAGTCTGCAAATACTGTATGAAGTAACACAGTTCTTTGAATGTTCAAGGTCGTTCTGCTGCAAGAACCCTTTAAAGTACTATTGAATAAAACAAATACCTTAGTGCCATAAAAGAAACAGAATTCTTAACACACTTTCAAATGTTGATAGTACCAGATTTTGAACTTAGATCCTTTTGTTGCTCATCAGTGATTTAATGTTTTTATTCTTGGTATTCTGAAAAGTGCTGCTAGATAGATTCCTTGTGCTGCATATCCAGGAAAGCTGTTTAGAATCCCTGTGTTCCTGGGTTTTACTTCTTGTATCCTTAAGAGTCATTTCTAAAACATTGATCTTTGCAGTGATTATATAACCTGAAAGAATGTAATAATATTATAGGAGCCACTGAGCCTTGAGGATTGTGGGTATGGTTGGATTGTATTGAAAAGTAAAGCATATTTAAAGTTGGCACAGAGTCTTTAATGGATTTTGAAGGAGTCTTCCTTCATTAGCTACTGATCCTGCTGCATTTGCTGGTCATGGTGAAAATTTGAACTGAAAGGATTTTCCAGTGAGATTTTAAAGAGGTACATTTTGTATTGTCTGTGCTTTAAATTTCATCTTTACATTCAGCTTGGAGCAGTCAGTGGTCTTTGGTCTCTGCTTCTGACATTGATCTGCCCTCAGCGCAGCAGGACACGATTCCGAGGCTGCAGGGGCTGGGTGAGGCCCTTTAGATGGAGATTCTGTTTGCATTAGGGTTTGTTTTCATTTCTTCTACAGCAGTTCAAGTGCATCACCTTTGTACTCCCCAGTCTCCTTCTGTGGAATTCCTGTAGGAGCATTCCAAAATAAACTTCCAGACCTCTCATTAGACAACATGATTGGTAAGAATTTCTTTCATTAATATTACAGGGTTTTGAATCATTGTACATCTTAGCTTGGGAACCACATTTGCTAGAATTACTTTCTAAGCAATTTAAATAGTAACTCTGAAATAAAAGAATTCCTGTTTGCTGAAGGAATTTTCATGTGAATCCATTTGAGGACCAATGTTGAGGACCAATTCATTTTCTCTGATGAAAAAAATGTATTAAAATGGAATTTGGCAAAACACTTTCATTTTTTGATATTAATCTTAAAGGAATGAAGCAAATTTGTCTGCCACATCCCATCTCCTTGAAATCTGGGTAGCAACCAGCACTTCAATACTGAGGAATTTTCCATTAAGATGGTTACCTTTATGTCTGAAAACTAATTTTTGTTGGTAAAACAACTAGTGCTGCTCAGAGATCCAAAGGTGCAGATCTGGAATTGCTTTTGGTGAAAGGTTCTGTATAAGCTGGTACCTTAACACTGTGGCAAGTACTTTTGCACTTTATCTCATGTGCTTAACGATGCCATTTAGGGCATGAATTTTTGAGTCTGGGCTGGAAGGGGCTCTGAGTACCCTGGTCTGGTGGGAGGTGTCCCTGCCCATGGCAGGGAGATGGAGTGAGATGAGCTTTAAAGTCCCTTCTGACCCAAACCACTCTGTGATTCCATGATTTTTATTTTGCCTGCATTTCCTGTAGTTATGGACACTGTAGCTAATGATATTTTTGTACCTGGCAGCATTTGGGCTGGTACAGCTGCCTGCAGAGGGTGCACAGCAGTGGAATTACATCTTTCTATGCCTGTCTCTGTTGCTGCTCCTGAGCCAATTCGCTCTATTTCTAAGAGGCAGACTGTGCTCAAGTTTTACTGTTTGAGATGAATTCTGGAAGAAGACTGAAATAATTCCACTTGGTTTGTTTCTTGCCTTTTTTATGTCCTGCTTAGTGTTAGGAAAGAAAGCTGGTACTGGAGAATTAGAAGTGTGGTCTTCCAGAAAGTTTCATCCCACAAAGCTAAACAGGAAGGAACGTGTCTTGTGGGTTATCTGTAATATTTTATTATATAAATTTCTGTGTCTGATAACTTTGCATAACCAGACTCAGATTAAAACAATACTAACAAGAGCTTTAATTTTTAAGCAGGCCAAGGTGCAAGTGCTGGAGAAGAGCAGTTAAGGAGTTCATTTCTGCAAGAAGTTCACCTCAAATTCCTGCTGACTGGGCTTCTTTCAGGGCTCCCTTTGCCTCCCTTTGCCATCCGCATGTGCCCACCTCTCACAACAAAGAACATTAAACAGTATGAGCCAATCCTCGCTGTTGGTGAGTGCCTTGAATTAGGTTATTCACTGCTCTGAAAAGAATGTATTAAATGCAAATATAGTTGTTACCACAGAAGAAAAAAATCTGTCTTTTGATCCTGTGTAACTAATGAAAGATGTCAACCCTTGTATTAGTTTGCATCTGTGGTAGTCTTTGGATTCTCTTTTCCTGCCTTGGGTCTAAGCAATGCTACCTGAAAAATTGCAATACAGTAGCAAGTTTGTATTTATCCTTTCTTTTACTTTGATATTGGTCTGTTGATATACTGAGCGTTTGACATGCTGCTCTCACTTCATTTTAAACATCAAGAAATGTGGATTTCTGCAACCTTGCACTCCTGGAAGAAGTGAATGGACTTTACAGAGACTGTACTTTTGCTCTGATGTGAATATCTGAAAATACACTTGAAGCACGTTATTTTTCCTGTATGAATCTGTTCTGTCTTATTACAAGTGTAAACTATCTAGATATTAGAATAGTTGCCAGTGAGTACCTGATTTATTAACTCTTGAGTTCTCTCTCTTTAAATCTGATTTTTCTGGCGTGCTTTTTCAGACCACCTCCGGGGTTTCACAGTGCATCCACAGAGGCTGCTCTTTCTCTCCTGTCAGCAGACAGAGGTGCTGTAATTTAAAGATTGCAGTGGATTAAAAAATTGGACCTCTGGATTTGGATTGTTCTGACATGCCCTTGGTGTATCTAAATAACCAGCAGATTCTGGGCTGCCCAAAGCCTGTGTCTGTCATAGGTCAGAACTGGGACATTCCTGTAGTTCCTGAGGCTGCCTGTGCTGTGGAGCCTTCATTGGTTTCTGGATTAACAGGGACTGCAAAACATAAGCAAGCTATCATGATATGATGTGATGCTACTGAAATGTAACTTCTGGTTTTCTATAAGCTGTAATTCTTAAGTGAAATGCAAAGATTAGGAAACAAATAGGTTGGTGTAGAGTGCATTTACAGCAAGGTCTTTCTAAACTTCAGGTACCCAAATGGCTCTTTAGGTATCCATTGTTGTATTTGATGAAGGTGATATGAGTATAAAGAAGTGCCTAATAAAAAATTACAACTTCCAGTGTTTTGGAAGGTTTTTGATGTAATTGAAGCTAATAGCTACTAAGTTACTGATTCCTAATTTTAAAGAGCTCATTATTTCAGGGATGAGAAAACAGAATTGCTGTAATGATTCCATAAAATCTACCCATGATTCTCCCCTAGCATTACTGGTGGATAACAGTTAATACATTTCCTTGAGGCATTTACTCATCTCCAGTTATCAAAACAAAAAAAATCATTCCTTTCTCCTGCAGCTGGATGGGTATGTTGTGAAAAAGGAAGAAGAATGAAGAGATTTTCTCCAGGCTTTACAAATAGGCTCAGGAAAAGCCTTGATCCAAATGGATATCACTGGAGGGTTTAATATTTGGGATCTCAGTGCTAGAAATCAAAGTACCTTTTCTAAAATTGTGAAGTGTAATGGTTTCAGACATTTTTTAAAAATGAGAGAGAAATAGCTGTCAGCCCTGCATTTTCACTGAAGTAAGGAAAAGAAGAAGCAAATGTGTGTCTATATTTTTTTAATCAATTTTCACAGGTACAAGTAATGGCTCTGTCCTGGTGTTCCATCTTACAAGCGGAGTCTTGCACAAAGAGCTGAGCATCCATTCCTGTGAAGTCAAGTAAGATTTTCATTTTAATTCCTACTATAATCCTTGTAGGAAGCAAATACTAAATCATCTGTCTCATGTTATACCAGCAGTGTGAGTGTCCTGCCTGGTTGGTAATGACACTGAAGGGAATTGCCTGTTGAGGCTCTGCCCCAACAGCGTCCTTGCTGTGCATAAACTGGAACACAGTGACAAAATTGCAGTGAAAATGACATTGTAACAAATATCTGAGTTGT
Organism: Pithys albifrons albifrons; assembly: GCF_047495875.1. Taxonomy (NCBI): domain Eukaryota; kingdom Metazoa; phylum Chordata; class Aves; order Passeriformes; family Thamnophilidae; genus Pithys; species Pithys albifrons. The sequence continues at coordinate 5,757,723 of NC_092466.1, read as the reverse complement.
ATCTGCTGATCTGAGATGCATATCAACTACTTCAGCCTTTAGTCACTGTAGTACAAAGAAGTCTTTTTAGGACAAGAAACTTTATTTCAGTGTCTTATTTATGTAACAGTTGGGACTCCTGAATTGTGTCCTTTGAAATAATTCTGTTTGGTACGTCAGACTTTATTTACTTTGCCCCCTTGGGGCTGCAGTAGCTGTTGAGACAGCTCTAGTCCTAACTGAAGTGAGAATAATTTTATTTTTGAAAGATTTTAAAAAATGAATATAGGAATCAGCATTTGTGTGTACACAATGGCATAAGTTTTTGGATTACTAATGGCAAAGAAATTCAAGATGTTGGTTGCTGGATATGTATTTCCATACGGAATTAAGCATGAAAATGAAATATTTCTAGTATTAACATTAGTAAAAATTATATCAGAATTGTGTCATGAAATCTTTATCTGGTTAAAGTCTGCATTTTAATGTGCACTCTACAAAAAGATAAGAAAAGTACAGATGACTAAGAATAGGTGGCTCTGGGAGTTCACTATGGAAACTTGCTTGGAATCTACCACAAAAATTAGGTGAGGTTTTTTTGTGTTTGTGGTGTGATTAGTTGGCACTGTAAGAATAAAGTGCTCCTTTCTGTCCTAAACCATTTGAATCTTTTGATTTCATACCATTAGCTACTTACAAAATTATTTTCATTTTATTTTCTGTTACGCAGCACAAGTGGGTAGTCCTTTTTTTAATTCAAGTGATCACAGAATTCAAAATAAAAACCCCTACAAACACTTCACAGATCAAAGAAAACAAGATGAGGGAGAGGAGGAAATAAATACACTTTTGGAAAAAAGCTTTGTGTATTATTACAAGTATTGTTAGTTTGGGCTTTTCAATTTGTAAAAGGTTTGCAGCTTGTAAGAACCTTCAAGAGTACATTGTCTTTCTATAGCTACTGTCCTCAACAAGTGGTGTTTTTAGAACTAAACTAAAATGTTTGTGAATTCTGTTTAACCATGAGCTGTTATCTGGGTAAGTCTTTTAAGCATTTGTTATAATTTCCTCAATCCTGGCCTTAGTGGTCTGAATGACTTTCTCCAAAGTTTTCACAAGTTCAAGGGAATGTTTGCAGCAATTTAGACTAAGGCACGGGGATTCTTTTTTATTTTAATTACTTTTCATGGAGTGCAACAGTTTTTCTTTCAGTGGGAATTCTTACTTTGCCTCTAAAATGCAGATAGATTGGATAATGCCTCTATATCTGAAAATACACCCTCAGGGAACATAATTATTTTAGTATGTAATTGAGAATACCCTGAAATTGTAATTCCAGGCCAGCAGTGTTTGCAGTGCTCTGTAGTTTAAGAAGAGAGAGTAACAAAAGTATGTCAGTTGTACTTTACAAATCAAGTGTGCTAAAATAATGGCCACTGAGTTGTTTGAGCATTAGCAATTATTATTTATTTTTGAGATTAAAGTGTTGTTTTGTGGAGGCTACATATGTAGTTCCATGTTGATTTTTTTCATTTGTTTGGAATTTTGTTTTTATTTCAACTTTGAAATTCTGTGTTGTGATTAGGAAGAGGAATTGTCTTTCTGTCCTCCTTTTAAGATAGTTCATACTTGTGAGTAACCTTGAGTATTTATTTTATCCATGATTATTACTTAGCTGTTTTACTCTTTGTTTAGAACTATGTAAGTAAACACTTTTCTGTTAAGCTTAGTTTTATTTTGATAAGGAGATTGAGGCAAAAAGCAGCAGAAATGCTTCTGAGCCCACAAAGGGAAAGTCAGTCAGGCCACTGCTGGGAGCAGAAGTGAGGGGTGAAAACAAGAAGGGGACTGTTCCTTTTGTTGGCTGAGTGGAGCTGTGAGCAGGTCAGTCTTCCTTCAGGATAGAGAGAATTGCAAATAATTCTTATTACTAAGAGGAATTAGAAGAGCCCTGAAATCCCCGAGTCTGATCCCTGCTCTCCAGGGACCAATCTGAGCTGTTGTGGCAAGAATGGAGATGATAATCCATCTTCAGTGCAGAGAATCTATTTGAGACATGGAAATAAAAGGCCTCCAATATGCTTTTAGTTCAGTGGTACATTTGCACCTCTCACTGCTCCTTTTGCTTGTTCTGGTGGAGATTCCTGTGACTGCAGCAGTGCTGCTCATTCTTTTTAACTGAAGCTCAACAAGTTCAAGTCTGCACCAGCTTTTATTTTCAAAATTAAAATCTCTCTGTTAATACTTATGGCCTGCAGGCAAAACTTGGAAATTACTGCATTGCATCCCAAATTTTAGCAGTTGAATTGAAGCTGGTTTAGGATTTGAATTTAAGCTGAGTGCTCTTTGGGAAACTGCTTTGCAAACATTCATCACCTCCTTAAAACTTTACTTGAATAGGGAAATTAGAAAGAAAATATCTACTACCACTTTGGGTTTATTTCCAATTTTACCTTTCTCTTTTTAGTATAATCCTCAAATTTAAGTAGCAGCTGCCATGTCATAAAGTCACAGCAATCCATTCCCAAGTAGAAAAGTAATTTGTGTTTTTAGCTGCTTCAGTACCCTCTGTAATTTGTTTGCATTGGAAACATTGATGAAAGCAACTGAGTCTTCCCCCTGAAGTAACTGGGACAGGTTAAATGTATAGAATCCCTGAATTTCGTATTTCAAAAGAGTGGATTTGATAGTTGACAGCTGAATATAACCCTTAATTCTGGTAGTCAAAGGTGTCCTTCATGAGGAAATTTTGCAAATGGAGCTGTTTCAATAGGGAAGAAATTCCTTGTTTCCTGCATTAGAATTTAAACCACTGTCTTCAGATTCTCAATTTATGTGACAGTAAAAAAATTCCGTATTGTTTCAGGTGCAAGCAGTTAGCCAAGCTAAGCTTTCCTTTTGATTATGAGTGTCTTGGGTTTCTGTAGATTTTTATTGGTATTGACAGATGGCCAGGCAGCAGCAGAGAAAAAGGACTTGCCCTGTTAAATCTGAGATGATGAAAGAAGTGTAGAAAATGCTTCAGGTCTTTGAGGGAAGGAGAAGGGTGAATAACTCCCAGCAGTGACAATGCATTGAGTGTCTGGGCTTTTTCCAAAAAACATGGTAGAGTAATAGATAAAAAATGAAAAGGTGTCAGAATTCCCATTTCTTCCATTTCAGAAAGCTCCCTGTATTTATGACCCTTTGGAGACTTGCAATGTCACACATCACTGCAGCTGTAGATTTCTATTCAATCATTCCTGTAATGTTTCAATTAATCATGGAGTATTTCTCATTTTGATAGAAATGATTGGTTGAACTTTCATAGGTCCTGCTGGGAAATCCTGGATCTTAAATTCTTAACTTTTCTTGGGGACTTAGGAATAAAGCTCCCCATATTTTTGAAGCTTGGACCAAAACAATAAATATGGCTGTAAATTATATGTGCAAGATATTATGGGAGTACTTTTTGTTTTCACCCATCTACATTGCATTTAGGAAACTTCTGCTTAATATAACATGAGCTGGATTTACTGGCATTAAATCATAAATACTGTTATTTATCTTTCTCATATTTCACATTTATTCTTGCAAAGCACACCATGAATTTACAGTTGAAGTAACAGAATACTTAGTTGTCCTGGAAACAGTTCTTAAGTAATCTGTGTTTGAAGGATTTGAGGAAAACCCAAATCCTTTCATCCATGTTAAAATGAAGTTGGGCATATGTATGTATTAGAGCAGCCTCAATTTTCTTTTAGATTAGTTCCTTGATTTATATCTCAGATAAAGCACTCAGCAATTTTTGCAGGCACAAGGTGTGTGTGTGAAATGGGGATGGAGGACAATCTCCTTTTGGAACAGCACCACCCAGTGCCACCTTCTGTCCTTTTTGCTCTGTGCTGTATCCCAAGAACTTGCTTAGAATCCATCTCTGTGCTGACAGTGTGTTGTGTGCAGGGGAACTTCCCATCCTTGCAGCACTTCAGGGAGATTTGGCTGGGAGCTGCCTTGGTGTGATCTAAAAGAACAAAAAAATCATCTGGTTTTCAGTTCTTTAGTGATAGCCTTTAAAATCTCTTCAGGGTCTTTCTTTTTATCATCTTTATTTCTCCCCTCTCTGTATTGAAGGAATGAAGTCTGCCCACCCTGCTGTCCTTATAAATATTTCTCTATATGCTGGCAAATCTGAGTTGTTTGGTAGTGATCATTGATTTAATCGGAGCACTGCTTTTATTCCACTCTACAGCTGAGTGTGTGTGAGGGATTTTTGCAAAAGTTGACAGTGCTTTTAGCTGAAATTTTTGGTTTAACCAAAGAACAACAACTATGGTCTGAAAAGAAAGCTTTATATTTACATCATAGGTGTGAAAGCATACCTTATTTTTATCCTTAAATATAATGTTTCCATAAAGTGTAGAAATTACTTCTGTGCTGATGTTTCTGAAGACTATGCTTGCAAAAAAAGAAGAATTGTACCTCAGGCTGTTTTCTAGCCACTCAAATATTTTGGCCAACATGCTCCATGTACTCCCTTCTGCTCACAGGGGAATTGAGTGGATAAGCCTGACTGGGTTCATTTCCTTTGCTACATCAACACCCAACAATCTGGGACTGGTAAGGAATGAGCTGCAGCTGGTGGACCTCCCAACAGGTGAGTGTTTGCTGAGGAATCTTCCAGAAGCTGACACATTTGCTGGGCAGTGACAAGCATAAGTTCTCACCATTTTTTTTATTCCTTCTGCTGTCATGACAAAATAAAGTAGTGGAGAAGAGTTTAACTGTTTTTCCTCTTCTGTCCTTGTTTAGCCACATGATGTGTTTTGTCTGGTGCTCTACAGAACCAACACATTTGCAAAAACATTTGTGGCTTGGACTAATTAAAAAATGAGATGTCAGCAGGAGGTTTAGGAGCAGTCACAGAGCACCAGTGCTGGTGATGGGTTTTGTTCACAAAATGCATGTATTTCCAAAGGTGTATTGTCATAGTGTGTGTCACGGGCACCTGAAATAGTGTTGAACCTTTTATGGTGGTTTGTATTGGCAGCAGAGGATTTTTCAGAGTAGATCAGGCACTTGGCCAGAATTTGTGGGTGTTTTAGCAATAAAATCTCATACTTCTAGAAAGAATTGGAAAGGTTAAACAAGTAAATAACTTTTCAAAGATACTGTTGATAGCAAAGTGATCAGATTGTGTGTGTTTTTCAACTATTCTGGCCTCATAGTGGGTGACAAATGTCTTTGTGTTTGAACTCAATCTTTGCACAATATTAGGACGTATAACTGGGTAGATCAAACAGCCCAAAACAGAAAGCACTTCAGTAGTTTCAAGTTATTTTTGAATGTGAAAACTTGGAGCCATTTAATTTCTAATTGAAGAGCCTGAATCTTGTAACACATGGCTAACTCTGAATCACTTTATATAGTGTAAAGTGATTTTTTATAATTGTTTTTTTAAGCTTAGGGAAAAAGCTCAATTGTATTTCCAGGATGCTGCACAAAGAGGTTATTCTTGTAACATGACAGTGTTTTAATTTTTTCCCATATAATGTCTTTTACTCATCTGCTTAAAACCAAAACCAAAAGAATAGCACATTTTGACATTAATCTCATAAAATGGAATTTTGATTGTTCATTCAGCTTGTAAATCAGCTTGTATTGAACATTTCTAATCAGAAGTTATGAAAAGTTCAGTATTTCCATAGGCAGCCAAGGTTCAAGTAAATGTGAATACCTGAAACCTTAGCATATGTTTTGCTTAAAAATGTTACATTTCTTCTTTTAAAGCTGTCAGGAAGGTTTTTTAGCCTTAGCAGTTTAACTGTTTGATTGTTGCTGCTTCCATCACTTGTGTGCCCAGCTTTCTATTTTAGGGCTAGGAAAACTCTGCTGATTAGTATTTTCTTTAGAAACACTTGGACAAAATTCACATTTACATTTCTGAACAAAAAAATGGAAGAAAATTCCTGAGGTGTTTCATCACTAATGAAGAAAATAGAGCTGGAAGATTTCCTGTAGCCTGGTCTCTAACATGAGGACTCTAACCAGCATTCTTGATAATTAGATTTATTCACATAATTGGCATAAATAATTTAGGTATGAGCAGCCACAAGAGTAGCTAAATTTTAAAAGCTTGTATTTTCCTTGAAAGCTGAGGAGAATGAAACTTGAACAGGAGATGGTGTGGTGCCCCTGTGTTTGTACATCATTATTATGTATAACATCTGTAATTCTGCAACACTTTGTCCAAGTGGCAGGAAATTTTGTTGGGCATAAGGTTGTAAATTCTTAGGGTTTGTTCTTTTAGCTGGAAAGAAAGAGAAGCAAAACTTTAACGATGACAAGAGTAGTGTAAGATGGGGCAGGTCACTTGGAGATGTTCTGGTTTGGTTTGTAAACTCTTTCTGTTTGCAAACAGAACAATTTGTGAGCTCTTGCTGTATTTCTGTTTAGTTTGGTAACTGTTTCTGTTTCCCCCTGCTGTGTTTGTGTTGCAGGCAGGAGCGTTGCCTTCCGTGGGGAGCGGGGCAATGACGAGCCAGCCATTGAAATGATCAAGGTGTCTCATTTGAAGTGAGTGTGTCAGCCTGGGGAGGGTTACACTTTTGACTGAGCTCCATGAAGATCCTCATGACACAATGGAGATTCCAGGGAAAAAACACTTCAGGGTGTATAGAAAAATGTACAACAGCATCAAAAGAAAAATACTTCAGAATATTAATTCCAAATGTGAAAGATGTGAATGTTTCTGTGGTTGTCTTAGTTATTTAATGATTCAATCACATTGCAAGATCACTCATTAATATTTCTTATAAAAATTGTGTTGACTGAACAGGAGTTTTGATAATATTAGGGAGAATAAAAGTGCTGAACAGTTTGTGTCAATTTTGATTTTGTTATGAGTTAATTCTCTTTTCTATAACATAAGCCTCAGTAAAACTGGGAGGTTTAGCATTAAAAATTGGATGATTTTTCAGGTTTATTAGTTTTTCTAAGTATTTTCACACCTTTATATAATAATTGTCTACTGGAAAACCAGTTATTTGGAAAGTCAGCTGATAAACAACCAAATTATTTACTTCATGTCCTCATTATTTTGAGCTCAGGCCTGTGACAGGTCTTCATAATACCAAAAAAAAGTAATGCTCTGGGAAATTACTTCTTTTTCTAAATGAAATTAAAGTAGTGTTGAATTTAATAAGGCATCATCTCTACACAATGGAGGAAAAAAATTAATGTCCTCTAGCTTGGAAGAGGAATATTTTCAGAAGCATGTAAACATTTCAGAGAATTTGGAAGAGCTGAAGTGTATAATGGTCTTATTAACACATTAAAAATTAAGAACCGCCGTGGGCTTAGATGAAGAGACCAGAGAGTGCTGAGTGAGAGCAAGAAAGGAAAGTTCATTTGAATAGAGATAACTGCAGTGGCAGACAGTGCATAGTCTGCACAGCCTCTGTTTTCAATTAAATGTGAAAAATGGTATATTAAAGGTATTATACTCATGTAGCTCCACAGATGAACAGTCTGAAGACGTACCTAGCAAGTGTAAGATGATTTTATTCCTGGGTTAGGGAGTGGCCTGCATCTGGAGGAGAGGAAAAAATCTGTTCATCTGACACTCTTGGTGTGTCCTTCTGATATTTGTGCAGTCACAACTCAGGCTGGATGTGGCCAAATTAGAGGTGCTGCTGCCTCTGAACTACTTCCCTTGTCTCCTTTACAGTAATTGAGCAGAACCACCTGACAGAAATTCCTGTCAGCTTTGAGGAGAACTCTTCTTCAGACATGCTTTTGCTCTTCAGAGGGGGATTTAAACCAAATTAATTTGTTCTGCTTCCTCTTGGTTTTTGAGGATTTCCAGAGTGCTGATGTGAACAATACATGTGAAGTAAAGTGCTCAAATGAAATGGGAATGTTTCCTTTTGCTGTAGTAAATTCTCATTTGTTTTAGGCAGTACCTAGCTGTGGTATTTAAAGACAAACCACTGGAGATCTGGGATGTCAGAACATGCACTCTGCTCAGAGAGATGTCTAAAAACTTCCCTACAGCAACTGCTCTGGTAAGGAATATTCTGTTACTATTTATTAAATGCCTTAAGTTGAGATAGTATAAAAATCTGTGAACAATTTTGTAGCAAAGGGCGAGTGTATCTGTAGCATTTACACACAAGGGCTGTAACATTTTACCTGTCACCATTTTCATCTGTCATCGTAGAGAGGCAAGAGGAAAAGGAGGAACTGGTGAAAAAATGTGGTCTGCCCCTTGGGTGATGGAGGGAGCTGTCATCTTGGAAATCATTACCAATCCCCAGTGAGTTCAGGAAATAAACATTTGTCCTTTCTATTTTTCCTGGACTGTTTTTCCCAGGAATGGTCCCCTTCCCATAACTTGAAGAGCCTGAGGAAGAAGCAGCTGGCAGCGCGGGAGGCCATGGCCCGGCAGACGGTGGCGTCGGACACTGAAGTGACCAGCGTGGAGTCCTCTGTCATCAGGTACCTCTCACTGATGGGATGCTCTTCTACATCACTTGTTGTTATTCTACCCTACCCTATGCCATCATTCCATGTATTTTGGAACTGACCCTTTGAGTTTGTAGCTGGCAAAGCAACTCTGTGGACCTCCCTTTTGTTTTTATATGTGGGAGTTTGATGTACTTTGATGTCTCTCTCAGGTGTGTCTGTAGCCCCTTGGTTACCGGGTTCTTACAGCAAAATGATTACTTGCCTGCAGACATTTCCACTGTTCCTTCTAGATAAATTGTTTTGAAGGATATTTGCTTTTTTTTTGTGCTGCCTCTCTGCATTAAATGGAATTTGCCTTGCAATTTTCATTTCAAGAAAGAAATAATTGTGTCTCATTGTGTTCTTTTTAAAGCTTGTTACAGGAAGCTGAAAGTAAATCAGAGCTGAGCCAGAACATTTCTGCCAGAGAGCACTTTGTGTTTACAGGTGCTGATGGGCAGGTTTATCATCTCACAGTAGAAGGAAACTCAGTAAAAGACAGTGCAAGAATTCCTCCAGATGTGAGTTCAAATTTTCTATATCATTGATGCTTCAATTTTTTTCTGAGCTATGAGTACCTGAAAAAAACCATCAGGAATATGCTTTGTGGCAGCAAGTGGTCACTGATGCAGTAGTTTGAAATCTGAAATACAAATTCCAACTTCAAACACTATAACAATTCTGTTTTCAGAATCTTACCATTTTTATGTTGTAAACATTGTTGAAATAAATGAGGTTTTTTGCAAGTTGGAATCTTCCTAGATCCTGACTTGCTTTCTGAATAAATTGCATGACATATTTTTAAGAATTTTAGTAAAGCATATAGAAAATCTTGAATAAAAAAAAGGCAGCTATTGAAACATGATTCTGTTCTATTAAGGTATTTTATCTTATGTCATCAGGGGGACTTGAGTGGGCCTCTGTTTCCTGAGTTTGAGTTTGTTCTCTTCCGAAGAATTCTTTCTTTTTTAAGTTGTTCTTAAAGGCTTTGATACTTTGAAATAGGTATTCTTTGATTTTTGTTTCCTTCTTTAGTAAATGCTACTGTTGTGGTCACTGAGGTCTGTCAGGTTGGTGTTTCCTTGCAATAAGAGACAGAGAAGTGATTTTCATTACTATAATCCTAAAATTTCTTACAAGGAAATATCTTTTGGTGCATATTGAAGCAAATATGAATGACTTGATAAGGGCTCTTAT